>NC_054378.1:68369716-68969716 GCF_017654675.1 Xenopus laevis | reverse complement strand
AGCATACTGGAAGCAGTTGGGCCCACTGTCCTTTGAGGCTCTGCTTTGTCCCACTGTCCTCCATCATACTACTACCAAGAATTAGAGGTCAATTACTATCTCCAAAAATCAGCCATCTGGTCGGTGACAAGGATCTATATCACTCAAAGCTTAGCATTTTATAGCAGTGCTCTACATATATCACACAATAATTTACGTTCACACATACAATCTTCTGGTCTTCCTATTTATCTGCAGATAGATTTGTTAGCAGCTTACATACATGAGTGTTCAAAGTGCTGTGATACAGGCTAAAACCCAAATGCTAAAAAACTGATTTAAGTGTGCTATATGCAGGGAAACACCAATGCATTGAGCATGCTATTAAGCAGAGTAGGGGGTTATGTAATTAAAGTCAGCATCAGCAATCAAATGTGTACAGTATATTCGTACAGGTGAGCACTGAATGTTACTTGCTGAATGGTCACTACGTGGCACAAGTGCACTTTTAAACTTTGCTAATTTTATTAACACAATGGGATCCAAAGAGCAAAGTGAACCAGGTCTAGTAACCCCTAGAAATCAATCAGATGCTTGTTTTTATACAAATGAACACCAAATACCACCTGCTAATTGCTTAATGTTGGGTGATAGAGACAGCTTTACTCCTGCTATTACATTAACCCCAAAAGCACTGTATAAAGTTTACTTTGAAATATATGGCAGAAGAGGGCTTATTTAGAATAATCACAGTTTTAAGGCGAATCTGCAACAAAATTTTGTCTGAAAGAATACAAATTGCACTACAGCCAGTAGCAATATATTACAATGTTAAAAGAAGGTAGTCAGGCACCGAAGGAGTTAAATATTTATTTTGATTTACAGCATTGCCAAGCACCCTTTTATAATTTAGCCCTGTATATTCATTATACCTTCAAATATGTTACCTGAGCGAGTGCTGTAGTTTCTCTGCAACTTTATCCTCAAATGCTCCCAGCTGATGGTACTCCTTCTGCACAAATGTCTGTAACTTATCTTCTTCTAGTTGACAGCCCTGAACCAGTAAAAAAAAGTCAAAAGAATGTTTCAGTTAATTTCAAGTTTCTTCGGGCGACTTCGGAAAACGAAGCACTCCGAGTGCCATCCCGCCGGCAATTTTCATTCTAGTCGGTGGAAGGCAGTTCGGGGAGAATATTCGCCCCGAAGAAAAGATCGCCAGGCAACTAATCTCCCTGAATCTGACCGTGTGTCTCTGCCCTTAATGAGCTTTTATCAGCTGGCTTGCAACATTCTTTCAGTAGTTAGCGCAAGGAGTGCAGTGAATGTATAGCATATAATTGCAGTGCTCTACATATATCACACAATAATTTACGTTCACACATACAATCTTCTGGTCTTCCTATTTATCTGCAGATAGATTTGTTAGCAGCTCCTGTGTCAATAAAGATATTGGACTCTGAGCACCTACATTTCCAAAAAAAGTACACACAGTCTAGAAAAAACAAACAATTTAAGAGAAGTAATGGAGTTAGCTTTCTAGATAATGGGTTTCTGGATAACAGATCCATTACCTGTATTAATATACCTCTCAATCATGGGGACTGTACACATGTGTGTGTGTGTGTGCATCCCATCCTGATGCCAATAAGCCAGTGAAAATTGTGTTTGAAACAATTTCTTCAGAAACAATTAATATATTGTTTTTATGAGTGTTAAAGCACAGTGTTTTCCGCTGTACAGTTCCTAGTTGCACAGGCTACCATTTAGAAGCAACCAAAAGCATAGAGGGCATTGCACTGCAAATTAGTCACAGCAAACATTATTCCACTTACTGGCGTCACCTTACTCTGTAAACACTTAACTTTACCTCTAGTACCTTGAACCCGTCTCCTGCTAAGAATCAATGTGGTAAAGAAAACCTTAACTGAAGAACACTAAAAAGTCCTCTGCCAACAGATTCAATATTAGCTAATTAGTAAGTGTTATTGACATAATGGTCAATAGAAGCAGAAAGCACAAGGAAATATTTTCCCTGTCTAAACAGAATCATTTTCAGTAAAACATAGTGAAGCACATTTGTCAATATTCAAAATTGTGTTTTCTCTGGGATTAGAGAAAATCTCATTTTAAAAAAATGGTTCACGGTTTTCAGAAACTCCTTTAAAATTAGACTGAAAACCTTTGGCAAATAAAGCGGTAGGATTTCTAAAGAAGTCAATAGGAAGTGTCTACGAAGCATTCAAGAAAGCTTATATTTAAATATATTTAAAAATATTGAAAAAATATTGAATAAATATTGAAAAATACCAATTCTGTGCATATCAAAGGCCAAGATTTGGAAATGACGGCAAAATAAAAATGTTATCTTTTTTTTTTAACGCTTGCAGAGCTCAGAAACTGCCCGAATCAGTGTAATAATTCTTTCTGACTTAGTAGCAGTATTTATTCTCTTATAACAAACACTGATAAAGTTTAATTTAAAACTAAGTATCAGTTCAAGGCTCAAGTAGCTTAGCTGATACCGAGAAGTTACATGGTTATTACCACAGTGCCAGTACAGGTTTTATAATTGAAATTTTTAAAAATGATTTCATTTTTCTCTGTAGTAATAAAAAAATACCTCCCAACATTTTGGAAAAAGAAAGAGGGGCAACAAACAATTGTTTCTTTTCTTATCTGAAATTGTTACAAATGTATCTAAATGCACCTGCCATGTAATCTGGGAATTCTGCCAAAAGCAAATTAAGTTTTTAGAAACTTTGTATCTTTTTCTGGCTGTTCAGTGCAGGAGATCAAAGAAAAAGTCGGGAGATTTCAGTAACTATCCAAGACTGCGGGTTGAGCCGTCAAAATCGTTACTGTCCTGCAAAAAAACGGGACAGTTGGGAGGTATGAAAAACAGTACCTTTCACTTAATCGAAACCATAGATGCATAAATTCATATTGGAAAAAGGGCATTTCATCTCTTACCTATGCATATCAAACATTCATTTTTCCATGCTATTGCAATGTATTTGAAAACATTGTGTATTAAATAAAATTTTAATTACCACTGTATACTTTATAATATGTTTGGTGGCAATAAAACTAGGGGCAAACCAAAATCCAAACTGCCATGTGAATCATGGAAGTTTACAGCACTCTACAGTCTAAGCCAACATGTGTCAGATGACACAATATGTTTTGGATTTCCTACATATGACATACATTTAGGGGCACATTTACTAAGCTCGAGTGAAGGATTCGAAGTTAAGAAACTTTAAATTTCGAAGTTTTTTTTGGGTACTTCGACCATCGAATAGGCTACCTCGACCTTCGACTACGACTTTGAATCAAACTAAAAATCGTTCGACTATTCAACCATTCGATAGTCGAAGTACTGTCTCTTTAAAAAAAACTTTGACTACCTACTTCGGCACTTTAAACCTACTGAGCATCAATGTTAGCCTATGGGGACCTTCGCCATAAGCTTTCTAAGCTTTTTTTTGTTCGAAGGTAAAATCCTTCAATCGATGGATTAAACGATTTTTCCTTTGATCGAAGTATTTGCGGTAAATCCTTCGATTAACCCTCGATATTCGACCCTTAGTAAATGTGCCCCAATATCTGTCATTTGGATGAATTGTCACTTTCAATTTGATAATGCTTTTGCCAAAAAGTATATGCTTTCTGCTTACATTTTCTGTTTCCTGGATGGCATATATTGGTTTTATTTTTGCCATTTGATATTACACTGAAAATTGTATGTAAATCCAGCTATTGTGTATTTTGTAGAGATAATAAGTAAAAGTAATACAGTCATACCACTCTGTATATTTGAACTAGAGTGCAGTTTATTCATTCTTATGATATGCTGTTGCATTCCTGCTTTGAAATCAGGATGGGTTTTTTTGCCCCTCTGGAGAGGTTTCCAGATCAGCTAGCAGTGAGGAAGCTTTTACGTGAAGACAGACAAAAAGGTCAAACTTAATGGACCTACTCAGTGATCTATGGAACTATGAACCAAAACCTTTCTTTCTTCAACCAAGACTATAGCCATTCTTCATAATCTTCAACTGTTTTTCTTAAATTGCAAATGGCACATGCAATATTTCTGAAAAAATAACATTGGGTGGCCTCGCCTTAAAGGGATCCTGTCATCGGAAAACATGTTTTTTTCAAAACACATCAGTTAATAGTGCTACTCCAGCAGAATTCTGCACTGAAATCCATTTCTCAAAAGAGCAAATAGTTTTTTTTTATATTCAATTTTGAAATCTGACATGGGGCTAGACATTTTGTCAATTTCCCAGCTTGTGCCTGCACTTTAGGAGGGAAATGCTTTCTGGCAGGCTGCTGTTTTTCCTTCTCAATGTAACTGAATGTATCTCAGTGAGACATGGGTTTTTACTATTGGGTGTTGTTCTTAGATTACCAGGCAGCTGTTATCTTGTGTTAGGGAGCTGCTATCTGGTTACCTTCCCATTGTTGTTTTGTTTGGCTGCTGGGGGAGGGAGGGGGTGATATCACTCCAACTTGCAGTACAGCAGTAAAGAGTGATTGAAGTTTATCAGAGCACAAGTCACATGACTTGGGGCAGCTGGGAAATTGAAAATATGTCTTGCCCCATGTTCAAAACTTAATATAAAAAAATCTGTTTGCTCTTTTGAGAAATGGATTTCAGTGAATAATTCTGCTGGAGCACTATTACCTGATTCATTTTGAAAAAAGTTTTTTTCCCATGACAGTATCCCTTTAAGCTGAGATCCTTGAACTCACGCTTCATGATCCTCCACTTACTAAGAATGTTGTTATTAGTGCCAATATGTACAAGATCTGGGTCATGGCCAGCCCCACCCAACCAACCACATGTCAAACCCTGCCACCAAGGAGACAGCAAACTGTGTGGTTACAGCGATCTAAACAGATTACCCTAATTATTTTCCTAAAAACGGAGTCCACAAACTAGACCTGGCTCTAGTCTTCTACGTATAGCCACTAGAGAAACTGGTATCCTGGCTGTTAGGAAGATGATGCCCATTAAAGTGATACTGACACAAAAAAAAATTATTTTCAAAATATGAATCTACATTAAAAGTTACCTATAGGTCATGTTGATAGTTTTCCACTGATTCCTGCTGCACAAATATGGCAGCTCCCTTATAGAGGAACATGGGGGTAAGAAAGGTAATGTAAAAGCATTTGGCAAATACTTCTATGGCAAAATTATAAATCGTATGCCAAGGCAATATTTTGATCAATATAAAAAAAGGTTATATCCTCACACAATCTGGTAAATTGATGAGATATACAAACTTCAGATTAGTATCACTCTCTCCTTTCTTGAGCCCTTTAAATCTTGCTCAGTAAGCATGGGACTCCTCTCATATCCACAGCACCACAAAGAAGACTATTGATTACAAGTGTCTTAAACATTGTTTTTCCATCTAATTTGCACTGGAGCTAGCCCATGTGGTATTGCCATTAGTCATCTCTTATCTAAATATTTTACTCGTTGTCATACACCTGACACTCCCATTGTGAACCAGATGAACTGAAAACGTCATTCATTTCCTAACAACAGATTTCACAAGGAAGGCAATAAGATCTGGATAAATCTGCCAAAGAGATTCATAGGTGAAAGAAGCTTTTTTTTCCAGGCCCTATTCGCTTTATTTAAAGAACAACTAAACCCTCCACCAAATCTCAGCTCCCCGTACACTTGCCTCCATATAGTGATCCAAATTACAGAATAATCCCTTATACGGAAGACCCCATGTTCCAAGCACTCTGGACAATAGATCCTACACCTATATTGCATGTACAAAAGGTTAATATTAATTAGTATAGAGCAGAATAACAAATTGGAGGGACCTAATAGATTTCCCTAATTCATCCAGTACATACAATGTTTTCTTAGGGCTCTTACCCACAATTTCCTGTGCATCTAAGGTCCCCTGTGACCTCCCACCCAACCTGTGGGCCCCCCTATTCCCACCACAGTCGCAGATACTGCCCTCTCTCTCGTTCCATCACTGGGCAAACTTTCAGTATGTTTAAATGTAACAGAAAAATGTGCTAATCTTGTAACAAGGCAAAGATATGACAATGGGGACTGTATTAGTGTAGAACCTTTTCCTGTACAAATAACAAATAGAGCTTGTCACAGTCTGTCAAAGGGACAATCCGCTGTTCCCTATTTGTATTTGTACTGCTATCTATACTTGTATAGTATTTTAGGCTCATATTATTCACTGGATGAAAGCGGAAGTTCACCTTTAGCTAAATATGACAAAAAAATCCCATACAAATGAATACAAAGCAGTGAAGCTGCCCTCTGATGGACTATGGTGAATTCTAGTTCTATTTCACCATTTAATGAATATACCCTCAAAGGAGAACCGAAGCATAACTAAAGAAGTATCTAGAATTGTTGTACATTATGTTTTGGGCTTCTGTACCAGCCCAAGGCAACCACAGCCCTTTAGCAGGGAAGATCTGTTTCTCCAAATATGCCCCAGTAGCTCCCCATATTTATTATGCTGATTCACTGCACATGCTCTGTGCTGCTGCCACTCAGGGCCGGATTTTGAGCGTTGGCACTCCTAGGCCCGGTCCTAGCACCTGCTGCCTGCACACACACCCTGCAAACGCACATGTCAGAGCACTGGGGAGCTGCGCTTCTCCAGTGCTCCTCAGCAAGCATGGCAATCCTAATATTTTGCTGCCCTAGGTCTGGGTCTTTGTGGCCTTGACACAAATCCGGTCCTGCTGCCACTTACTGATCTTAGGGACTGACTCAAAATATACAGTACACATAGAATATAAATGTCACACTATAAGGTTGAATAGTAATTAATACAGATAATTACTACATGACAGAAACCAGAGCAAGTAGCATCAGAATTTAATAATTAGCCCTGTAGCATCATCTTATATTCCAGGCCAACCTCATTTTCTGCTTGATAATTTGCAACAGTCCCTAAGCTTAGCTTCTCAACAGCTGCTCAGAGTCCTCTGAGCATGTAAGTGTCGCCGACACTTTCCAAGATGGTGACCCCCTGTGACAAGTTTGAAGTCCTGGATCATTGCTGCTATTGACAAGCTGAAACTTTAGGCTGGTTCAATAAGTTCAGTATATAAAATATGGCATTTTTTTTCGAGTTTAGTTCTCCTTAAAGTATTTTATAAAAATCAGTATCCAGCTTTAGCACCTAAAACAGTCTGACTTCCCAGGTAGCACTCACAAAGCAATAATGCATTCTTAATAGTAACATTAATGCAGCACTTGATAGACATTGCTGATCATTCATCTCCACATGCCCTACTAAAGCTGCCAATCTAAGTACTTTACCATGCACAGGTCACTTAGGTGAGTTTTAGTAACAGAAAATCCAGCAAAATGTTTCTGAAGTGTACAAAGGACCTGGGGTAAATGGAAGAATGATTTGTGGGGAAATAGGTGTTTACCATTAGAGCAAAATGGTTCTTTATCACAAGGGAGTTGAATGATTGACCTGGTAAGTGATTGCTCAATATTGTAGTGGCCCTACTCAGACAGCCTTTTTGGTACAAACGGCAATGTGGCCAGCCTGTTCTCTAAATGTAATTCACATTTTATAAAGCTTTATTACAAGTAAATATATTTCCAGTAGCTCCTACCATGTAACAATGTTTTTTTTTATTTCTGAGAACAATGCACACACAATATATGGATTTATTATCACCACTTAGCTGGTATACAAATAAAAAGGTTGTATTGCTGGATGGTAACAAGAAAAATGTTGTATTCTTAATAAGTCACTTATTAATTTGCATTCGATTCAGCTTCCTTCTCTATGAAAACACAAAGCAGCCTTTCAAGAAGGCACATATGCACTCAGTGAGAGATGCATTCTGAGGTCAATAGCGATGAGCGAATCTGTCCCGTTTCACTAAAATATTTGCGAAACTGTTAAAAACTTTTTTTGTCGCAGCAAATTTTTCAGAGTGGATTTTTGAAGCAGTTTTGTGGAAAAATTTACAGATAATGAAATGCAAACCTAAACCATAGGTTTAGAAACAGTACAGGTATGGGATCTGTTATTCGGAAACCCGTTATCCAGAAAACTCTGAATTACGGAAAGGCCGCCTCCCATAGACTTAATTATAATTAATCCAAATGTTTAAAAATTATTTCCTTTTTCTCTGTAATAATAAAACAGTACCTTGTACTTGTTCCAAACTAAGATATAGTTAATCATTACTGGAAGCAAAACCAGCCTATTGGGTTTATTTAATATTTACATGATTTTCTAGTAGACGTAAAGGAATTGTTTAGTGTATAATAAAAATGGATAAATCTGAGCTGAATGCTGAGGATCAATTGCAAACTCACTGAACAGTTATGTACCGTCTGAATAACAGGTCCCATACCTGTATTAAAAACTAGAGTCCAAAATGCATTGCCGTTATAGGCATAGCTATAATTTAAATACATTCAAAGAAGAAAAAGAATAGCAAGTGAATAAAAACCACTCCTCTTTAGTGAAAAATCCACCAGCACAGGGGTACTGTACTGTATATGTGAGGATCACATCACCATAATGACTTAAATTTTCAATAATAGTAAAATCTGAAAACACAGATGTATGCGAATTGCGCTTCAGTGAAACATACCCTGGCCCGTGAATTTTTTACATAAAAGGATACAAATAAGAGATTTTATTCACTTTGGAGCATTTTAGAAATTGCCACCCCCAGCAAAAATGACTTTCATTGTCCTTTGAGTTGCACATCCATAGATCTGCAGTTTTCTAAACTGAAAGTCAAATAATGTCAAATTCACAACACTTTCTTACAACTATTTATTCTGTGATAAATGTTTGAGATACAAGCTCTCCTTTTCCCATGTGTTGAAGGAAATCTCCACTCACAAGTCTTGTTTTAATTAAAAAGATTAATTAAATGTAAAGCAGACATTTCCTTTCTTTCTCAATTGCTAGCCTCACTTTTCATAAACTGCCATCATTATTATTTGCCACGTAAAAATATTTGTTCCAAATCAACACCAGGAGAGCAAAATAACAGTAAATGCTTCAGTAAATGAGTTTCAGACAAAGTGCTAGTCAGTATAAGGGGGGAATTCAGGATTGATGATGCCTAATTGTTGGGCCATTTCAAAAGCAGGGTTCAGTGCACCATTTAAGGACTGTTTAATAAAGGTCAAATTTTAGTGGTTTTAGAAACCAAATGTTACTCTATTTCTCCAAAGCCACGAAGGCCATAAAAATTATTAAAACATTTGAGTATAAAAAGTATGATCGAAAAATAATACGCTAAAGGATGCCCAAAGGATACAAAAAAAATCTAGCAAAAAATATTCAAAAATCTATATTAGAGTTTTTTGTTGTTTTTACACTTAATACATCTTGAATTTTAGGGGGTTATTTATCAAAGCCCGAATTTATCTCAACATTTTCTGCTACAAATCCGCTCTGTTTTTTTACTCTTATTTATTATTACATTTTCCCTGAAAATTTGCTTTGCAGGAAAAAATCTGATTTTCAAGATTTTTTCCATCTGATTTTCACGATTTTTTCAAAATTTTCACCCGAACACTCTGAAAACTTTGGGGTATTGCACGAAACCCAGCGCACATAAAAAAATCATTGGGGCTTCTCCCAATGACTTATTTGCAACCTCGACAGGTCTGAGATGCCGGATTTTCATATTTGGACTTTTCCATCCTCAGGGTTTAATAAATTCAGAAAAATTCGTAATTTTTCGTGATTTTTGCATTCAGAGTTTAGCAAATAACCCCCTAAAAGAAATACAGAAAAAACACAAATTATTAGGGATTCATGTAAAAAAACTGAATGTTATATAGGTCCCATAGTGTAATGTAAACAGGAATATTCTAAAACAGTTTTTTGCAGTTGTTCTTACAGATATTTGCAATTTAAAATAGTATTTGTTTATACTTTATACTGTTTTCCTCCAGGTCTGTTATTCAGCTGACTTCTGCAACTGGGGAAACAACTATTTTTCCATCATATGCTCTTTTTTGTTTGTTTTTACCCCTAAAGGTAGAATGGTCTGTCTCCTGTGCAATTCCTTCCCACAGTCGTTAGTAAAAAAAAAAATCACACATTGCAATCAAAAATCATAACTTTTTAAATTTTTAATAAAAAGCTATAACTGTTAGGGGCATATTTATCAAGGCTCGAATTTCTAAACGTCGAAATTCGAATTCAAAAAGTACAACTGAAATTAAGTCGAAGTTTGTTTTGGTCCGTTTTGATTGAATAGGTCCGTATTCGGCCGAATTCGAATTGTTCAAATCTAAGGAATAGCGCATTCGATTTAAATTTTTCCCCCCAAAAAAATTTTGGTTTTCAAAGTCCACCAATTGACTCCATATAGGTTCTAGGAGGTCCCTATAGGCTAAAACAGCAATTCGCCAGGTTTTAGATGGCGAATGGTCAAAGTCGAATTTTAAAAGAGACAGTACATGATAAATTTCGATATTCAAATTTTTTTCAAATTCAAATTGAATTTGGATTATTCCCTAGTTGAAGTACACAAAAAATAACTCGAAATTCTAATTTATTTCATTCGAAAATTCACCTCGATCTTTGATAAATCCACCCCTTAGTAGGCAAGCCTGAGGAGAAATTACTTTTGTTTATAGTGATAAAATAAAACCTTCTGAATAAAAATTATAAAACGTGAGGAAAAAAAAAAAGAGGGAAAAAATACTCTGCTGGACTTTACATACACAGAAGCAGCAAAAAAGTAATTAAACCTTAGCAAACATGCTCCCAATTGGGTTGTTTGTATAAACATGTGGTAAGTGTTATATGTCACAGCACTGGTATTTAATAACAAAGCTATTATATTAAGTTTTCAGGGTCAGAAGCATTAAGTGGTCACACAGCTGAAGCGGGGTCAAAGAGGGGAGGCAGGAGCCAAAGAAAGTAAAGTCCTCAAACAATAGATGACTGATTTCGCTAAGGGTTAGTCCACACAAGGAGATTCATGAAGATTTAGTCGCCTGGCAACTAATCGCCTCTATTTCTGGGCGACTATCTCCCCAAACTGCCTTTGCGTGTCTTCCCATCTGCTATAATGAAAAGTCGCTTGCGCTAACGCGGCGATTTGTTTGCTTTAGCGCAGGCGACTTTTCATTTTATAGGGATTGGAAGACAAGCAATTGCAGTTCGGGGAGATTGTCGCCCAGAAGAAGAGGCGATTAGTCGCCAGGCGACTAAATCTCCCCGAATCTCGTGTGGACAAACCCTAAATAGAGTAAAAACACTGCTTGGTGTCTCGCAAAAGCAATTCCCTGCTGTTACCAGGGCCTGCGGGGATATGTTATCGTATAACTGCTAGTGAGCCGCAGGTTAAAATTTATAAAACGTTGGGATGCAGCAAATAGGGGCTTAGTACAGACAGACGTGTAATGTTGTGTCGCTGTCACTTTAAGGAAGGCGTGGTTACCATACTGGCTTCATTAGTAGCGTAAACTTCCGCATGTTATAAATGTGTATACAACTATACAATCCCCCCCTTTCTGTATTTCTGTGTCTTCTTTTTCTGCTATGTCCCCAGAAGTCCCCCCCCCCCTACCGTCGGGTCTGGGGGAGCTAATAGGTATTCGCAGCTGGAGTACATAAGTCCTACACCCCTCCCCTCTGACCCGGAACAAGTTCGTTTTTTTGTCCCTACACAAGCAGATACTCCGGAAGTGCTCCGAATGAACGCGAAAGATTCTTTTTATCTTTTAAAAGAGGGGTTTGACTGAGAACGTGGAAATGCAGGTTAGAATAATACAGGAGCTATGTTTGTTTAGTGTGCGCGCTAGTTTTCGCTAATGTGAATGCTAATATATGGTGTATATCATCAAGTGGCTGTTCTTTTCAAATTAAGTAAGCTGTTTGTAAAGTTATCATTGTGTGCCATAGGATAGTCGGTAATGTGTTGCAGAATTGAATATTTTAAGCAGAGATTTAGTCTCTAATTTGTTGGCGAAGGCACTGGTCCTTCAATTCTATTACCAGCTCCATGACCGAAGTCAAGTAATCCGACTGTCTTTCTGAGTAGCATTTAAAGGAGAACTAAAGTTAAACTAAAGAAGAAGACATGTTTTACATTATGTTTTGGGCTTTCGTATCAGCCCAAGGTAACCACAGCCGTTTAGCAGGGAAGATTTGTGCCTCTGAAGATGCCCCAGTAGCTCCCCTTAGGGACTAGGGTTGCTAACCAGCCGGTATTACATAGTTAAATTGGGTTGAAAAAAGACAAAGTCCATCCAAGTTCAACCCCTCCAAATGAAAACCCAGCACCCATACACACACCCCTCCCTATTTTAAATTAAATTCTATATACCCATACCTATACTAACTATAGAGCTTAGTAACACAATAGCCTTTGATATTATGTCTGTCCAAAAAATCATCCAAGCCATTCTTAAAGGCATTAACTGAATCAGCCATCACAACATCACCCGGCAGTGCATTCCACAACCTCACTGTCCTGACTGTGAAGAACCCCCTACGTTGCTTCAAATGAAAGTTCTTTTCTTCTAGTCTAAAGGGGTGGCCTCTGGTACGGTGATCCACTTTCTGGGTAAAAAGGTCCCCTGCTATTTGTCTATAATGTCCTCTAATGTCTAATCCATGTCGCAAGCGCCTTTTTTCCAGAGAAAACAACCCCAACCTTGACAGTCTACCCTCATAATTTGTCTTCCGTCCCTCTAACCAATTTAGTTGCACGTCTCTGCACTCTCTCCAGCTCATTTATATCCCTCTTAAGGACTGGAGTCCAAAACTGCACTGCATACTCCAGATGAGGCCTTACCAGGGACCTATAAAGAGGCATAATTATGTTTTTTTTATAGGTCCCTGGTAAGGCCTCATCTGGAGTAGCCGGTAAAATACCTGCCGAGGCCGGTATTACATGTTTACCAGCAATGTAGTTGCTGGTAAATTTGCAATACCCTTTTAAAAAAAAAAAAAAAGCCCTTGGCCAGCCCCCAATTCGCTCACAACTGTTTTTGGCCTTCTGACCATCACAGCCCACCCCTTTTGTTCCTGTATATATATTCAGTATATTGTGCATCAGTCCCTAATAGGGTTGCCACCTTTTCTGAAAAGTGGGTGCAGCATCAATAAATATACTCTAAATCCAGCGAATAAGATCCGCACTCTCAGGTCTTAAAAAAAAAATGTATTGTTCAATCACAGACTGACGTTTCGGCTCCCTCCGGGCCTTTCTCAAAGTACCTAGTTAGAGTTAAACCTGCCTTAAATACATAGATTGGCGGGAAGACTGCTGACGTGACTCTGACTAGTCAATATCATCATTATTAAGCGACTCCCTACAGGTTATTTTTAAGACCTGAGAGTCGCTGGATTTAGTATCTGTGTGTATGTGTATATATGTATATATATGTATATCTATCTCTCTATCTCTCTATCTCTCTATCTCTCTATCTCTCTATCTCTCTATCTCTCTATCTCTCTATCTCTCTATCTCTCTATCTCTCTATATATCTATATATCTATCTCTATCTCTCTATCTATATATCTATCTCTATCTCTCTATCTATATATCTATCTCTATCTCTCTATCTATATATATATCTCTATCTCTCTATCTATATATATATCTCTATCTCTCTATCTATATATATCTATCTCTATATATATATATATCTATCTCTATATATATATATATCTATCTATATATATATATATCTATCTCTATATATATATATATATATATATCTATCTCTATATATATATATCTATCTCTATATATATATATATATATATATCTATCTCTATATATATATATATCTATCTCTATATATATATATATATATATCTATCTCTATATATATATATATCTATCTCTATATATATATATATATATATATATATATCTATCTCTATATATATATATATATCTATCTCTATATATATATATATATATATATATATATATATATATATATCTATATATCTATCTCTATATATATATATATAGATAGATAGATAGATAGATAGATAGATAGATAGATAGATAGATAGATAGATAGATAGATAGATAGATAGATAGATAGATAGATAGATAGATAGATAGATATAGATATATATATCCAGCACAATAAGGTATTGCTAGCCATATTCATTTTCAGGGTTTAGTTCTCCTTCAAGGTACTGTTATATTCTACAGGGCTGTGCAATAGAAGGGTGCAGGGCGTCTATCAGAAATCACTGGCCCCCGTACAAAAAAAATTTAAGAAAAATTTAGTTTTAAAAAAATGTCATCTTCTTTGAACAAAACACAGTAGTTGAGTTGCCCAAAGTGTTTTGGCAGAACAGTTTCATTCTAGGGAGCAAGGTTCATTCTAATGTGTATCCATTCAAAAGTGCTGGGATTTGGCCCAGTCTCAAACAATGTCCTGGATTGGGTACATTCTTGTAGGAATTAGAATACTTAGAAATAAGTAGCAGAGCAAAAGTGAGAATGTTTAGTGCAACAGAGAAATAGCTGTACAGTACTGGTATTTTAGTGTGTGTCAGTTTCTGTTTTGACCACCCACACATCTGTAGTAGTATATTAATCTAATATACAAATAGTCTATTTAGTTTTATAGTTATGTGATACTTTTTTGTCTTGCAAATATTTCAAATAGTAGAAGTAACTGGGACCAAGCTACAAAGTAGCATGACTGATTTGCTTGCAGCAAGAAAAAATATTAAGTTGCTGTAACACGCTAATAAACCCTTGATATATAAAAATCTTTATCTAAAAATTGCATTATTGATCATCCATATTGCTGTGATAGTTGTCTGTAAATGTCTGCATTATTCTTCTGTAGTAACAGACATGTCCTGTCTGCTAAACTTAAAAAAATGAATTCTATGACACAAGGGCTACTTTGTGTTAGGCCAACACTTACTTCTGTTTGATGAAAAAAGTTGGGCTTCTTTAAGACTCCTATGACACCTGAATACAATTTTTGCTTTTCCTACAGAGAGAAGAGAAGCAGCTTGAGGCTTGCTTGGATGCCCTTATATCTCAAGTTTCTGATATCAAAAACTCTTTGGTTGGCTTTATCCACAAACTTGAAAATGAATATGACCGTCTGACATGGTGCGTTACAGCAGATTTTATTATTTTTCAGTATTTAAAACATTTAGCAATGCAGGCTATTTCTCGTGGCACATGAGGTATTTTAAATACTCCTGCTGGACAGCATTCACTTTGATCTGGACATCACCAGGAACAGGACTCTTGTGCGTTAAATGCTTTTAGCCATTTTTATTGAGTAGATGGCTACTGATGATGCTTCCTCCATCCCTCTGTCAGAATGAAACCAGGTAATCTAAATTCACAGCTTCTGCATTGTGATTGATTGGCCCGATGACTTACAGGAGGTCAAATTGTAGGTTTTATTGAATCCGACCAGAAAAGCAGTTGCAAATCTCTGAAATTTATAAAAAGTCAATTTTTAGGTGAATGTGCCCAAATAGATTTGAATACTTTTTTAAGTTTAAGAAGAAGACAAGACTAAAAGGTTAGTGGCCAGGGACTAGTGGCTAGCCTGGAATCCTAGTTGTTATAAATCCACTTTGATCACTCTGTGATCTTGATCTTGCCAGACAACAGCATAGATTTGGTGTCCCCAAACTTTTACACCAGGAACAACATTCAAATGTAAAAATAGTTGGGGAGCAACACAATGCCAAATAAGGGATGTTATTGGTTATTTGGTAGCCACTATGTGGACTGGCAGCCTACAGGCGGCTCTAGCAGTATACATGGTTTTTATGCTTTCAAGCTAGGAATTAAACTATTAGCATCTGCTTTAAGGCCATTGGGAGCAACATTCAAGGCATTGGGGAGAAACATGTTGATCACAAGACACTGGTAGGGGAACACTGGAATAGATAAAAATGCAAATGGAAACATAGTCTGCAGTGGTACCCATGAAGAATTTGACAGCCATGTCATGTATTTTACAGACTACAGCAGATAAAGCTACTGTCACCTGCTCCGGGCACTCAAAATTGTATGCACCAGGTGGGGGCATCAGAAAGGCCACCTCAAGGCGGCTAGGAGCCCCAAAACTCCCCTGCTCCTGTGTTAATTTTGGGGCCAAATCCACTCTGTGTGCTCAGGGACAGGGAGGTGCCATTTCAAACACATAAGTACAACTCAACCGAATAAATTGTGTCTGAACATTCTGACCAAACTCCAGCAGACTTTGGTTTACATCTGTAATTGATGATTGAACCCCATCCATTGGGGGGTTGCCACACACACACAATAGCATCATCTACGTTTTTGGCCTTATGTTCTCATTTAAAAATATGCACTAATGGACACAATAGCCAGTACTGATTGCCACCACACATTCCGTGTGATCTTGAAATATTAATGCCTGGGCTTGCTACTAACTAGTTACTCACTAGCAACTACTGAGAGACATTTATCAATTTAAAGCAGCCTGTTGATGTAATTCAGGGGCTGTATTATGTAAGCCAATAGAAATTACCAGTCCCCCTGTTCTGCATAAATGTTTAAAGGGATGTCATAAGTGTGGGCTACTTTCTGCTAAAGCAGTATCAGTGTGTTTGTCCCATTCATTGATTCAATACAACATTGATAATTGTTGGCACAAATGGGTCATGGAATTAAAACTTACAATCAGTTTTTTTCTCTTTTTTTTATGCTTTATTCTTTGTTTGCTTTTATAACCAAAACAGGAACTGCACATTTCCTTTTCATTCAATTTGTGTGATTATGAAACCATTAGAAAGCATATTTCAATTCTCTATATGCGTCTAATGCACAATATATAACAACTGTAATATTCTAAAATCAGTCATTAATGCAGGATTGGTATGGACTGAATTGTTTTTGTGTGTCTCAACCTCTAACTAATATATATTTTTAGGCCCTCTGTACTTGATAGCTTTGCACTGCTGTCTGGGCAATTGAACACACTGAACAAAGTACTAAAAAATGAGAAGACTCCTCTCCTAAGAAACCAGGTCATCATTCCACTTCTTTTGTCTCCCGACAGAGATGAAGAGATCATGGTAAGTATCAGAAATACTGATTTTGATGACAAATATTGTATAAACTTTGATTGTTATTCCTTTCCTTGCCTACAGCGATTGACAGAGGGTAGAGTTCCAGTGTTTAGCCATGAAGTGGTACCAGATCACCTGAGGACAAAACCAGACCCTGATGTGGAAGAGCTAGAAAAACAGATAAGTGCTGATGCAGCCCGTCTCACTTCTGAGGCTGCACAGGTATAGTTCCCCTCTAAGATTTTTTTTTTTATTGGTTTTTACCACATTGTCCATATTGCTAATTTGGTTTTATTTTTTCTAGAAACAAGTTCAAAGTATGAACAAGATGTGTTCCAATCTGTTGGATAAAATTAGCAAAGAAGAGAGGGAGTCTGAACTTGGAAGTGAGTATTTGGTTTGGGTTAATGACTATTATGAGATTGTAAGCTTGCTGTTGTAGTTACTGGAGACAAAACAGAGAAATATTCATATAAATAGTGCCTCTGCTGTAAACCTATATTCATAAGAAAATGTAAATTATCTACCAGTATCTAAAGTACTGTATACTAGCTCCTTTTTTAAAGCCAGTGCCTGCACTTCTGGCAGATATCACACATACACACATTATGTGCATGCTTGTGCCCCAACGTGGCTGCTTGCAATGAGAGCTAGGGGGGGTACTTGACGCAATACTATTTTTTTAAATAGTGGATATAGTGCATTCCTAGTGCTTGGATTTTCACTGTTCTTCTGCACTTCTAATAATAGTTTCTAGACTGGAGCATAAAAGCACTTTTTTTCATAGATTTTTTCTTCTTTATACCAGCTTTGACTACAAATGTGCTGTAAGTGAAAATTAAAGTCCAAAGTAAAATGGCAGAGGGCCTTTGTAGGCATAATGAGATAAGTAGATTATTATGAAAATGGTTTATTTACATGATGCAGGGTTTTACATGTGAGCTGTTGTATGCAATATTTTTTTATAGAGACCTACATTGTTCTGGGGGTATAGTTTTCCTTTAAGGTATGAAGAGCCAAATAACAGAAAGATCCATTATCCGGGAAAACCCTAGGTCCCGCACATTCTGGATAAGTGGTCCCATACCTGTATAAAACAGAATTGTCTTTTCATTTCTAGGACAATTGATTTAACAAAGTAACATCAATAGCATACAAACGACTGGTGCACTCAAAACCAAAACAACAGCTGCCTGGTAGCTGAGATAGATAGATAGATAGATAGATAAATTTCACATAGAGCCGCATACCAATTTCTTCTTCATAAATCAAGTGATATTTATTTGCATAGATTTATGCAAATCTATGCAAATAAATATCACTTGATTTATGAAGAAGAAATTGGTGTGCGGCTCTATGGGAAATTTGTACATAATATTTGAACCAGCACCCACAACCACAAAATCCGGATCCGAGTGCGGCTGCCTGCAGGAAATTATATATCTATCTCTCTCTATCTCTCTCTATCTCTATCTCTCTATCTCGTAATCATAAATAGAAAATTGCCAGTTTAAAAAATAAAGACAGCCCCCTGGGATCATATGATTCACTGGTCACACAAACATGCCAAACAAAATATACGTTAGGTCACATGAGCCAATTAACAGACAGAGTTCTGTCTTTTGCTTCAACACTTCTTCCTGTTAGAGTTGTAGTATTTCTGGTCAGGTGATCTCTGAGGCAGCACACAGACCATCACGAAATGGTGGTTCAAGGCAAGAGATGTAAAAGGACAATATTTACTTAAGTATATATAACATACTGTTGCTTAAGTGTTCATTTTGGGGGTATAGTTTTCCTTTGTCTACTAGAAAATGATGTAAACATGAAATAAACCCAATAAGTTGGTTTTGCTTCCAAAATGATTAATAATATCTTAGTTTGGATCAAGTACAAGGTACTGTTTTATTATTACAGAGAAAAAATAAATCATTTTAAAATAAAATTGGATTATTTGGATAAAATAGAGTCTATGGGAGACGGCCTTTCCATTATTCAGAGCATTCTGGATAATGGGTTTCTGGATAACAGATCCCATACCTGTATTCGTTTTTTATTTCAGTACTCTGTTTTACAGTGCTGCAAAATGTTAGTGCAGAAGAAATAAGGTCTATTTTCGAATTCTATTTTTCCATAAGTAATAAAAGTCTCAGGTCTCATGTTTGGTCCATTTCCTTACACTTGTACATGTGTAATCTCTTATTCTAGGTTTAAGACAGAACAAGCAAACATTTAACCCTACTGACACAAATGCACTTGTAGCAGCTGTGGCATTTGGAAAAGGACTTTCAAATCGTCGACCACCAGGACAAGGTGGCCCTATGGCTCCAGGACAGACAGGAGCAAGTGGTATGATCCCAGGTGCTGCAGGCATGCAACAGGTTCCAATGTCATTGTCTCAAAACCAACAGCAGCAGCAGCACATGGCTGGAGTATCAATGTCACAGGGCAGCCAGCCAGGTAGGTGCTATTTGCATGGTCTCCCCACTTTGGTTATGGAGATTGTCTTTCTGTATGCATCCTTTTTAATCTGACCACATTCCTTTTATGTAAATTATCTTTTCATATCCAATAGGTAAGATGCCCAGCAGTATTAAAACCAACATCAAATCTGCATCAATGCACCCATATCAGCGATGAAAACTTCTAATATGAAACCTGTTGTGATGGGACACTTAAAGGATTTATAAGACTAAAATAAAATATCACCTACCACAGTTATTGTTATTGACTTTTTATTGGATTCTTTATGTCTAACGTGTGTTTCACTTGTCCAGCCTGCTTTGGATGGACACTATTCAGAACTATTTGATGTTATGTATTACAGCAAAAGGGAAAAGTAACTCCTGTTTTTGTAAAACTCTAAAGCATAATACACTTAATCGTCTCTTTTCTCTTTGTAATGTAGGATTTTTGTTTAAAGGGGTGGTTCGCCTTTAAGCTAACTTTTATGTTATATGGCTAATTATAAGCAACTTTTCAATTGGTTGTTATCATGTATTTTTTTTATAGTTCTGTCCAGCCTTCAAATAGGGGGTCACTGACCCCATCTTAAAACAAATGCTCTGTAAGGCGACACATTTATTGTTATTTTTATTACACTTTTTTTATTCAGGCCACTCCTATTCATATTCCAGTTTCTCGTTCAAAGGAATGCATGGTTGCTAGGGTCATTTGGATCCTAACAACCAGACATCTGAAACTGCAAACTGGAGACCTGCTGAATAAAAAAAACACATGAAGACCAATTGCAAACTGTCTCAGAATACCACTCTCTACATTATACTAAACATTAATTTAAAGGTGAACAACCCCTTTAAGTGCACAGGTGTAATCTTTTCACAGTTTTCGCCGGTATTCTGCCTACAATGTAATTGCAAAATAAAATACTTTTCATAAAGTTAGCAGGTAATAGGTCCTTGTATACAAATACAGAAAGGGGATTCTTAATGGAAATGTAAACAGACACTATGCTGAAAATAAAAAATTACAACAAAGATTTAAATATTTTTTTTGACAGAGGTTTGAACACATCTGTGTGGTGCTTGCATGGAGAAAACATTTTTTTCAAAACACATCTGTTAATAGAGCTGCTCCAGCAGAATTCTGCACTGAAATTCGTTTCTTAAAAGAGATTTTTTTTTTTATATTCAATTTTGAATTCTGACATGGGGCTAGACATATTGTCAGTTTCCCAGCTGCCCCCAGTCATGTTATTTGTACTCTGATAAACTTCAGTCACTCTTTACTGCTGTACTACAAGTTGGGAGTGGTATCACCCCCCCAAACAATGGGAAGGTAACCAGA
This sequence comes from Xenopus laevis, assembly GCF_017654675.1. NCBI lineage: Eukaryota > Metazoa > Chordata > Amphibia > Anura > Pipidae > Xenopus > Xenopus laevis. The sequence continues at coordinate 68,948,861 of NC_054378.1, read as the reverse complement.
TAACAGCTCCCTAACACAAGATAACAGCTGCCTGGTAGATCTAAGAACAGCACTCAATAGTAAAATCTGGGTCCCACTGCGACACATTCAGTTACATTGAGTAGGAGAAACAGCAGCCTGTCAGAAAGCAGTTCCTTCCTAAAGTGCTGGTTCTTTCTGAAAGCACATGACCAGGGAAAATGACCAATATTATAAATAGTGATGGGCGAATTTATTCGCCAGGCGCGAATTTGTGCGTTTCGCCGCCAGCGAATAAATTCGCGAAACGCCCGCGAAAATTCACGTCAAAAACTCGCCGGCGTCAAAATTTTTTTTTTTTAAAAAAACGAGACGCCGGCGCCGTTTCGCGAATTTTTCGCCGTTTCGCGAATTTCGCACGAAATTCGCAAATTTTTCGGCGAAGCGAAACGGCGCAAATTCGCCCATCACTAATTATAAATTTAAAAAAAATACACTTGCTGGTTCAGAAATGAATTTTTATATTATAGAGTGAATTATTTGCAGTGTAAACAGTGTAATTTAGAAATAAAAACACCATAAAAATATAGTGACAGAATCCCTTTAAATAATGTGGGAAAAACGAACTCATCTTCAACCAAGAATCAAGTTTCAACAGTAGTTTGCATGCTTCTGCATGTTTCTGCACAGGTGTTAATTAGGTGGCTTCTGCTAAATTGGTTTAAGTGTCAGATCCAGCAACACAGAGAAAAGAACTGGACAAATACCATTTTAATAGCAATTGCTTGTACAAATCACTTTAAAACCATTGCAAATTATTAAGTAATGTATGTAGGAATTGCACTTAGAATTACATTTTCTTTAGTGGAACTAAAATATTTCGGCTGGCGTTCCCCTTCAATACAGTATCTTTTATGAGCAGCTTGTTTTATAGCTTGTCTACACACGACTGGTGGGTCCTCCCTTTTAGCTTAACTTTACAAAGTAACACTCACAACAATCTTGTGTTACCCCATACAGCTAGTTATTCAGGTTTTTTTTGTGTCACATAGATAGCTTTATGCATTCACTTAGCCTTTGTTTTCTGCAGTTGTTATTATATGAATTGGCTGGCTAGCCATGATGCAGTTTTGTTTGTCTGTAAAGGAGCAGTCATCTCTCAATGCCATGTTCAACACCCCCCTTCCATTCACTATATGAATGCATGTCATACACAATATGCATTTGTTCATTCAGTAAAATGAAGATGGCAACATAGAGCTACTTGCTCGCAGCTGCAGCTCTAAAAAAAAACACTTGCATGTGGAATTAGTCCATGTCAGGTGTTTGGTCAAATTCATGGGGCAGTTAAACTTTAACTTAACTTTTAATATGATGTAGACAATGATTCTTAGACAATTTGCAATTGGTCTTCTTTTGTTTGTTTTTTAATTATTTACCTTTTTATTCAGCAGTGCTCCAGTTTGGAATATTTTTCAGACCTGGTTGCTTAGGTCTAATTTGCCACAGCAACCAGGCAGCTTGAGTGAGAAACTGAAATTTAAATAATAGGAGACTAAATTAAAAGAGGAATATTAAAAAGTGGCAGTAATAATAAAATTGTAGTCTCAAAGATCAATGTTTTTTTGGCGGATGGGGTCAGTCACCCTGCTGGAAAGAAGGAGGCAAATTGTTCAGAAATATAAAAAGTAGGACCAATTGAAAAGCTGCAAAGATTAGGACATTCTATGACAATACTAAAAGTTAACCACCCCTTTAATTGCAATTTCACTACAGTTTGCACCCCTCAAATTCCAATGCTGAATGTTTGTACGGTATCAATCACAGTATAGTGGTGCCAGCAAATGGATGTATTGTGTATTGAGATGGCAGCCATATCTGTATGAAATGTTAGCAAAATTAAACTATTTGGTACAATTTATTAATTCCATGCAATTATTTCTTATTTTCACTAATAAAAAACCCTACATAGTCCCTGCTCCCCCTGCATAAGTGCCCCTAATACTTTACTCGCCTATAGGTGCAGAGCAGTGCTGTCCAACTTCTGTGGTACCGAGGGCCAAATTTTTTCCGGCCTACATAGTGGAGGGATGATGTCCAAATCTGAAAATATTCCATGTCAACCCCCCCCCCCCCCCCCCGAGGTCATGTAGAAGTCAATGGCAAGTTTTCGTACGATGATCCGGAAATTTTTTGGTTTTCAGGCCTCAAATCCGAAAAAATCATAAATTTATCATTTTTTCACGATTTTATTGAGAGTTTATTTAGTATTTTCCCACCTCGAATTTTTCTTATTATTTTATTGATAGATAAAGTGAAACTTGGGATGGGAGTTTGGGCAAAGTTGTTTTGATAAAATAATGAGAGAAATTTGGATTTTTAGTAAATAACTCCCTCAGTTTCACCTTGGGCATTGCGTTTTGCATTTTGGTTAATCATCAAAAAAAAGAGGTCATGTTGCCTTATGCTGAAGTGGACAATGACCTCAAACACACCAGTAAACGAGCAACATCTTGGTTCCAGACCAACAGACTGACGTTATGGAGTGACCAGCTCAATTCCCGGACCTTAATCCAAAAATGCTGTTTCTGAAGCAAATCCAAGAAATGCAGAAGAATTGTGGAATATAACAGGTGCCAGAAGTTGGTTGACTCCATGCAACACAGATGTACAGCAATTCTCAGAAACGGTGCTTATACAAATATTAGTTCAGTGATTCAAAGGAAAGCAAAATCTTGAAACATTGTTTAGTTAATACAGTGAATGAGTTTGTAAAGGAGAATGCTGACATTGTTTTTTTTTTTTAAACAGCCTAATATTCCCTTTTCTTCACTTTCTATAAAGGTATAACACAAATCTGAAACATTTTTCTTCATGTTTCGGAATAGAATGTGCAGTGTTCCCAATGCATTTGCGTGTATGGAAATAAAAGCTTTTATAAGGATTTTGAGCTTTGTTCACTTTTTTAAACACGTTTATTATTCTGAACACAACTGTATATGTTGATGGCCATTACACTTAAACAGACCGAGGATTACAAAGCTGCACTTCATAGTTAATGAACAACTCCCTTTTTCATTAGAAAAAAATGTTGATTGCCATGGTCTTGTATATTCTTATAAATGAAACATCTACATTTGTCAAAAATTTTAACTGTATTCTTGCATTCCGTTTTATTTGGACAGAGACTTCTAAAATCCACAATCCTCTGTGGGACAGTCTAAAAACCTAAGACGATTATTTGGGCAAATTCCCATGCAGTCCAGTTGTTTGTAACTTGGCCACAGATATGGATGGGTATGGTAACAGGACATCTGCCATTGATTTCTACATGACCTCGGCAGGTTTGAGATGGAGTACTTTTTTATTCTGAATTTTAGCAGCCTCAGGGTTTAGTAAATCACAAAAAAATCTATTTTTTTTTTCTTGAAAAAATAGTTTTCCCCTTTCAAAATCGGACTTTAATAAATAACTCCTAGTGTCTAGATAAATTTTCTCTGCTCTGGTAAACAAAGCATTGGTGATCAAAACTCCTTGACTTATTTGTGGTAACTGTGAAGATCTTGCCAGCATGGCAGTGTCATCCTCACATCCGCAAAAGCAATTCAGTACTGGCTGGTGCAACACTAGACACCATGGATGATTTTATTGTGTCACAAAATTCTAGGATAAAGTTCCCACAAATGACTATGGCTCTTTTTTAGGACTTCATGTATATTCATGATCCTGTATTCCTGTGTGTAGACCTGCCTTCATCTGTGCCTGGGCTTCAAATTTAAGCCTTGTCAGACCCTTCCTGTGCCTTGCTCTGGACTGGTACCTGTTATGTACCTGACCTTGTTAACCTACCTGTGCTTTTAATAAAGTGTGTTCCTGTTCTTGCATGTACCTGTCCGGCTGTACCCCAGTCCCTGTTTCCTCCGTGATCCTCACTCCAAACATCTAAGCACCAGTGCCGCTGGTGCAGTCCTGCGTGGAACCAATTTATAAGACCCGTAACCCGTATATTTACCCACTTTGATCCGCTACCCAACCCAGACCTGCAACTGCCTTATCCGCAACTCGCCGATCATCATTAAACAGGAAGTGATGTTGCTGCAAACTGGAAGTGACATCCTCAAATGTGGGCAGGGACAGAAACAGAGTAAAACATTGCAATACAACATAAGATAAGACATTTAGATGAAACCTGCAACCCACGGACCCACGACCTGCATCTATACCTACACCTGAAAATCCTACCCTCATCCCGCAAGACTCTAGCTGGTGGTACATTTGGACCACTGGCTCCTAACAACATACTAGTGAATGTCACAAGTAAAAAAAAAAAATTTGAGTGGTTTAAAATAAAAGTATCTCTGAGAACAATCTTTCAGTGTAGAATTTGTTATTCAGTAATATAAGGTAATAATGGTTTTGCAAAACATTGTAAATAACTGGGCACCACCCTGAGCATTACTAAGACAGCCCTGGTTAATGTATCAATGAGTGCACCTGTAATTTGAGTAACTGGGCTTCACTTGTTGGTACCACAAGAGGCCCACACCTGCCTTAAATAACATTGCATACTAAAAATCACAGTAGTGACATTTTCTCTGTGTGATGTTGCAGCACTTGCACACAAACCAGTCACTGTTCTGCTCAGTATGGTATTTACTATGGTATATACAAGGGAGCAGTGTTGCATATCTCAGTCTGTTAAACAATGGTACTGGCTGTGTCCCCTGTCCCCTCCCTCCCTTGGCATGTGCATGCATTCCTTCTTAGAAATCCCCACACAAGCATTAACACACAATTTTATAGTCAACCCACATGCACTTTATACATATTTGTATTATTCTACTTAACCTACTACAGGCACATACCTAACACTGCTCCACTTGATACATGCACATTAACCCCTCTTGGCTGTCCGTCACATCCCCTTGGATACCAGGAATGTGCTGCCTTAAACCTTTCACACACTTGGAGGGTGTAGGTTTAGCAACCCAGCCTTTAGCTGTAGGTGGGGGCAGAGGCAAGAGACAAAAGTATTTGTGTCAAGGAGTCAGAGGCTTGTCTGTGACTGAGGAATGTGCCCCTGTTATGCAGGCTAAGTTGCTGATCACCTGAATGAAAATAACCTTTGTTTTAATAAGTGTTAAGAAAATAAGTGACGTATGATTTAACATCTACACCTGCTGTAATAAATGTACTTCAGTAATATTGTGTGTCCTGCCTGTGATGTCCTACTTGTTCTTCATACAAACTATACTTATATTTAACATCACAAAATGTTCTGCCTACCATTTAGATAAAGAGCGAGCAAAGTTCATACTCTGTGGTTATCTCAGTAACATAAGCGTGACGCCCAGAATCACTAAGCAACTGACTGACCCCCACGTGGCCTGACATGGATAGACAAAAAGTCTTTGTATTAGTCCCAAACAATTTAGACCAACCCTTGTAATATTAATTATACATGATTTTTGTTCAAGTATTAAAAAAACAAGATATGAGCTTAGATACCCTTCCCCACGACTGCTTACTATTATTATTAACAAGTATTTATAAACTGACAATTAGTGTTGTACTTAAATTTGTGTATAAAGTGAATATGCAGATTACATAAAAAAAACAACAGCCTACACAAGAGATAAAGAGCACCCTTCCCAAAAGAGCGTAAATACTATGAAACCACACATGCATGATAATATGCGTTTTTCAACCTGTAGTTTTCTTTTCCCAACATGTATTTCTGTTTTTTTTCTTTCCCCACAATTCTGAAGAATTTTAGTAAACTTTTGTGAAAAAAAGCCAAATGGAAAACAATTAACAAGCAGAATGTAGCCATACTGCTTGTCAATACGCAACGTAATTACGTCACCAGCATACAATGCCGTAAATACGTATATGCGAAATCCATCGTGCAACAGTTTGGCCGCCATAGAGAGAATATGCAGCATATTTCAGCAAAATGTTTTCTAAACCTGCAGATCCCATAGAGTTCAATAATATGGCATTTCCTTATGGCATTGGCGTTTCTGCTAAAAAACGCATATACTGGTGTCTTGTAACGGATGTTGGCTCGCAAGGGAAATGCTATAGTGCATACTCCATTATTTTCAATAGGACTTCATTTTACACGGTTTTTCATACACGGTTTTAAAAACGCAAAGTAAAAAACGCCACGTGTGACCTTGCCCTGAAGAGCAGAAATTCTGTTCTTCTATTGCAATTGTGCTCTCTGCATTAGTGATGCGGCCTCCCCTCGACCCACTCCGGCGCTTGGAAAGGTAAGCACTTGGTGTGAGGGAGGGCCGCATCCACTTCAGGCAGCGAAAAGCCCAGAAACACTGTTGGCGAGGCCCTGCCACCGACCTGCCCAACTAATATCTGGCTGAAAATCAGCTTGTTGATGCAGTCCCCATCCCAGTGGTCTACACTACTGTTGTTGTGACTAGTGGATCGTTAAGTGTATGGAAACTGTAAATTTAAACACTGATGCAAGTATCAGAGAGAAAAAAAGAAGGATTGATAAGGGGGTGTGGATTATGCAATAATATAGTACAGGAATGGGATCCGTTATCCAGAAACACGGACAGCGCTGAATTCCCCGAAGGCCATCTCCCATAGACTCCATTTTAATCAAGTTTTTAAAATTTTGAAAAACTATTTCTTTTTTTTTTTTACTTGATTCCAGCTAAGGTATAATTTATCCATAATGGTGGCAAAACTAATCTTATTTGGATTATTAACTTTTATTTGATTTACTTTTAACAAACTTAAAGGGGTTGTTCACCTTTGAGATAACTTTTAGTATGATGCAGAGCGTGATATTCTGAGACAATTAGCAATAAAAAGTTATTTAGCTTTTTATTCAGCAGATTTTCAATTTGCATTTTAAGCGATCTGGTAGCTAGGGTTAAAATTACCCTTGAGAACATCATACTTTCCCTGTAACCCCTAAAACATACAGTATAAGGGACAAGAACCAGAAAAGAAGTAAGTAAGCGTTACTGGGGTATAAAGATTAGCTTATAGGCCCTTTGTGTATAAGTAATTCATACTACACATTTTCTGTATTTTAGTACTCATTATCTAGTTGTGCTATTAGTGGTGATAACTTAGGCTAAGCTGGGCAGTAACCTAATCAGTAGTAAAATAGACAGTAGCAAATAAACACTTGGTTGCTTGCTAAGGGTTACTGCACTGGTGGAAATCTTTCCAGCTTCAGTTGTATGTTTTATATATATATATATATATATATATATATATATATATATATATATATATATATATATATATATATATATATATATATATATATATATATATTTGCAAAAAAGAGCGACACTCACAGGTTGTTTTCAGTGTAGATAAGTTGTGCTTTATTCCACTCAACGTTTCGATCCCTCACAGGGATCTTCGTCAGGAGATTACAAACAAACCATATATATATATATATATGTATATATATATATACTGTATGTATATATATATATATATATGTATAAAACAAAACATCAAAGATTGAATTCCAAGTATTATGAGAGACAAGAAGAAGGAGATCCCTCTCCTGTACAGCTTTCAGTCTTAGTGGGTGGGTAAGTTCTAGACAAAAAAAACAGGGTAAGAAGTGTAGTCATACACTATGGATGGAGAATGACCTATTTGTGTTAATGGCCCAACAGGTAGGATTTAACTTTATCTTTCAAATATGGGAAATAGAGGACTCAAGACACATAGACCATGTCCAGGGCTGGAACTAGGGGTAGGCAGAAGAGGCAGCTGCCTAGGGCACAACAGTAGGGGGGTGCTGGGCGGCTACTCACCTGCTCACCAGACACAACTTGCTGATCGAGAACGGCGACAGCGGTGCACATGTGTGTAATCGTGTGACAACACCAGCATGCACATAAGCGTACAACGTCACGGGTGTGCGACAGGGGAAGTTTGGGCAAGCTGGCCGGCTGAATGACCTAGGGCGCACGGCTCGTCTGGCCCGCCTCTGACCATGTCCCCTCTAATTTCTTCTTGGCTATGTGCGCAAAAAAATTCTTATGTGCACACATTTTAAACTTCATTTTTTAAAACTGTGTGTTCAGGTTAGAATGAATGCAAAATGTGTTTTTACACAAAATTCTGGGCGCACTACAATTTGTTGTGTGCGCTGGCCTCAAAATTCATGTGTGCTTGCACGAGCGCTTACCTTTGAGGGAACATTGCCCAAAGAGAGATAACAGTGAAAGTGGACGATTTTAAAATGCAGTGGCTCTATGAGCCATGTCAAATGTATGTAGGAGTGAAGAGATGCAATCATTTATCTGTGAGGTGCTACTTGATGATTTTGTAAGCTCTATAAAGCATTTGGAAATGTTTGTAGATAATTGGCCACTGGGGGCCTCTGATTGCTTTGAATCTTTGGCTGATACTGAGGTGGTTGCTCTAAAAAGGAACAGCATGGCAACTACCACTTATAGAAGAAGAAACGTAAATAGATAAAGCTTTTAGTAATCCCTAGAGTGTTGGTTCCCAACCTTTTTTTACCTATGAGCAACAGTAAGATGTAAAAAGACCTGGAGAGCAACGCAAGCATGAAAAATGTTCCTGGGTGGTGCAAGGTAAGTGCTGTGATTGGCTATTTGGTAGCCTTTATGTGGACTGACACCTGATTTTTAAAATAAGCACCTGCTTTGAGGACACTGGGAGCAACATCCAAGGGGTTGGTGAGCATCGGGTTGGTGAGCAACATGTTGCCCATGAGCCACTGGGGGGATCACTGCCTAGAGCAAGGATAAATGCAGCTGTGCTTAGCACATAGGTGCTAAACAGAACAAGTGCAATTGCCAGTAGCAACCAAGCACACCTATACTTTCATTTTCTAAATTGTAGCATATTTTTCACAGCTACAGTAATTGCTGATTAGTTGCTATTGTCAATCGCAATTGTGAAATGTAGTAAATAAGTTTAACGCAAAACCAATCTATGTGTACCTAAAGCAACTAAACATTAATCGGGAAACACACAAAACCAACTTAAGGAAAGACGGTTGACATGCTGATAAGGATTGTGTTTGCTATTGATCCAAATCCTAGAATTTTTGCAGAATTCAAATTTGTGTTCAACTAAACTGAATAATCCATTTGCAAGAGGCTTCTAAATGAATTTAAGTCATCTAAATTCAGGTACTCCAAAGCTGACTTTAATGTCATCCACTTGCTTGCATAATGTACAATGGCAATGCTATCATATACTGTAAAAAAGAAGATAAGATAATGTGCTGACTTCTGGATTCATGACCTCTGAAGCAGGATTTTATAATGTATTAAGTTAGCCAATTAAAGTTATCACCTACCCTATATTTATATGGTTGAAAGGCACTGGAAAATTCTAGACTGCAAATGATCTGATGAAACTGCCACCCAAAGGGTCCTCCTCATCAAGCAATGTTCAGCTTAAGATATGGGTACTACTAAATGTATTTATGTTAATGAGTATATTACATGATTCCATAACACACTTTTCAGTCACATGAACACAATAAACATCTTCACGTTAAAAAAAAAAAGGATTCCTTTATTCTCTTATTCATTCAGTTTTCAAAGAGTTAGAGCTGGCATGATTTCTGAAATCTGCTTTTGATAAACCATTGGCTCGAAGGAGACATTTCAAAGAAAGTGGTGGCCACAAGCCAAACTACACAGATTTGTCTTTTGGGGACAAGTAATTATTTTGCTCTAGTCTCCAATGGATACTTCAACTCTGAAAACAGCATTCTAAAGTAATTAATTATTTCCTCACCTACATATAGCATTTCATTTCCAGGAGCTATGCACTGCATGTTGTTAATATCTGTGCTTTAATATGACTCTGGGGAAGTGCTGGGGCTGCTTATGAAATGCATTATACTTATGTCAATACATTCCATGGAAAGTTTACCCCTGTCTTTTCATCGGCTTTGTATAAAATTCTGAAAACTTAAAACATTTTATGTAGATTTTATTTGTGAATAAAAAGAAATGACTCATATCTATAAGGTGCTACTTTGTGATGGATTTTGTAAACTCTATAAAGCATTTGGAAATGTTTATGGATACCACTGGGGGGCCAAAGATTGCTTTGAATCTTTGGCTGATACTGAGGTGGTTTGCTCTAAAGAGGAACAACATGGCAGCTACCACTTATAGAAGAAACGTAAATAGAGCGTGGGTCCCCCAAACTTTTTTTCCCAATGCAACATTCAGATGTAAAAAGAGCTGGAGAGCAACGCAAGCATTTAAAATGCTCCTTGTGTTGCAAGGTAAGTGCTGTGATTGGCTTTTGGTAGCCCCTATTGGACTGACACCTTACGGGTGACTCTGTTTAGCAGTACACCTGTTTTTTATGCAACAAAAACTTGCCTCCAAACCAGGAACTATATATAACTCAAACTATGAGAGATGGAATAAATAACCCAATGTACTACTCCTTGTAGTAACACAAAAGAAACAATACTGGTTTAAATGAGAATGTTTGAAAGTATGCAACAGTCCTCCTTGCAAGCTGTGTGTACAAAATTATCCTAAAAACACTTTGTGCACAGAAAGTCTAAGCAAGTGTTGAATTACATGTGTTCATACAAAATGATTTGTATGCCCCACAATTTGCTGAGTGCTGGTGCCAAGACACACGTGTGTGTGTTAGATAATGGGGAATGTTGAGAGGTTGTAATATTAAATCATAATACAGGTATGGAACCTATTAACCAGCCTTTCTGTAATTCGGAACTTTCTGGATAAACGGGTTTCCAGATGACAAATCCCACACCTGAACAATACTTTGTGTTTACAACAGCTACAATGTGCACTGCGACTGTCGTTGAACAGAAACTCTTGGCAACCGACAAGATTTTGTAGACTTGAACGTAATGCTGCGGTTGTGATCAAGTGGTGATCCCTGATATATACGTACAATTTGACCACTGTTATGAGAAAAGTTATAAATATTGACATGGGGTTATGTTCCCTGTAACTAGAAGCAAAACCTTCCTCAGAGTAACTCAGCATACATGAACTACAATTGGCAGAATTTCTGGACAACCGGCAAGATTTCTATGAGGCTCTCATTTCCCTGAGCAAGTTGTGTGAGTGGCAGACTCCCTCCCTGTCCTGTTGCACTGGAATACTTTCGTACAGCTGCTGGAAGGGAGTGGTTGCTTTGCAGTGTGCAGGAAGGGTGTGTCCGCCGCTGTCTCTCAGGCTCCATTGCTGCTTTGCCTGTTCTTCAGGCCCGGCCTCGCATCTGTCTTTAATCCTGAGCACACATGAACCCTCCCTTCCCTCTCAGCACTGCCCATTCTGTTTGTGCCATCTGCAGGCTGCGCGGTGTGCCTGTGAAGTAAAGTTGAGTCACCCAGGGGTGTGGTTACCCAGATCTCCCCTCTCTTTTCTCCTTCCTTCCTTCTTTTTCACGCTCTTTCTGTCGGGCTCAGGAGGGACACGGGAGTTGCCGGATTGCAGTTGTTCACAACAGCAGGTAATAACATGGAGACAGGCTCGCTGGGAAGCCATCAGTGTGCAGGGCTCTTGACCTTCCCATTAGTATCTTATTGCCCTTGTGTGGCAGCTAAGGAGGCAACAGGTCGCGCGCAGCTCTCTGGGACAGACCATTAATTCTGCAAAGGGGGCATGTTGGGAAGTTGAGATTGTGAGAGTGTGGTGGTGTCCCCCCACTGAGGGATTTGCATTTGGGGAAGTGCGGGTTAATGGGTGTGTGGGTGTAGGCGCCTGTCACTGGGTGTGAGTGTGTGTGTGTGTGCCAGGCACAGAGTGTAACACGGGAAGAAGCATCTCCCCACCCATAACTTCTCGCCTCATGCCTACAACTAGGGAGCCCCTCAGTCCAACTGGCCGGCTGTTTGCTGCGTTGCAGTGATTGGACGGGAGTAAGTTTCAAGGCAACCTGTTGGCTCTGGAGATTGGGCAGAACCAAACGCCCATCATTTCCCGTAGCAGCATTTTAGAATGTGACAGTGGGAGCTGTAGTTCGTGAGAACATTCATTCAGTTTAGCGGCCGGGGAGAGAGGCCGGATATCGAGAGGTAGGGGGAGAGGTCACATTGACACGAGCGGAATGATCGCTGCTGAGAAGTTTATGCTCGCACTTTTCATAGCGGTTATGGGGGGAGGATGGAGCGAGTCCCAGGGGCGCGGGGAGGAAGGGCTGTCTGTCCCCTTTGGCAGGAGTTTTGAGGAGGATGTAGGTGAAGGGTGACGGCAGGTGATAGAGATCGGTGCGTGTGCTTATGGGTGTGGGGATGTTTGGGAAAGAGGGAGGGAGCTGAGGTGTGTCAGTCAGATGATGCCGAGTGTTTCTAACAAGACAAGCGCCTCCATACTACTGCCTCCCATTCTCAAGAGTTGCCTCACAGTAAAGCAATGCTGACATCAGTGGACTAGTGATGGCTGGCTACCTGGTCTGGACTGCGAGTCAAAATAGGCCCTGGCATTGCAAGTACTCAGAGGCCCAAATAGTCCTTCACCAGCTCATTAAATAGTGACTGTCTGTGGGACCGTAGAGCAGCCCCTCTGGCATTTGCCAGAACCCACAGATTGCCAGTCTGGGCCTGTTGGCTACTGCTGCCTGAAAGTCCTACAGACTGCTTTAAAGGAATGGATCAGTATAAAAATAAAAACTGGGTAAATAGGCTGTGCAAAATAAAAAATGTTTATAATATAGTTAGCCAAAAATGTAATGTATAAAGGCTGGAGTGACTGGATGTGTCACGTAACTGAACAGAACACTACTTCCTGCTTTTCAGCTCTCTTGGTTTACACAGATTGGTTACCAGGCAGTAACCAATCAGAGACTTGAGGAGGGACCACATCAGTCATAACTGTTGCTTTTGAATCTGAGATGAAAGCTGAGGATCACTTGCAAACTCACTGAACAGTTCTGTCCCTTGTGCCCCCCCTTCACGTCACTGACTAACTCAGAGTTAGAGATCTGAAAGGCAGGAAGTAGTGTTCTGGCCATTATGTTACACATCTGTTCACTCCAGCCTTTATACATTACATTTTTGGCTAACTAACTATATTAGAAACATTTTATATTTTGCACAGCCTATCTATTTACCCAGTTTTTATTTTTACACACTTTAACACCCAACTCATTATAGCAAAACAGGACAGGAGCTCATTCATTTATAATATATATATATATATATATATATATATATATATATATATATATATATATATATATATATATATATATATATATATATATATATATATATATATATAATTTTTTTTTGTTAAATGATGCATTGTGGGATTTGATGTTCCTCTGCTTTCAATAGAGGACAGATACTCTGGATAACAGATACACTTCAGTTCTCACAGTCCATCACTTCACAATGGAACAAGGTGGATACAGATAGAAATAGTATTTATGGCTTGAAACTGCCACTATTGGAAAACATTATATTGACTGTAAACCATGTGTACCACAATACTGAATTGAGCATGCATGCCTTAATCATTTTTACTAATATTAATAGAAAAAGGTTTACACCAACTTCTAAGAATACGTCAGATGTGTTTTATGAGGTAATCCGTTGTTTATTATTTTACAACTACCTTTTCCTGACAGATAATTTTTATCATAGTATTAGGTTTATCTAAAGATACCATTCTGCTTTGTAACTGCTTCTGCCTCGTAAAGTGGTTATTGTCTCTGCAATAATTGTACTTACAGGCGTATACATTCTGAGCTGTATATGAAAACATGAACTTTACAGTGAATATCAACTTTTGGGACAAAAAGGGATTTGTAATTTTTAGTGTAACGTGCGAACCGTATGTCTCCGGCTGCCTGTTGTCATCTATTATGTCTTTGCTATACACTTGATTTGCTGTTTGGAGTTTACCTACTATGCAACTTATTAGTATTTTTCTTGCTTATTTTACATTTAAATAGAAAACACTGGCATGCCATGCTTACATAAGACAATTTCAGATGACCGTTTTGGCCCAGTTTAAACAAAATACTAAGGCTAGGGTCAGACGGGGCAAAAATCAGCCTGCTGAAATCTGCAGGCTGATTTTGGCCCCTGACCACTAGCCGAATCCTCTTTTCTGTTTGCATCTGGAAGCCTTGTGTTGCCTCTCGTGCAAGATTTTTTGCATTTCATGTCAAAATCCACAGTGTCTGCAGAAGAGAAGAGGATTCCGTGTCTTCTGGCCCTAGCCTAATAGTTTCACTGTGAGAACCTTTTGTCTTGTATTTATAAAGTTGAGTGGGTGCACTCACATTATCATTGCTATGTTCCCATTTTTGGGTGCAATTTCTACAAGGATATCATGAGGCTAATTTATTAAAGGGGTGGTATAAAACTGAAACTGCTCTGTTTGGTCCTTTGCAAGGTAGATAATTAGATCACCAGTAAAGAGGTAAAATTACCCCCCCACACACACACAATGGACTTCTACTTATCTGTAAAGGTCCCCATAGATGCAAAGATTTCTCTTGCCGAACGACCGATTTTAGCGAAGTCCGACCAATCCTTCGAAATTATTGTGCGGTTAGTGGGATTTTCAAACGAACGAACATCTTACGATTTTTCGGCCGATATCTGTCAGGAAATTGATCGGCCATGTTAAAAAATCTTTGTTGGTCCCAGTGCAATCTATCTATGTTTGCAGGGCCAAGCAGGCAGATCCCCTTTGTTTTCCTGGCAAATTGGTCTTTTTAGTTGGACAATTCGTACGATCGTTCCGAGATAATCGTGGTCTCACGATGAGGATCGGATCTTTTAAAAATCTCAACATCTATGGCCTGCTTTAGGCTAATGTCAGATATGGTGAGCAGGGCCGCCATTAGAAATCACGGGGCCCCGTACAACAAAATTTTTGGTGCCCCCTGGGCCCCGCCCACACTGACGACCAAGCTCCACCCCATATCCCGCCCACTCCACATCGCAGTTAAAAGACCACACAGACATCAGCGCTAAAAAAGTAACCCCCCCCCCCCCACATAAGTTGTAAAAAGCTATTGATGGTCAGGGCCCCCTTATAAAAAATTGGGGCCCCAAAAAAAAATTTAAATTTTTTTTTAAAAAAAAAACATTGGTGCTTATAAGTTAAAAAAAACTTGGGGCCCCAACAAAAAAAAACAAAAAAAAACTAAAAAAAAAAAAAAAAACATTGGTGGCAGGGGCCCCCTTATAAGTTAAAAACAAATTGGGGCCCCAAAAGAAAATTTAAAAAAAAAATAATTTTTTTTTGGAAAAAATAAAAAACTGGTGACAGGGGCCCCCTTACAAGTTAAAAAAAAATTGGGGCCGCCAAAAAAAAATTAAATTTTTTTAAAAAAAAAAACAATGGTGGCAAGGGGCCCCTTACGAGTTAAAAAAAAAATTGGGGCCCCAAAAAAAAATGTATTTAAAAAAAAAAAAGATTGGTGGCAGGGGCCTATAGAATATTAAAATAATACATTGGTGGCTGGGGATTAAAAAAAAAAAACACACACAAACTGGTGTTCAGTAGGATTGAACTCATGGCTTCAGTACTTCAACTTCGCCTCCTTTCGTGACGTCGGGTCTTTTCACCGCTTCAGGACTTCAATTTCGGCTGTTTTCGTGACTTCGGGTCTTTGCGCTGCTTCAGGACTTCGGCTGTTTTCGTGACTTCGGGTCTTTTCGGCGCTTCGTGACTTCGGCTTTTTCCGTGACTTCGGGTCTTTTCGGCGCATTGGCTTCGGCTTTTCGGCACTTCCGCATTCGCAACGCAAGAGGCAAGACGTACGGCTCGGGCGCTCGTAAGGGGGGCCCGGATCTTCAAAAAATGCAGCGCTGCCGGGCCCCCCTTCATGCCCGGGCCCGGTACGCTTGTCCCCCCTGTCCCCTCCTGATGGCGGCCCTGATGGTGAGTGCAGGTAAATATTGCCCTTATGCTGTAAATCAGTTTCCTCCTTGCCTGCATGCAGTGGATTTTGGCGCCAAAATAAAAGTTTGAATTTTTGTATGAAAATCCCATGTGTGCCTGCTCCCGGGTTGATCTTGGATACTACTGCCTTCGTTATGCTAATATGCTACATATAATATAATTACAGTCATGCCTTAGGGAAGCGTTTGCCAGTAATTCAATAAGTAGGTGCTTACTAATTGTCATGTGATGAGTTCCTCAAGGACAGGCTCAATGAGCAAGTAGCTTCTATAATACAAGGTGGTTGCTGACTGGCTGCTGGGGCCCTGACCGATATCCACACATCTGCTTGTGGACTGACTTTTTAAAAGAATTTCTCTTAAACTTTTTGTATCAAAGAATTGGTAGAGTTTACTAACCCAGCCTAAATCCAGTTTAGCACGGTGCTCTATATTTTGAAAAGATTCCTTATCCAGAAAGGACCCAGCCATATAGAATATATTTAAAATATATGGGTGCTATGCTTCCTATTTGTGTGACAAATATATGAAATTCTGATATAAAATAAGGCAGTGTATAGGCCAACTAGTTAATGTTCAGTATTTTAAGCTAGTGATAATGATGTTACCTCTTGGTAAAGAAATACTGATTGCCTTAGATTTACGAGCCTCTCTTCTTTTTTTACATCAGGATTAGCACTCAAAAGGTTTTTTTTAGGGTTCAGCTGTGTATCTTCCACCACATAGAATAGAATTGCGATTGACTGCTCAAACCAGTTGAACGTATACTGACAAATTGCCACATTCACGTTCTTTGATTAAAGTTTAAATATGTCACATGCCTATGAATCCTTTAGAATACAGAGGGGGGGGGGTTATATATTCATATTTACTGAACCGGAGAGTGCTCTCCAGGATAAATATCAGTCGGCACTGCGTCACATGACATTTCTGACTCTCTGACCCCTAAAACAATTGTGCATTCACTACACATGCAGCTTTTGCCTTTATCTTGCTTACATTAAATTTGAATAGCATTTTTTTAAAGGGCATCCCAAACCAAAAGTCCTGGGTAATAGAGTCTGCACTCTGGTTGGGGGTAACCGTAGTTTATCCCCCCCAGATAATTTTGAGTTGTATTTAACAGCTATTCTTTAGCTATATGCCAGGTTCAATTAATGAGTTTTTTAGGTTTTCCACTTGTTTTTGGTTTATGTAGTTTAACTTTGATTTTGTTTTAGAATTACAATTGGATGTGGTTTATTTTTTGAGCTTTGGCAGTGATAAAATGTTGTGAATGTTGTGTACTTAACTTCTTTCAATCGACATGGAAAATAATTTAGGAACAGTAACACCAAAAAATTAAAGCTTTTTAAAGTAATTAACATATAATATACTGTTAGCATACACTGGTAAAAGCTGTGTGTTTACTTCAGAAAATACTATTATAGTTTATAAAATACAGTAAGCTGCTGTGTAGCCATGGGGGCAGCCATTCAAGCTGCTGGAAAAAATGAGTCTTCAGCCTGCATGAATTCCTCAACACGGCGGGCCGGCCTGTGGCAGCTTTACTTCAAGATAAGAGATACTTCAGGTTATTTAAGTTTTCGTTCCTAAAGCTGACCTCATGATAACTCCACATGCTTTCCCTGACACTACAGAACTCGGAGGAGGGCAGATTTTTTTGAAGTAAAGCAGCCAGGGGCCGGCCCGCCGTGTTGAGGAATTCATGCAGGCTGAAGTCCGTGCACAAAGAGAAGGGGGAGCTGGAGTGCAGAAAATCATGATTTTTATGAAAAAGTTACAGAATTTTTAATGGAGGTATATTGCCGATAGGTTTATTTTTAGGCAGTGGACCCCTTAAAGGAATTAAATTTTTTGACTTTATATCCCCTTTAAACTGTCATTTTTAATATATAGACCTAGTTAATTTCTCCACATCAAATCTGAATTGGGTGAATATTCTTCCACTGATGCTTTTTGAACTAGCAGAACTTATTGGAGCCTGTGCTTTATGGCTAACAATCCTTTGGAAGGTATTTGGCAGAATGTGGGTGGGCCACACACTACCCAAAACATCTCTGCAGGATAGCTGATAGGACAACCGATTATCAGTTTCTGTGACCTAATACAAGCAAACTAATCAAATGTAGTTTATTTGGCTGGACTACTTTAGAGAGATGTTTTCATCACCTCCCTTTCTGACATTATGCCAGAGCAAAATAAATAACGATTCCAAAAAAGTCTTGCTGCTGCTAAAAGATTTTTATTTTCATTCATATACAATCTAAAAGGATAGAAAGGCTAAACACTTCCTTGTCAGTGTTACTGGCCCTTCCCGAGGAGTGAGCACTGTTCTCTCATTCTGTTTCAGAGAAAAGCTTTGTTTGTTCTGTTACTGCTCTCTGTGAAATATGTGCTACTCTTTGATTTTTATAAAACATCCGCATTGTGTTACCCTTCCTACGTCCCGGCTGCCCAAGCAATGTATAGAGCAATGTGTTCTCTCTTGCTGGTATTCACTGTATAATGCTCAATCCTGACCCAAGAGAAATCACATCCAGCACCAATCAATAATAATCCACTTCAGGGAGCTTCTGTTGTTTGGTTAATAAGAAAACGATCCTGTCTGTTTAGCACATACATATTCAGTTAGTGTGCCAGTCAAGTGTTTCGTATAATTTATATCTGTAAACTGGTGGTTCCTTTCAGGAATTGGTGTCAGGAACTGATAAATTGTTGTTACTCTGGCATGCATGGATGTTGTAATGCAAAAAAATAAGATTGATAAGACCTAAGTGTCTGTTTGTCACTGATGAATATATTAAACATCGCTGATGTCTGATACAAGCTGAAAAGTAACTTACCAAATTTCATATGTGCCACTGGACTCTCCAAAAAATAACTTTTTCGTGACTTGTAAGAGCCTCTGTATTCACTAGTGATGTGCGGGCTGACCTGATACCCGCAGGTCGGGCAGAATTGGGTCGACTGTGCTGTGCTTTTTGCTAACCTTAAAATGTTGGCTTCCGACTTCCGGTTTTATAGGTGCACGCCTGCCTCACCCCTTTTGTGATATTATCGGCGGGTCTATAAATGGAAGGTGGAAATCAGGTGGGTCGGGTGCGGGGCGAGTTTTTCTCGACCCGCGCATGACTAGTATTCACAGACCAACATGGGGGCACACATTCATGCTAGGTTACATCAGCCAATGAATGGGTAGAGCTCTGTCTTCTATTCACACACTTCTTCCTGTTACAGTTACATCTTAAGCACACAGAGAATCATAAAATCATCTCAAGGTAGAAGATAAGTAAAAGAAATATTTAGTGTTATGCCAATTTAATTCCAAAAGTCAACTATGTAATTAACAGTGAGGACAGGGTTTAAATTTAACTTTGCACTGATGGTATTTAGTCCAGATCAGCAGCATTTGTTCATAGTTGAACAGTTACATTTTTTTGTGCAGTACTATTCTTTTTTGTTTTTTGTTGCAACCAAGCCATCTAGGGCCTTAGTCCATAGTTGAGACATAAAGGAAAGGGGGTGGTACTCTAGCCTGAAACAGAGCCCTAATAGTGGGCAATTCCACATATAACAGAGACAGCCTAGGTTTAAATCCAAGTGCCCCCTGAGCAATGGTACAAGAGAGTGGTTATTGCTTTCCACTAATGCTGCAGGCATGACAAGATTATACCCTATTCCCATGTTATCATCTGTGTTTCGGCGACCAGCTGAGGCCGGGATAATATTACAGAGGATCAGTAATGCCCCTACTGTGCACTGAGGGAGCCCAAGACTGGAGGTTTCAGGCAGCTATAAACATATTGTGCTCACCCATTTCTACTAGACCCGGCAATGAACGCTTTTATGCATTCTGAAAATTCCAATCTTACCCTCATCATCTCATGATATTGGCAAAAACAGGCATAGGGTTCTAAAGTGGCGCATGCCTTTCAAATACATGAGTAATGAATGCAACCGCCCCTTCTTATCTATTACAAGCACATGAGCTACTCGTTTGAAATGGCCACGTGAAAGGTAGAGGCATTCCTGTATAAGTGCTGCCAGGCATCCTGTAAAGGCATTTATATCTGCTAACCTATGAATATGCATTTATTAGGACGTGCTATTTGAACCAGCTGTTTTTTTCAACCTTTTAATCTAGTCTTATATAAGGGTAAAATACTGTTTCTGTAGTATCCGGTAGGACTGTGTCTGCGATCCTGGGGAGGACACTGTTTATGGTTGTTCATTTTTATCTGACCGCCAACTGTTTTAACATTATTAAAGGAAAACTATACCCTCAAAATGAGAAAAATCTTACCAAACTGGAATATATATTTCAGTAAATATTGCCCTTTTACATCTCTTGCATTGAACCCCCCCCCATTTTGTGATGGTCTGTGTGCTGCCTCAGAGATCACCTGACCAGAAATACTACAACAATAACTGTCTGTGAATTGACTGATGTGACCTAAGAAGTATAGTTTGTTTGGTATGTTTGTGTGCACAGTGAATCGTACGATCCCAGGGGGTGGCCCTTGTTTTTTAAAATGGCAATTTTCTATTTATGATTACCCAATGGCACATACTATTAGAAAAGTATATTATTATGAAAACGGTTTAATTACATGAAGCAGGGTTTTACCTTTTTATAAAGACCTACATTGTTTGGGGCAGTATAGTTTTCCTTTAATGTTATTAGTGCTTATAAAATTGTTTGCTTGTTTTTGTAGGTTGTGAGTAACTGTTAAAATGGAAGCCGTACTCTCAGAATGGGTGCAGAAATACCACGACTTTATGAAAGGAGCAGGTGAGGTTCTAGCCATGCATGCCATGAGCATTTCTTTCTCTGATTCAAAGGGAAATAATCCTGTTATTTAAATTTAATTATTCATCATTAAATTACCTTTTAATATGTTGTAGACATTGATATTGTAACACAATTTAGCTGGTCTTCTATTTCTTTTATTTTGTGGTTTTAAAATGATTTACCATACTATTCTGCATTTCTCTATCTAGTTGCTAGTAACCAGATATCTGGCCCAGGTCCCATTATATTAGTTCTAAAGTCTGCCATTCAAGCCACTGGCTGTTTTGGACAGTTTATCTACTAGATGACTGTTTTAATTCTGCAAAAATGTGAAATAACGAAGGGCAATGATGTAGTTATATAATTTACACAAGGTGATTTATATCGTGTACAGAGACATTAATTAATGCAGACAGCAAGGATACGCATTGTGTCATTGCACTAAATAAAAGACAAAATGGAGCAAATTGTTTAGAAGAATAGTATTGTCTGCATCACACTGAAAGTTAATTTTAGATTAAAAGGTTTACTTTGCATCTCTCTTCATACGTCTCTCGTATTTATGAAGTGCCTTTTTGCTTTTTTTACTTTATTCACGTTACTCTGTTATTAAATATGGCAAGGACAATTTGCACTCATGAATTCAGTTAGAGGCTATAATTATCATTCTTTGCTCAATTTCTTCTTTCCATTTTCAGCAATGCAATTGTGGCTTTTCTGCTCATTTGAATGCAATTTCCTTTACTCTCAAGCTTTTAGAGAGATAATTAGAACTGATAAACAAAGGATGGGAATGATATCATGCAGCCTTTGTCTCTCCTTCTCATTACTGAGAGAGATCACTCTGTTTGCCTGTTTTTTCCATCTTCGAGCTATAGCTATTGTAGCTAACCTTTCCATCACCTAATAGCTTATAAGAACATTTGTCTTCCTATTTCTTTTACAGATCCCAGGATATATGATTACCCATTGATGCAGTCACCATTCCTTCCTGGTGCCATTCTCCTGAGTTATGTCTACTTCGTTCTTTCTCTTGGCCCACGTATTATGGCAAATCGGAAGCCTTTTGACCTAAAGCCACTAATGGTTGTTTATAATTTTAGCCTTGTGGCACTTTCAGCTTTTATTGTTTATGAGGTAAGAGTGGTGCAACTTTGTTACACAGCAGTGTCTGTCCATGTACTTTGCCCTGGTGGCTTAGACTGTTAATACAATATAAGACAAGGCAGCTGATTAACAGACCTGTCTTTGTTGGGGAACTAAGACTTTTGCTACATTGTTTAAAAAGTAACAACACTTTCAATGCCAATTGTTTTTACATATAACTTTAAAAGCACTGAATTTTTTTTTTTTTTAATTAGGCACATTTTTATTTTGACTTGCCCATTAAAAGCAGCTGTCTTAACAGGGTTGTCCAACTAAGGATCTTAAACCAGAAATACAATTTAGACTCTTGACAACGTAATGACCTTACCTTTACTCAAGCAGTGATATATTAAAAGTTTCACCTGCTTAATAGCAATGTAAGTTACAAAAAAGCCTTTCAACTGCTTAGAGCTTTTTAATAGGACATTGGATGTTTTTGTGTACAGTCATATAGTTCAAAATATGTATTTTGGACTAAAGCAACTGATAAATTAGCAATGAATACCTTTTTTGATGGTAATTTACACCTTTATGCGGCGCATAGAGGTGTTTCTATTGCCACAGTTCTCAAAAATCCCTAATGTGCAACAAAGCTTAGGCTAATAGCACACAGATTTGATGATTGGCATTTCTCTTGACTGTTTTATACTCTCCCATCCAGTTCTTCTTGGTGAGCTCACATACAGATAAGATTTTTGTGCAAAAATGCATACTTTAATATTTGCGTGCCAAAATCTGCTCCATGTGTGCGCAGACGCTATGCCAGTCAGTACACCAATAAATGGAAGCAAACTAAGACTATTGACAGAGTAAAGCTGATTAGCAGCCCTATATGCATCTGTAGCCATAGGGATCACCCACACTGGTAAAGTGCTGTTATATCGAGGGGGAACTATCACTGATTTTTATGGTGTCATTTACACAACCAGATGCAATAGTTGCTGTGAGTATTGCATCCTTGAGTTTTATGAGTTTCACTGATCTTTTGCAATGTTATCTAGACCTGTTACAGCAATAGTATTGATTGCAAGCTTATCTGCCACTGACTCAATACGATGTGACTCAATACACACTTAAAACTATTGGGTGGAACCACAATCACAGTAAAATTGTAGTTAATTAAGTTACTTGTATCTGGTAAAGATGCAGCCAACTCCTAGACCTTAGGAACACGCACTTCTATATACGCTTTAGGGTTAGCATACACTGTGCAGCGTTTTCCGAAGTTTAGGCAATTCAGGCGACTTTGGAAAACGATGCGCCGCGTGTGCTTTAGCGCAGGCGACTTTTCATTTTAGCGCATGGGAAGACACGAGGAGGCAGTTCGGGGAGATTGTCGCCCAGAAGTCGAGGAAGTTAGTCGCCAGGCGACAAAATCTCCCCAAATCTCCCCGTGTGAACTAACCCTTACTTGATATTATGTATGAGTTATCATAGAAATAACACTGTTTTCCGGTTTAACTATTTCTTTAGTTCCTCATGTCCGGCTGGTTAACTGGTTATACATGGCGTTGTGACCCAGTGGATGTGTCTGATAGCCCAATGGCTTTAAGGGTAAGTAACTTTTAATGGTATATATTTATATATAAATGAATAGGGAGGGATAAGTGCATTGTTACAATTATTGGTATTGGTTTTATTGATTGTTTACTTTAATAAAGCCACATCCGTTGCATACCTATATCTATGTCCCTCCTTCAAAGTCATACCACCTGTTGTCTCTTTCCTCCTGACATCTGGTGGACTTTGCACAATAAACATAGTAATGATAAGCTTTCTGTTATCTCCTGTTATCTTCTTTATAACATGAGTCTCCCTTTCTTCCTTATACATCTTTCCACTACTGATTTTATTATATGAAGTTAAGATTTCATGTGTTCTGAATGTAGTGAGTTATTAAGGGGATACTGTAAACTTAAAAAGACGACAAAACCTCGCTGTGTCACTCTAAACTGAAGCTAGAGATTTCAAGGCTGCATTTGGAGTTCTTATGCTTTTCAGACAGCAGTAAGATAAATTAATTGTTCTCATTATAATAATTATATAGTGCTCATCTCCTGCAGTGATATACAGAGTAAAGTGATACAAACACATTAACAGAAAACAATTTACCCATAAAAACACTGAAGTAAATCTACAAATGCAAAGTTTTAATAGGCAATGGGGGTGGGCTCTGCTTACAAAGAACTTCTAAATATGGACTGCATGAAGGAAAATGTGAGATCAAACTGCTAGTTTCCGTGACTGTAACAGACCATGTGGAAGTATTTATTAAAGGGGAACTGTCGCGAAAATTTAATATAAGCTTCAGCATACTGAAATGAGAAATTTTGTAAAAACAATCAATTAAATATGAATTAATTAAAGCATGAGGAAAAACATGCTGAGAGGGGAATAGTGAAGATAAACTTGATCATTTCAGAAATGGTACAGAATTTTTAATTTATTAAATAAAGTTTCTTATTTCAGTATGCTGAAGCTTATATTAAATTTTAATTTTCGCGATCGTTCCCCTTTGGAGATAAACTTCACCGGTGATCTTACCCATAGAAAACAGAAATCAGATCTTTGCCTTTGTTTTCAAACTTGTAGGTGACCTGTTCAAATCTAATTGCTGATTGGTTGCTATAGGCAACATCATGGGTGATGTTTGTCTCCAATTTTAATACATACACACACCTCTTTGTGTGCTACCGTGCAATAGCAGGCATGGCTAATTTAATACTTGGCTCAAAGGCTTTGACTGGCCATCTGTAGATTCTAGGAAATACCAGAGGTGCTGCTGCAAGATGGCATAGTCCGTCATTGTTTATTGGGTCTGTGGGGACTGTTTGGGCCATGGTGCAGTTGAAATGTCAGCGCTATTTTGAATCTCTGTCCAGACTTATTGGATTCAACTATGACTCAAAGTACCCCAACATTAGTGTGTGGCTATTTTTTTTAGATACAACAGGTATCTGTTCTTTGAATGGAGAAAGGTGGCACTGAGCCTGTTGGTGTTGGGTAACTCTTTTAAGTCTGTAGTAGAGAGTGGCCTTTTTATACAACTGTAATGAGCATTTTGTCAATACCTGCAGCTAGGTTAAAATTAGAGTGTACGTATTAGGGATGAACCGAATCCACTATTTTGGATTCGGCCGAACCCCCAAATCCTTCGTGAAAGATTCGGCCGAATGCTGAACCAAATCCTAATTTGCATATGCAAATTAGGGGTGGGAAGGGGAAAACATTTTTACTTCCTTGTTTTGTGACAAAAAGTCATGTGATTTCCCTCCCGCCCCTAATTTGCATATGCAAATTAGCATTCGGTTAGGCCAGGCAGAAGGATTCTGCCAAATCCGAATCCTGCTGAAAAAGCCCGAATACTGGATTCGGTGCATCCCTGGTACGTATTCATAGTATATTTGTGATACTACATCCATTTCATTGTACTGTACATTAGTAAATGTTAATAATACAGTTTTTAGAGACAGATACAACATTTTTTTAACGGTTTGTGTTGTTGCTTTCTCACAGATGGTCCGAGTAGCTTGGCTGTTCCTGTTCTCTAAGTTTATTGAACTACTTGATACTGTAAGTATAAGACCACGTTTTGTTATTATTACTTCCTTAATTATCCATTTATATTAAAACTGTTTACAACTATAGTTCTCACATTTGATCAAGAGCTTTTGGTTCCAACAATCCTTGTATAATGGAAGTGAGCATTACATCAGCATGAGGGATGTTGTCGTCTTCATGGTGGAATGAGTGCATTGAAGGTGCAAGGACTCTTCCTTTACAGCAGAAATATAGACTAAAAGTCCTTAGTTTTAGGGGGTTATTTACTAAAATCCGTTTTTTTTTTCCTGAAAAATCCGACCAAACCAGAATCCACAATTTACCCTTCTTTTCTTTAAAAAAAAACAACTAAAAACACAAATCCGATTGACAAAAAGCACCCATTATTTCCGATTGTCGCGCGAAAACCCACAACTTTTTGGGATTGTTGCACGAAAAATCAAAATTTTTTGTGAAATTCGGTGGAAAACCTGAAATGTTTGGATTATAGCACGAAACCCAGCGCAGACAAATTGCAAATAGGACCTCTGCTATTTTTTTCTTCAGGACCTCAACAGGTTGAAGATGGATTATTTTCTGATTCTGCCATTTTGTAGCGCCGGGGTATAATTAATCTCAAAAAATTCCACTAAAATTCCAATTTTATAGTAAAAAAAAAATATTTTCGAGTTTTTACTATTAAAATTTTAATAAATAACCCCCTTAGTGTTGATGCATTGTATTGTAGTGATGTGGGTCCAATAAACCCCTTTTGTGACCCACCCAACCCACAGTTCTCTGTTGAACCTGCACTACTATTGGTTTAGTGCTTTAGTTGTCTTTTCTAAGGCCTAACTAATAAAGAGCTGAAAATAAATTGAATGTACATTATTTCTGTAGAACTGCTAAAAGCTGCGCTGATACAAGGTGCCCTGTGTTATTCTCCCAAGAAAGCTTCTTTGTATTTGCCTCGTAAGCAAAAGACAAGAATAGAGTAGTTTCTGGGGTGTGTTGAAATGTAGTTGCTTAAAAAAAAAGGGATCATTTGGATATACCCTACGTGGTTCTTGTATTTCTGAGGTACAACATGTTGAATTATTTTTGACATCTTTTGCTTTTATGTTTCCTTTTGTAAGGTTTTATTTGTTGTGAGAAAGAAGAACGGTCAGATCACCTTCTTGCACATCTTTCATCACTCTGTCCTGCCTTGCAGCTGGTGGTGGGGTGTCAAGTTTGGCCCAGGTATGGAATATAGCATGTGATATCATCTGTGCAGCACTGAATACTTCTATATTTTCAAATATATTATCTTGATTATTTTTGTTATTGCTGAATAAAATATGGGTTTGTTTGGGACTGTGTATTCTGTCTTAAAGTAGATAACCGAATAGCATTTCCCACATTCTTAGATACATGCAGATTTATGACCTTTTTTTCCCATTAAACTTTTTAGACTTATGGCCATATGTTTTTTCTTAACGTGGAGCATTTTATTTTAAATATAGGTTTCATTTAATATTCTGTTCTTTCTTAGGTGGTATGGGGTCTTTCCACGCCATGATTAATTCCTTGGTTCATGTGATTATGTACTTCTACTATGGACTGTCAGCTGCTGGCCCACGCTTTCAGAAATACCTGTGGTGGAAGAAGCATATGACAGCCATCCAGCTGGTAAGGGAATGCGAAGCTGCATAGAAAATGAAAGTTGCTACAAACATTACATTTATGGAACATTTCATAAGTATATGTGTTTTGTTTGTTGTCAATATTTAACATTCCTTCTCTCACACATTAATTCTTCTGCTTTGTGTCTCAGATCCAGTTTGTGCTGGTTTCCATTCACATTACCCAGTATTACTTCATGCCAAGCTGCGATTATCAATTTCCCATCTTCATTCACCTCATCTGGATCTATGGCACAGTTTTCTTCATCTTGTTTTCCAATTTCTGGTATCAGGCATATACTAAAGGAAAGCGCCTCCCTAAGGGTAGCACAGTTGCCAATGGAGCACTGCATCAGAATGGCAAAGCCAAGAATGGAAAATATAAGGAAAATTAGAGGCAGGCACCTTGAGACCTGTGCTGGCAGTGTGCGGAAACCTGTGCACACGAGAGGAGCAGGTGCAAAGGGGGAGAATATACCACATTTTATAAACAGAGAAACCCAGCTGTTTGTGGGCCAGTACAAACTGCTAAACTGGTTTCTGAATGCATCTGGGCCTTTGACCAGCCAAATTAAGTGCCTAAAAGACTGACTGTTCAACCAAATGAATGAATAACCCCATGTCCCTCCTGCAGCTAAAGCTACTCTTTCTACAGTATGAAGCCACTCCTGAGTCCATGAAGAACCAGTTCACTCCTTTGGTGCAATGGTTACTATGAATCTGTAATCGCATTAATGTACTACCCAGTCCTCCAGCACACGGCGTACATCTGGATTTCTGTGCATCACATTCCAGTAACTCTCCTACTGGGGCTATTTCTTCACTAATTTTTATTCCACACCCTTTAATTACTGTTTTTGCACTGGTATAGTTATGGTCACAGGAAGGTGAATTAGTTTAAAATTGCAGGAATTCTGAAATACTTGAATATAGGGACATGTGTGTCTTATACTGTTTGGTTATCGTGTTCCTGTCCAAAGAAGGCAACTATATTGTGTTAATTTAAATTAATTTGCCTTATAAAAGGAGCATGGTTGCCTCCTTATGTTATTGCTTTAGCCCTTATTCGTCGTTTAATTTGTGTCCCATCCACAAAATATCTCATAACACTGAAGCATCCTTGTTATGTTTTCCCACTTATAGAGAACCCCTTATTGTTGTGATCTTCAATGTCTCCCTTGCCCTGGAATAGGAGGATTTAATGTTTCTTGACACTGTTGCTTGATCAAATATATTCATGCTGCGCTATGTGTATGAATGGCAAGGAGGATGGAGTGGTAGACAATGGCTGAGACTCACAGATATAGGGACTTCGTGAAACTACCTGCAAGGCTGCCACAACCTATTTATATTGTTTTGTGTAATACTAATAAATGCTTATTGCACATTTGGATTTATAAGCTCTTGCAGCTACAAATTGTTATGGTAAAAAAAAACAACAGTCTATCTTATCCAAACTTTTGGCATGGATACCAGTGCAGCAGTAGTCTTTATATTGAAATCAGACCAAATGCTTAATGCAGTAAAACACATAACCGTTTAACAGTTCTATTTTTTTAACTATTATTTAAATGCTTTGTTTATTACTAGGATTGGATCCAGCTGTGAGAGCAGTTTACCATTTCATGTTGTCTATGCAATGTGTATGTCCATACACTGTGCTTGTGCACTTTTACGTGAAACAAAAGCAATACTGTGCAAGTATGGGGGAAATGAATGGTACACTCAGATTTGACTGCACAAGCAATAGTACTGTACTAGGATTTATATGACAATTAGTAAGACCATCTGTGCACCGAACCGGAAATATATATAAAACCATTCAGCTCACCATCATCACTTGAACACTTTTTGTTACCATTAGTGCTCTTCAATTATAATTAACTTAATGTTAAAATTCTTACTTTGAATTAAAAGTACTGAAAATCCAGTGTCTAAAAAGGCTAGGGTGAATAGACAGCAAGCCTATATTGCAGTATGGTAATATCACAAAGTAAAGAAAGAGTGTAAAACATTCCTCTGTCTTCTGTATAAGTGGCTGCATATGGAAGAGAAGTTGGGGGGGGGTAATTAATGTGCCTTACGTGCTTATCCTTTGCTAAAATGTATCAAAAATCGCCATATTAAAAATTATTTCACCCATATATGCTTAAACCTGTAAAGAAATTCACAGGTTAGTGGTGATTCTAATTTATTTCAGCATGCAACATCAGTGTATTTTTGTGTATTTTAAAGAGCTAGTACAACTTTCAATTCTATGATGTCCAGTCATTGGTCCTACATTTTATTTGTTTTAAATATTTAGCTTTTTGTTTAGACGCTCTCCAGTTTGAAATTTCAAAAGCTATCTGGTTGCTAGGGTCCAGTTTAACCTAATAACCAAATAGTGGTATGCAAAAGACTAGCATATGAAAAGGAGAGGGCCAGAACTGAAACATAATAAAATAAAACAAAATTGTAGTCTCTTGGAGCAATAGTTTTTGGCTGCCAGTGTC
Source organism: Xenopus laevis (assembly GCF_017654675.1). Classification (NCBI taxonomy): domain Eukaryota; kingdom Metazoa; phylum Chordata; class Amphibia; order Anura; family Pipidae; genus Xenopus; species Xenopus laevis. The sequence continues at coordinate 68,919,356 of NC_054378.1, read as the reverse complement.
AGTGGCTTCTGTTTGGGAGCTGGAAATAGATAAAAAGATAATTATTCAAAAACTTTTTTTTTTTAAAAATGATCAATTAAGAAGAAGAAACACATACTAGAGCATCCAAAAATGAATTTAAAAGTAAACTACCCCTTTAAAGCAATACTGACACATTCCTATAAAAATCATAGGAACATGTCCATGAAGAGATGGTCGCCAAATATTTGGAGCCAAAAGCCACCCCCAGCCCAGAGAACCTCAATGAAACCGACACAGCTAACGGATCTTCCGTGGTTTCCATAGGCTGATTACAAGGATTGCTCTTCCCCCAGCCCAGCATGGCTGAAACAGCCACAGAAGATCCCTTAGCTGTGTCGGAGGGTTGCGTTCATTGAATAACATTACGATTGCTACAAGTAAAACTTAGCACTCACTGCAAGCCATATTGTGGGGAAATGCAGAGGAGGCAATTTCCTGCAGTTAGGAGAGCTAAACAGCTTTTAGTAAAAAAAAAAAAAAAAAAAAAAAAGCCCCTTCCCCTTAACTGACTGCAATTGCCTCTCTCCCTCCCTGCACTCTGCAATTCGTCAAAAACATGCCTAAATTGCAAAGCACTGGAGTTCCTGTTTTTTTGGGGTTTTTTTAGGGACAACTTTTTGACTTATGCACAGTGTGGAGGGGGTGATGGCAGGCAGTTAAAGGTGGCTTATTTTTTTTACTAGGGAGGTTTAGTTCTCCTTTACACTGGGTAGCCTTGAGAACAAAGTTTTCAGTTGCAGTGATCGTAATGATTGTACAGGTATATCACTGAGATTTATCGCCATAAAGATTTAACCACCTAATCTGCAAACACACTTATTGATGAATACATCGTGACATTTTGATTGTGTTGAAAAAAGACCACAGTCCCATCAAGTTCAACCCCTCCAAATAAAAACCCAGCATCCATACATATAAACACACTGACCCCTCCATACACTCACTCACTAAACTATATATACCCATATCTATACTAACTGTAGATTTTAGTATCTCAATAGCCTTTGATATTCTGTCTGTCCAAGAAATTATCCAAGCCATTCTTAAAGGCATTAACGGAATCAGCCATCACAACATCACCCGGCAGTGCATTCCACAACCTCACTGTCCTGACTGTGAAGAACCCCCTACATTGCTTCAAATGAAAGTTCTTTTCTTCTAGTCTAAAGGGGTGGCCTCTGGTACGGTGATCCACTTTATGGGTAAAAAGGTCCCCTGCCATTTGTCTATAATGTCCTCTAATGTACTTGTAAAGTGTAATCATGTCCCCTCGCAAGCGCCTTTTTTCCAGAGAAAACAACCCCAACCTTGACAGTCTACCCTCATAATTTAAGTCTTCCATCCCTCTAACCAATTTAGTTGCACGTCTCTGCACTCTCTCCAGCTCATTTATATCCCTCTTAAGGACTGGAGTCCAAAACTGCACTGCATACTCCAGATTAGGCCTCACCAGGGACCTATAAAGAGGTATAATTATGTTTTCATCCCTTAAGTTTATGCCCTTTGATGATTGACAGCCAGGCTTGTAAAAATCCTAGAGAAATTAAAATTTCTGAATAAACTTGGATCAGTACAGCACATCCACAAACGAGTAGCAATGTGAGGATGAATATCCCAGGAAACAAGAGATTTCAAAGAAAATCACCCTCAAGCAGGGTTTTATACTACTTGGGAAGGGCAAACGAAAAAAGTTCATAGAGCTCTAAAAACAGAGGAATACAGTACTGAATTAGTTAACGACATTGACAAAATATTTTAAAGTTATTTGTAACAGAAAGGAGTAGATGGACAGATACTGCTTTCAATAGCAAATACAGTTACAGAAAAAAAAATAAAAAACAATTCATGTATATTAAAATTGTTTAAAAAAAGTTTTTGGTTGGAGAGACTCTTTCGTTCAAGGCCCCATTTAATCTTCAGTCACAACTGAAATTTATGAACATTTTTATGTTTTTTTGTTTCTGAAACATATTCTGAATGTACCTTTTTAAGAAACACAACTTTAATTTTTTAGCCAAAATAATTCTCTGCTGAACTCATTCCTATAAATCCAGAGGCATAATGACATTTATGCAGTTATTTTATACAACACTGGGGTTTCCAAATTCTGTTGAGATCAATATGAAAGCTGCAATTCTAAAATTGTGCATAAAAACTGGTTTGGTTAGTAAAACTCTCGTCCTTTTTACTAGTCTCTCATGGCAGTTTACGAATTTTACATGACTGTAGACATGATTTATACAAGTCAGTCAACTTTTTTTACCTCATTTTTCCCCTATGGTACACTATCTCTAAACAGCTATAAAATGTTTGCTAAACTCTACAAGTTAAATGACATTGTGAAAGAGGACACTGTATTGCTGTAACGCTTTGCCCCTCTCTTAATATGATCCTAAAGCCGGTCATACATCTAGTGTTAAAATAGTTTTGTCCAATTTTCACTGCGTTTGTGGTTGCCCTCTCCTAACCGAAAATCATGCATTGTAGATGTCTCCTGTGCTGATGAAACACAACTTTGTTTGTATGGTGAGCACTGTCTGCTTGCTTGAAAGCTGTAAACAGTTGGGTCACTGAGTTAAGACAAAGAGACTTACTGCCTAAAGGTTCCTAGCTGAATACAACACCGCAAAGAGTTCATGAAGGGGCTCATCCCCGGCATAGACACAATATAGTTTGTGGTAATAGCCTTTCCTGTTTGGGTAGGTGAGCAAAGTGGGAATGGGGTCTAAGTAAATGGGAGGTGGTTGTTCCCCATCTATTTTCAGACAGTTGGGATGATGCCACCTACAGTTAGGGTTGCCACCCGGCCGGTATTACAAATTTACCAGCCATGTAACTGCCGGTAAATTTGTAATACGATCAAAAGGAGCCCACGCCTGCCCCCAATCCCTGCAACTTACCTTTTTTTTTGCCTCTTCGGCTGTTTGTGGTGTGGCCCCGCCCCTTTTGACGTCACACTCCACCCCTTTTGACATCCCGCCCCGCCCCTTTGAGGCCCCACCCCCAGCAGCCGGTACATTTTTTTATAAAAGGTGGCAACCCTACCTACAGTATGACCTACTCAAATTTACTAATTTCTATATGAGACAAATTAGAATCATCCACCAAACATATATTACACCAGAGAGCCAATGCAGACTGCCCTAGATGCTTAAGCCATGACACTAATTCATTCCATCTGATCTGGGAATGCCCCTTATCCAGAGCTATTGGGGAAGAAGATTACCTCTTAACGCATGTTTCACTTCCAAGAGTTTTCACTCTTTTAGGCACTGTGGCCTGCTAAACAAAGCCAAAATACTACTGAGATCAATCCTACTTTTTGCATAAAAATAAATATCTTTCAAATGTTTGAGCCTTCTGGCACCAACTGTACAGCATTCGGTTGACTAAGTCAATAAGGTAATCCCACTATTTAAAGTCATGTACTTGGACAAAGGGTGTCCAGAGGAATACATGATTTTGCTGCTTTAAAGGAAACCATGTATGGTAAGAAATATCCTGACTTGAATGAACCATATCCCTGTCCCCCAGAGGCTGCCAGTTATGGATTCTGGGAATCAAAGTTCCTTTTGCTATTCTGAGAGGGGTATTTTTCTTTTAAAGGAGAAGGAAAGGCTTTTTACTTGGGGGTGCCACTAGTTAGGCACTCCCAAGTGATCGCATTTACTTACCTGAAACCCTGGGCAGGTGCACCTATTAGGAGAAAACTGCACCGGCCCACGATTCTTCCAGCGAGCACCACAGATTGATGGTCTTCCTGCTTCTTCTTTTTTCTTTTGGCTGCGCAGTAAAGCGAAAAGCTGAACTTTAACGAAGAAGTCGGCTATTTTATTCTACTGCTCATGCGTCTGCCCAGGGAAATTAGAAGAAAGAAGAAGCAGGAAGAAGATTGCTCCTTGGTGCTTGCTGGAAGATTCCCAGGCCGGTGCAGTTTTCTCCTAAAAGGTGCACCGGCCCCAGGGTTTCAGGTAAGTAAATGCAATAACTTGGGGGTGCCTAACTTGTGGCACCTCCAAGCAAAAAGACCTTTCCTTCTCCTTTAAGGTAAATGTTCTCTATAATTGTGTTTGACCACCCCTATTGAAACCTATGTTTTTCCCTGCTCTCCCCAACCACTTTACCTTCTTTTAATATAGGTATAGGATCTATTATCCACACTGCTTGGTATCTGGTGTTATGTAGGGGCTATTTCCTTTCTGGATCACCATATCTTAAGTGTACTAAAACATTAAATAAACACAATAGAATTGTTTTGCCACCAATATGGAGTCATGCAGTTGAGCTACGATCATGTACAAGGTACTGTTTTAATATTATGGTGAAGAAAAGGGTATTTTTAAAAATTAGAATTATTTGCTTACATTGGATTTTAAAAGATAAGTAAACCTTAAAAAAATACAGTAAAATTGCCAGGGTGCTTTTCAAATTTTTAGTAACTGTCAATTTAATAATAATGCAACAACAGCACCATCTGCTGGTCAAGTTCTGTAACTTTACAGTCAAAGCAATGTACTGAAGGAAAACAGTGTTCGAGTGTACATCTACCTTGAGTTTAAATGCGTTTTTTTTTCTTATCAACTTCAACAGTAATGCTTCTTTCAAAGCCATAAGTGTTTTGCTTTGTGATGTCTTTCCTTGCCTACAACAGGTGTATACTAATTTGTTAAGTGGCATTTTATAGACAACCCATTTTCCTTTTGTGTTTAAAGGACCGGTAACATCAAAAAAAATTTTTTCAAAAATTCGTTCCTATACAACGAAAAAAAAACACTAACACAAATTAAACTTTAAAATAGCAAAGCCTTTACTAAGAAATAACTTACAGAAACTCCACTTCCTGTCCTCTTCAGAAAAGGAGAAAGGGTGACCATCCATCCAGCGGCGCTCGATTTCTCCTCCCTGGCTTGCCTCTCCCTCGCTCCTCCAGCTCATGCCGCTCTCAGACATGGCCACACTGACACTGCGGGTCTGGGACTGAGCCAACAGCCTCTCCTACCGGCCCGGGCTGAATCTGTCGCTGCCCAGCTCCACCTCGGCTCCAGCCTGCAGTACTGGAAGAACGATTCGAACTTGGAGAAGGAGCGGGAGCTGATGTTGGACTGGGATCGGTGCAGGCAGCTTCTGGAGCAGGAGTCCGCTCTTTCCTTCCCCAGGAAAAGCCTTTCCGAGGGGCAGGGGATGCTGTCGTCATGGGGCTGTGGGATGACACCCCCGGGGGGCTTTTCTTTTAGAAAGTCTTCACACTAATCCTACCCCGGCCGGCTCTGGCTGCTGCTGCCCTTCACCTCGGTTCTTGAGCTGCTAGCGTCTCGTACTGCTGCTCCTGCACCGTGCCCTCCTGGCCCAGTCTCCCCTCTTGCTGGCTGCCCCGGGAACTGCCGCTGCTACTGTCGTGCTCTCTCGGGGGTCCCCGGCTGCCCCGTGCGCTGCTACCGCCGCCGCCCCCATTAACAGGCTGCCCCCTGGAAACTTTTCTCCCAACTTCCTCACGAGTCCGACCACTGCGCTGTTCCTGTTCCACTGCGGTCGCTGAGTGCTTCTCTGGTGGGGTGGCTGCGGGGACTGAGCAGGGAATAGGCGGTGGAAAGTCTGCGCACCCCTTGTCTGCCAGACACTGGCATGAAAAATTATTGTGTGCGCTGTGATCGGATATCTGACCCGGGGGCTGCGAGGATGCATGGTTCAGCCCAGGCCGGGAGGAGAGGCTGTTGGCTCAATCCCAGACCCGCAGTGTCAGTGTGGCCACGTCTGAGAGTGGCATGAGCTGGAGGAGCAAGGGAGAGGCAAGCCAGGGAGGAGAAATTGAGTGCCGCTGGATGGATGGTCGCCCTTTCTGAAGATGACAGGAAGTGGAGTTTCTGTAAGTTATTTCTTAATAAAGGCTTTGCTATTTTAAAGTTTAATTTGTGTTGGTGTTTTTTTTCCGTTGTATAGGAATGAAATTGTTTTTGATGTTACTGGTGCTTTAACCTTGTAAAAAGGCTTTCCTAGTTAACATTAGCTTTTCAGTTCCTTTGAGTTAAATGAAAGGCAATTTTTCCAAATAGTTTTTGCAATTGTATTGTTTTTCTTTTCAGGCAATATTATCTTTCTAAACACATGTATCTACACCTTTGTTAAAAGATATGGCACAAAATGATTAAACTGCAACTTATATCAAAAGCCCCACAAGCTCACCAATATGAAATGCAGTGCTTATAAAAGTTAGGCAGGGGAAACCAGTTAATCTAAGTACTGATACCTTTTTAAAGCTTGTCTTATTCTTGGCAGTGTAATTCTGTGGCTACTAAAGCAAATAAAGTTCTGTCTTGCATAAAAAGGGGCATTAACTCAAGGGATGAAAACATAATTATACCTCTTTATAGGTCCCTGGTGAGGCCTCATCTGGAGTATGCAGTGCAGTTTTAGACTCCAGTCCTTAAGAGGGATATAAATGAGCTGGAGAGAGTGCAGAGACGTGCAACTAAATTGGTTAGAGGGATGGAAGATTTAATTTATGAGGGTAGACTGTCAAGGTTGGGGTTTCCCCTCTGGAAAAAAGACTCTTGAGAGGGGACATGATTACACTTTACAAGTACATTAGAGGACATTATAGACAAATAGCAGGAGACCTTTTTACCCATAAGGGTCAGGCCACACTGGGCGTTTTGGGGAGATTTGGTCGCCTGGCGACTAATCGCCTCATTTTTGCAGCGACCAATCTCCCCAAACGCTTCCCTCACTCTGCGCCGGCTAAAATAAAAAAACCGCCGGCGCTAATCACACGCAGTGATTCGCTTTCCAAATGCTTCTCTGTAGCAGGTCCTGGGAGGTAAAAGTAGATGCCTCAAAATACAGTGATATCCTTTATGAAATCATGAAGAAGCCTAAAAAAAACCTGAGCTTATCAATAAAACAGTAACCCCAAGAATAAAGCCAAACTACTCAAGAATGGCTTGAAAACAACAATGTCTTAAAGGAACAGTAACATAAAATTTTTTTTTAAAAAACATTCGTTACTAAAATTAGTTACCTGCCATGCGGCTTCTTCTCCTTTTTGGATTCGGTGAATGAAGAAAGAGGACACTCTGGCAAGGCAGTGGTGGTGCATTGGGCATGTTTTGCCGACCTGCTAGTGATGTCAAACGGTTAAGTGAGCTGGGATCGCAAGCCATTAAGACAAGCAGCAGGGGTGGGGGTGCCAAGGATCCACAGCAGACAAGATGATTAGAGTTGTAACCAGAGAGAAATCTAGGTGCGCCTATCGAAGATTTGCTTGGTGCATCTGTTCGAGCTCCTTGCAGCGTGCATGCAGATACAGTACAGTAGGAAGCATCTGCTTGGCGCTGTACAGTACAGGCTCCACTGTCTGCCTGCAGCATCCCTCAGTGTCTCTTCAGTGGCTTACCTGGAAAACAGTTTTTCTCATGGCTATCGCTTCAGCGAGACGTGTCTCAGAGCTCAGTGCTCTTTCCTGCAAATTGCCCTACCTCGTTATCAACTATGACAGGGCTGTCCTTCGCACCATTTCATCCTTCCTACCGAAAGTCGTCTCAGATTTCCATCTGAACCAGGAAATAGTTCTTCCCTCCTTCTGCCTCGCATTGGCTAACCAGAACGAGAAGGCATTGCATACTCTGGATCCTGTGAGGGCTCTGAAGTTCTACTTACACAGAGTTCAAGACATCCGCAAGTCTGATTCGCTATTCATCATTGCATCAGGGTCACGTCAAGGTGCTCCAGCTACCAAACAGACTATACAGTATCCCGTTGGATTAAGCAAGCTATTCAAAGAGCATATACAGCAAGGGGCCAGAATTCTCCAAGCAGAGTCACAGCCCAATCCACCAGGGGTGTGAGTACGTCCTGGGCGTTCAGAAACCAAGCTTTGGCTGCTGACCTTAGCTCCGCCTGCTGGGGGTATAGCCAGTGAAGGAGTCGTCAGTTTTTTCTTAAGGTTGTGTCCTGCCTCCTAGTGGTACTAGCTATACCCCACTGTCCCTCAAGATGACCTGGAGAAAATCCATCCATCTGGCAGGTCTGGGAATGCTGGAACAATATAGAGGATGTTGGCAGTTGCAGGATGTCACCATCAGAGCCACAGTTAATGGGCCCCATCTCTGATAGATCTTCTGAAATACTTCCCGATTAAAGAACTATGCTCCTGGATGTATGTTCAGACGACTAAGAAATATGCCAATACATTCTCTTTCACTTGAATGAAAACTGCTTCTTGATTAACAGAATTCTTAAAATCTTTGATTCTGGATTCAAGCAACCAAGTCTTCAATTTTTACACCAAATGCCTCTAATTAAGGATTAAAATTAGTCTTACATCAGAACTGGATGCCTCCTCTTTGTGGCATCTCTAGGTACAGTAAGGACAAAGATATTCTACCATAGGTTTTGTCATGTAGTTGGGGAAAGAAAAAAAAAAGCTTCCATAGAAGCTTAGGGGCAGATTTACTTAAGGTCGAATATCGATGGTTAATTAACCTTCGATATTTGACTGTGGAAGTTAAATACTTCGACTTCGAAGGATTTAGCGCTATTCGTTCAAACGAAAAATCGTTTGATCGAATGATTAAATCCTTAGATTCAAAGGATTTTAATCCATTGATCGAATGATTTTTGTTCGACCCAAAAAAGCTTAGGAAGCTTATGGGGACCTTCCCCATAGGCTAACATTGACTTTGGTAGCTTTTAGGTGGCGAACTAGGGGGTCGAAGTTTTTTTCTTAAAGAGACAGTACTTAGACTATCGAATGCTCAAACGATTTTTAGTTCAAATCATTCGATTCAAAGTCGTAGTTGAATGTCAAAGTAGCAAAAAAAAAAAGTAGCCAAAAAAAACAACTCAATTTTTCTTCTATTCTTTCACTCGAGCTAAGTAAATGGGCCCCTTAGTGTTGGTGTTGAAGCTGCTTGTTATTGGGAGAGTGTGTAATAAAAGAAAATATATTCTTTACAAGAATCTGGTCTGTGGCCTAGTAAAAAAAACTGCAAATTTAAGACAAACATTACTGTATTCTTTGAATATGTACATAATATGTATATTACATTTTTTAGCACATTTTTCTGACTAGGGTGACTTTCAAAGCATTATCTACAGCTGCATATCCTGCCATTTTACTGTTAGTATGAAAGAAAAATTACAACTGCCTAAATGCAGTTTAGCCTATATACTGTCTAGCCCAACAATGGATGATTTATGCCTCAAATCATGATGCACAATGCAAAAGTCACAAACTACACAATACCTATGATCATTTAAACTGCAAACAAATCAATAGTGTGAGAGATTCAATTTACTTTTAAATGCTGTTCTACCAAAACCGTAGCAGAAAACGTGTAATCAGTTTTGTTCATTAAAAGTAGGTTGCTGGGATTAGTGCATCCCTTTCCTCAGTCCCTTTAACACTTAGTGCAAAATAAAAATGTGGAATTTTATAGTACCTGCCAGAATATAATTTACAGTTTTATTACAATGGTTGAACCACAGCCTTAAACATTAGTGAGGGTGGACATGAAACTCATTATACCCATACAACACATGCATTTTGGAAACAAGTGAATATTGCCTGTTATTACCACTACTGCACTAAAGGTGTAGAAAGTACAACATCGACACTACACTGAACACTCCACTAGGCTTAATCTGTTAAGTATACAGAGGCACAAATTACAGTTATACAGGTTAACGGTCATTCCATTGCAGTGTTACTATGCCTCTTAAAAAAAAAAAAAAAGCCAGGAAGACTAAACACAAATGATAGATTAATAACTACAGTGGTCTGGGTACAAGCAGTTACCTACACCAGTATATGTGCAGAAGTGGCAATGGGTTAGACATCTCACAAACCACATGCCTCACAGTTAGACATATGCTCACATTTCATCTTCTTTCTCCTGTATCAAATAGTGTAAATTATACATCTTTTAAGACTTTATTTCAGAATATATATACATAAAAAAAATACATTATGCACGAGTATAAAAACAAAAGCAAAGTCTGTTTATCGGATGCTTTGGTGAATGATGCTCTTGCTGCTACGCGACTTTTCCTTTTCTTTCTTAGTCACTGGATCCACCTCAAAGCACTTCCACAATCGCAGCGTTTCATCAGCAGCAGCAGAAGCCACTGTGCAGCCATCTGGGCTCATCGCTAGATTAAGGACTCGAGCAGTGTGACCTAAGAAGAAAAAAAAAAAAAAAAATAAGTTTAAGTTTGGTTTCACCAACTCCCCCGCAACAATATGGGCTTGAAAGATGCCATAATCTATAAATCTACCTTTAAGTTCTGACACTCTGGTCATAGTCGGATATTTCCATAGTACAAGCTGGTTCTGTGCAAACCCATGACCAGATATCAATTCTTTGTAATTGGCAGACCATAGTATAGAACACACCTACAAAACGAGGAACAGAAACAGATTGAAACACACAAAAAAAAAAAAAACACATCTAGGACAAACTGCACATTTAGGGTAATAAGGTGGGTGTCGGAGACAGGTCTTTACCTGAGAATGGGTATCAACAGAATTTAAGCAGGTTCCAGAGCAAACATTCCAGATTCGAATGTGTCGGTCGCTTGTTCCCCCACCAGTTGCTAGCACATTGGATTGCCATGGACACCATGCCACAGCCTGAAAAGAGAAGTCTACATTCTTACTTACATACCTAAAAATCAACCTGTACAGGTTAATAGGATAGTAATACTAAAGACTTCAACTAAAAATAGATCAGACCAGAGAGAAGGAAGTAGAGCCAGGCACTCACAGATCAACTGCAAATAATTTTAATCATTTATTTACTTATTTTTTTAATTTTTTTATTTGGTCCATGTTGGAAGTTAAACAGTGACTTGAGTTTTCCATCGTATCACATTAAAGGAGAAAACTATACCCCCAAAATACTTAAGCAACAGATAATTTGATAAAGACTGACATATTAAATATATATTGCAGTTTGGTAAGATTTTTAGTTAATATTGCCCTTTTATATCTCTTGCCTTAAACCACCATTTTGTGATTGTCTCTGCGCTGCCTCATATCACTTGAGCAGATCTAATACAACTCATAGTGGGTTATTTATTCAAACCACTTCGACCAAGTTATAAACTTTATTCTGCAAGTCATATCACTAGCTTCAACATATTAAACAGAAAGCGTTGTTGCTATTGTAGAGGACTGCAAGTTTAAAACCCATTGGAGTGGGTAGCAAAAAAGGAAGCCCGGAGATCCTTTAAAAGGATTAATAAAAATCAGCAGGCACACAAGTGGTAGCACATTGTCTGGGGAAAGGAAGGGGCAGGATAAAAAAAGAACCAAGGTTATTTCCTATAGACATAATTCCAATTTATGAAGCTCATCTAGTAACCATCACCATTATTAAAGGGGTAGTTCACCACCGAGCATTTTTTGAAAGGATGTAGAGAAGGATATCGAGAAAACATTTGCAATTTGTTTATTTGTGGTGTTGGAGCTATTTAGCCTTTTAATAAACAGCTCATCATTTTCTATTTCTGCAACCTGGTAGCTAGGGTCGACATAACTAAAGGTGAGCCACCCCTTTAACAGTACACACCCAGGACAGATCGATCCATGTACAGTGACAGAAGTTGCTTTGTACTTACCTTAACAGCTCCTTGATGTTGTGTGAATGTTTGCACTGGTGAAAACTCCCCTGAATCTCCTTGAACACAAGGCCATACATTCACCAAGTTGTCATTTGCTCCACTGGCAAGATAGCGGCCATCTGGAGACCATTTAAGGCCACAAACTTCCTGTGTATGACCCGTTAGGGTAGATACATGATGCTGGGCTACTCTGACATCATGGTGATGGATATGACCGGTTCGAGAACCACTTGGTGAAAAAAAAAAAAAAAAAAAAAAATATTTAGTTTACAAATGCATTACATCCTGTGGACAGGGATGAAAAACATTTGGAACAATCTAGACAGCCTGAAAGACTGACATTTAAGGTGACTATTAAAACCAGTAGCTAGAATTCCATTTCAGATGTAACAAAAGTTAGAAGCTTTATTTATACACCAGTAAATCCTCAAAGTAATGCTGCTCCGAGTCCTTTGTCAAAAGAAACAGCATTTCTTTCCTTTTATTGTGTACACATGGGCTTCTGTATCAGACTTCCGGTTTTCAGCATAATCCTCATGGGCTGGACTTGAGAATGCCCCGTTTGCTACTCTCCCTGCTGTAATCTGAGCCCAGAGCTATGAGTGAGCAGGGCAAGACTTAGGCAGGAAGTGATGTCACACCAAACTAATATGGCAGCTGCTATCCTAAACAAAGCTTCTACCGCCGTTTACTATGATATGGAGAAGAATTCTACAGAATAAATAAGTTTTATTGCTTGCACTATTGTGGCTAATCTATTGACAATAAACTGCTTCTGTAGCTTTCCTTCTCCTTTAAGTGATCATACTAGTCACATTTTACAGTGTCACAACTTTTTTGAAAATAGGGTTGTAAACTGACAAGTGTAAGCAGATTTTAGAATCTGTTGTACCTGGAAAGAATATGGTTATTCCAACTCAAAGCTCCAACACGCGACGAATGACTGATCATATTACGAAGACGTTTTTGCTGCTGAACATCCCATAGCTGAAGGAGAGAATAGTTATTTAATCTCTACTATAAACAAACACATAATTAAGTCTTGACAAGGTCTAGTCTTACCTGCACTTCTGAATTACTTGTCCCCACAGCAAGGAAATGGCCTTCTTTGATCCATGACACAGATGATATATATTCTTCCGAGTTCTCCATCTGTAGCAAGAGTATTATGTCTCCAGTTGCATAATTCCAAAGGTAAACAGAGTCATTTAAAGCAACAGCAAGGGCATTCTGAGAGCTCCAGTCAATCAGGTTCAGGTCTAAAATAAAGAAAAGCCTTTACTTAACCATAGCAACTAAACCAAAATAGCAGCAGGGAGTAGTAAGATTCTACAACTCACAGTAGTCGTTCCGGATATCCGGAGCATCGAGGACTCTGTCTGGCATGGAAGGTATATATCTGCCAGTTTTCTTACTGGAACCAGGGGTGTTTTTTTGGCTGTACAGCACTTTCAAGTTATTCTGATAGCCTGGAGAAAAAAAAAAAAAAAAAAAAAAAAAAACAGAGCATGAATGACTTATTCTACCATGGAATTCCAACACCTGGAGCACAACACTTCCATCTAAAACTCTTGACACAAACACTGAAAGGCTAGTGCATGCAAATAAAGTTTAGAATTTAATGTATTACTTGTGTCAGTGACCCTGACCCTCATGGCTTCTCTTGGATTTAATTAGGATGACCACTTCGGAAGCAATGATGCTCGAGTTTAATTGTACCATGTGTGCAAAATTACAGTGGCATGGGTTGGCAGGAGAGAGAGGCATGCGCAGAAGACTTTCAGCAAGCATATGGATAACATTGCCATATCGAAATTAGAACCCACAAGTGGCTATACAGGGAACATTTTTGGACTACTGGTTTTTATGTAAAATAAAAAAAATTCACAAGTTAATACTACTGAAACACTGTAGAGTGAAGAGTGTTGGGGGACTGGAACCTACAAATCACTCATATCTGGTAAAAGGAATATTAAAAAAAAAAATTCTAAGCAACTATACAACAATAAACATTCATTACACATTATCTATGGTTTTTAAGTTCTTTGTACAGTATATGTATTGCTATTGAAAGCAGTGTTTTTCTGTCCCTTTCTATACTCTGACCTGTCTTTATTGGGGGGGGGGGGGGGGGAGATTAAGACTTTCAAAACATTTTTTCTAAATAATTGTTGTTGTTGAGCTCTTTACAGAGACATCTTTGGAGTGCTTCAGATACTATCGACACTGGGGCCCAACACCAGTACATGTACCGGTTATATCTTACTCAATGTTATCTTCAACCAACCTTCAGGAGCATTTTGAGGTCTACCACCAAGTCGTAAGATTTTTGCCTCTTCCATATCAAAGCCATTGAGATTCATCGCCCATGCTTTTTGCTGCTCCTGTAATAAAATGGAAAGGAATCATACAAGGAAAGATGAAGTTTAAACAAAAAAAAAAAAACCTCAAACGTAGAATATGATTTTCCAATCATATGAAAAGTTTTACTACTTTATTCTTTTGTGTTCAGATCACTTGCTATAGTTGCAGCTATCTCATACATACATTTCTTTTTATTTATAGTTCTATATAGTAACCTATGATCTGATCTGTTATAAATAAGACATACCTTTTTTGTGGGTGAAGTGTCTGTTGGCTCATTCTCTTTAGAAAGAAGAAAGCTAGCAACATCCATCTGCATGGCACTGCGATTGGGAATGAAACGATCACCTCCAGCTCTGGAAGGCGTACCTTGCATTTTTTGCCCAGATTTTCCTGGTGTAACAGACATTTTTTATTAGAATCACAAAGTATCACACCTGCGGAAGAACTTGTTTAATCCAAGCACATTATATGCCAACACTAGGATTATGGCTGCTAGGTCAGGTGATGCACAGCAAGTTATTGCAGCAGTTTCAATTAAGGCAATGGCACATGGGGAGACCGATTTTGCAAAATCCTTGCAGTTGCCTTCAAAAAGGTATTTACCCGAACAGTGTGCTCATGGGAAAGGGGATAATGACAAAACGCTTCAGTAAGCAAAAAAAATGATTCAACCGTTAGTGTGCCTTCAGAATCCAGTGTCATGATTATGATGTATTTTGTGCCTAAATTACACTACAAATAATTCACTACATATAAAAGGTCATTCCTGAACCAGCAAGAATTTGAGAAAAGTTGTTTTGAAAAATACACACGACAAAATTATTTGCAAAATCTTAAATCGACATTAAGGGGCCCATTTACTTAGCTTGAGTGAATGAATAGAACAAAAAAAAAAAAAAAAACTTTGAATGTTTTTTTTGGCTACTTCGACCATCGAATGGGCTACCTCGACTACTTTACTTCATTGGTTTGGACAAGGTTTCATAAAAACCATGAACAAATTGATTTTCAACAAACCAAATCTGTGCTGCAAATGAACGCGTTTACTATGAAACAGCTTATCAGGGTCTGTGACACTCAAATTCAATATTGGGGGGGGGGGCTCTCTCAAAAATGAAAATTTAATATAAGCTTTAGAATACCGAAACAAACTCTTAATACAATCAATTACATTTTCTACATTATTTCTGAAATAATCAAGTTTATCTTCACTATCCCACTCAGCATCTGTTTCTCTTCATTCCGACTTCATGCAGCAGTTGATATTCATTGGCAGCTAGATCAATTATATCTTATGGGGGGGGGGGGCTTCATTTCATAACAGATGTATGAGCTCACAAGGGATTCCAGTAAGAAACAAAATAACTGCCTTTTACACAAATCTTGCATGTAGAGACAGGATTTCTGGTGATTTTAATAAGAGTGAACTCCAATACATCTAGGCAAAAGGAGAGACACCAAGATATATTGGATCTAACCACCAATGACTATCAGACAACCAACTCCTGCATGAAGAGACATATGCAGAGAGTGAAGATAAACTTGATTTCAGAAAACTGAACAGGAATTTTTAATTGATTACATTTAGAAAACTTATTTCAGTGTGCTGAAGCTTAACTTTTCAATTTTGTAATAGTTCCTGCCTTAAAAAAAAAAAAAATATATATATATATTTAGGCAGTTATAGTACCAGTACAAAGTGCTCATCAAACCATTTCCATACCTGGTGTTTTTGATGGAGTTTTGCTGGAACTGTGGGATCGGTTTGATGTTTTCATTGGAGACATAGTACTTGTATTTGCTGAAGTATTCAATGAGCAGTTACCCTCCTTTGCTTTCCGCTGCCATCTTGCTAGAGGGGCATTTGTGATGGGTGTATCCAGCTTTAAGATACTATTAATATCCGTTTCAAAAGCAAACTGTGCCATGAGTGCAGAAATCTGAAACAGCAAACATTTCCAAAATGTTACAGATAATAGAAGTTCTCTATTTTAGAATATGAAGTAGTGCAGTACCAAGACTCTGGACCTAAAATTTACCCACCTGATCACTCTCCTACACCCTCATTTTAGTATACTTTGAAAACAGTAGAGGATCCCTCTATGATCTTTAAGAATTTTGTTCAGGGAAGGCAAATCACCGCCCTCACAATGGCAGCATAATTCTCATTGAGGCAGGTGTTAATCCTTTACTGAACATGACTGGAAGTGTGAATTGCTGTAAAGCCGTCGGGATAAGCATGTCAAAGTAGCATTGTAGGTTTATTACAAACAGCGTCATAGGCCCCTCCTCTGTTCAGGGATGTTTTTTTCAGCGGTTGTTTTGTCTCCCCATTGTATAGATTGGAGCACTCCTCACTACACTGGACAGCATAGACCACATTGGTCTTCATATGCTTTTGTGCTGCTTTGAATTGTTGTGAAGCTTTTGGGGTTAGGATGTCACTCTTCCAGTAATGTACAGTGAAAGATTAATACCTGCCTCAATGAAAATGATACCATTGTGACTGGATCACACATCTGGGTTTCAGCCAACACCTTACTGAAGTTCCATTGTGATTGGTTGTCTGACTATACTAGCATCAAGGGTTTAAATGCCAGGGAATTCCCTACCGCTTGGGTTGAACTAAAGAAACCACTCGGACGAGTGGTGAAACGTTTACGAAAAACTCTAAAGGCGGGGGAATGTAATAAAAAAATATTCGCAATGCAAAAAGCTATGCCTTTGTGCAAATTTAATAAAGCTTTTGCGAACCTAGAAACTATTTAACGACCTCTTCTGATAGTGGAAGAAAGTTTACAAATTTTAGTTTGCGCCACTGTGCAGTTTATGTAATAAAACTTCTTACTGAAAGAGTTGCTATGTTTGGTCCAAATGATTTCGACACCTTCAAGCACTTCTTAAAAGTGTGCAATCCAAATTTGCAATGCAATAACAGTTTAAGGAACATTATTACATTGTGAGATGCGAGTTTTTATTCCTATTGGTGCGAATTATACTCATAAATGTCCAGTTGCCTTTGCCTTAAAGGACCAGTAACACAACATTAAATATAAAATATATTCTATAGCTCTCTAACAATACATCTATCCTGCACAATGTTTCGTATTTCAAGTGCTTTATTTACAGTTACCATAAAAAAAAAAAAAAAATTCTCCTGTTCTCTAAAAAGCGATAGGGCGACTTCAGTTGTGCCAGACACCTATGTGCATGCTCCCGACATCACCTCCTCAAACCAGAAGCCAGTTGCTAAAGCTTTAGAAAGCATTCTCTCTCCCCTTGTAAGCAGTTTCTTAAACATTTCTGAAAATTATGTTCTGTGGGAAGAGTACAAATTTGGCATTATTCCTTCCATATTGCTGTGCTGCGAGTTTAGTGCTGGGAGCAGGTGAAGGAATGCTCAGCAGCCTGACTGTGGATTTATGGCCGACCTGGGTGCTGCCTTTGCTGCTCACAGCACATACAGCAATAAATCTTGTGTGTTAAAACACAAGGGGAGAGTAAATCCTTTCTAAAGCTGCAGCTTCCAGTTTGAGGAGGTGGTCAGGAGCTGCTGTGGAGCTCGCACATAGGTGTCTGGCACAACTGAAGTCGCCCCGTCGCCTTTTTAGAGAACTAAAATAAGAAATATTGTACAGGGTAGATGCATTGTTAGAGGGGTATAGAATACATTTTGATGTTACTAGTCCTTTAGTATTTATCTATATATCGATCTGGATAAATGAGAATCGTCATAGGCATATGGTATATAGGGTTGCCACCTTTTCTGGAAAAAAATATTGGCCTTCCTATGGAATTTATCTTTTCTCCCTATTAATAACATTGGGATCAACCATCATTTTTTTCCAACCAGTCCTGTAAAATACTGGCCAGGTGGCAGCCCTAATGGTATAGGAACATTTTCACATAGAAACTAGGATTTATTTTTATTACATTGTAGCAGGCCCAGACTGGTAATCTGTGGGTTCTGGCAAATGCCACAGGGGCTGCTGTAAAATGCCATAGACACTCACTATTAAGTGGGGGCTGCTTAGGCCTCTGTGTACTTGAAATGCCGGGGCCTATTTTGAATCCCAGTCACTAGAATACTACAAGGGGGTAAGTTTAAAAAAAGGTTAAACACAACATAGCGAGTGGTCACACCAGGCATTATCAATATGAGCAGTTGCGAGGACTTTAAAGAAGTGAAATCAAAGTGATGACTGGGATGTAATCAAACGTCTGTGACAAACATTGGTCTCAGCTGAAAACATATTGGATACGATACATGTATGTTATATATTTAAATATAATGGGACATGCGCAGTAATAGTCTTCACCCCGACGCGTACCGTACCCCTGGCAACCTTACTTTATTCTCGCCGGATAACGCGGCTCTAAGGATCGGAATAACGTACAAAATAATGTACAAAACACAAATCCCAGTGCTCACTTGCACGAGACTTCCGCACTCACCCAAGGCCGGCGTCTCAGTCTGTCTCTGAACCTCTCAACCAGTGAAAGAATCGCTGCCTACTAGTAACGGTCGCTCACTACTAGGATCGTCTCTTTAAACGAAGGCCGCGCCGACCGCTGATTGGACGCTAGGCGGTATACGTAACCACGACAACAACGTTCTGCAAGGCCGCACGCCCAGAGAACTGGTTTCTCATTGGGTAGATCAAGCTGGCACGTGGGGCGGGCAATATTCGAACGTACCAAACGCTTTGGAGTGTACGGATCGTCGTTAGGGTCATGAGAAATGCACCATGTGACCCGGCAAATTGGTAGCGTTTGGCGTGGCGAGAAAATGTTGTGAGGCGTCACTGTGGCTTTTTTTTTAACATTTCATTTTTTAATGCCAGGGTTATTTAGCCGGTGAATTTGTTCCTAACGTTAGCTTGATACAGGTATACCTCACTCACCCATTATATCCTTATATGCGCTGCTTCCACGTGTCTTTTTGTCTCATATAATGAATGACTGAAGCTCGTGTATCATAATAATCAATAATGGACCCGTGTAATAAATGACATCATTATCTCTTACCAAGAGGTTTAAATGGTGTGGGTGGTACTCTTCTATGGGTGGTTCACTATTCAGTTATGCTTTGTAGAATCATCAATTAGAAATGTTTAATTTAATTGTCTTCATTTATTTGTAATTATTTGCCTCTTCTGGCTCTTTCCATCTTTTAAATTGAGGGGGTTATTTACTAAAACTCGACTTTTTCTCACTGTTTGGCAAAAAAAAAAGAAAGAATCCTCTTTATTTACTAATAAAAGTTCTGAAAACAAAAATTGCTGCAGAATGTTTATATCAAATTAAGTGGCATATTAAATAATCTTATTAAATCTGAATATATATTTAAAGTGATACTGACACTAAAAAATGAATTTTAGCATATGAATGTACATTAAATGTTACCTATAGGTCATGTGGATCATTTTTTGCTGAGAGGTTTTATTTTTGTAAATGTTTTTGTTAGTTGAAGTTCCTAAGCCTGACTCTCTGACACTGACTTTACCAACCTGACCGTCCCATCTCAGCCTGTCAGTTAAAGTTTCTAATGCTAACGGACTCCTGCTGCACAATTATGGCAGCCCCCTCATACAGGAACATGGGAGATCAGACAGGTAATGTAAAAGCATCATGCAAATACTTTATGGCAAAGTTAGAAGTAGCTTGCAAAGCCAATATAATAGATGTAAAAAAAAGTTTAATTTCAGGTGTCAGTATCTCTTTAAGTAAATATTGGCATTTAAAACCTTTTCCATTGACCCCCATTTTATGACATTCTTTGTCCTGCCTCAGAGATCACCTGATGTCAAACACGTACCTGACTGGAACTAGAGTCCAAGGAAAGAGGCCTTTCCTGTAACGCCCACTCTGGAAGTTATTACAGAACGACACCAGTATGAAATGGCAGAAGTGCCGTAAAGCCATGGGATTGGAACACAAAATAATGGACTGTAGCTTTAATTGAAGTGTAGAGCCAATTTGTGAGGCAGAAATCAAAGTCAGGCCGAGGTCAAATCCAAGTAAACACAGTATTTAGCCAGAGGTACAGCAATGATAAGGCAAGAGAATAGTCCAAAAGGCAGGTAAGTCCAAAGCCAAATAATCAGTGCAGCAAATTACTTTGTAAATAGGGTTGCCACCTGGCTGGTAAAAATGATGGCTGATCCCAATGTTATCAATAGGGAAAAAAAGATAAATATATAGAAAGGCGATATTTTTTTCCAGAAAAGGTGGCAACCCTATTTGTAACACAGGAAAAAGGCAAGAGAGATTACTTTGGAAAGTTCTGGGGATTCTGGCTTCTTTTATAGGGGGAAATTTACTAAAGGGCGAAGTGGCATTTCAACACTTTGCCGATTTACTAATGGTCTCTGGCGTAATTTCACCAAGGAGATAGACTCTGGCGCAACTTCGCGCTCTTAACAGTAGTTGAATTTTCGCTCTGGCGAAAGAGCGTTACTACGCAAATTCACTTAGTTTTTGATTTTACTGACTGTTACCTCTATCGCCAGACTTGCCTTCACCACTCCAGACCAGGCAAAGTGCAATAGAGTAGATAGGAGTTCCCAAAAAAACACTGGCGTCTTTTCCTTTTTACAGGGTGATAGGCTGAAAAAGATGAAAAAAATTTTTTTTGTACCCTCCTTCCCCCTCTACATTTGATAACATATGGCACATAAACTATACTGTGGGCACGTGTAGGGCAATGTAACACCTCTATATAATTTTATTAAGGTTCCCTGGCCTTGTGTAGTGTAATGTATTTGCTGCAGCATATACGACCATTGTACTTTAACTGCACGTTCAACTTTGAACTGCTGGCTTTTTTCCGCTAGCGAAACTTCGCCAGCGTTTGTTACCCTGTTTGCAACTTTGGATCTTTGTGAATTAGCATTGTCCAGATGAATTTACTCCTGGCGAAGTGTTGCGATGTGCGTGAAGCCAGCGCTGGCGAATTTTCGCCGGTTAGTGAATTTGCCCCTCAGTGTATTGCTCATGCACTGTGGCTGCTGAGTGCCGCATGAACCTGATGTGAGATCATGATGCAGGCATGCCATAACATGTCCAGGCATGCACAGTGGATTGTGCAACAAACCTAGAAGATGGGCGTGAGGACCCAAAGGTGAGCGTGCATTACACCTGACCAGAAATACTGCAGCTCTAACTGTAACAGAAAGAAGTGTGGGAGCAAAAGATAGAACTTTGTCAGTTAATTGGCTCATGTGACCTAACATGTATGGTTTGTTTGTGTGCACCTTGAATGGTATGATCCCAGGGGGGCAGCCCTTAGTTTTTAAAATGGCACATACTACTAAAAAGTATATTATTATGAAAATGGTTTATTTATATGAAACAGAGTTTTACATATGAGCTAGTTTATACTGTATATTTTATAGATGCCTGCATTGTTTTTTGGGGGCGGGTATCGTTTTCCTTCAAGGTTCCATGTACTGTACAAAAGACTCGCTTGCATATTTGAAAAAATATATATATTAAGGGGCCTATTTATTAAACCTCACATTTTTCAGGTTGTGTTTTTAAAGGGGAAAATATGATTTTTTTTGGAATTCTATGAGATTTATTATGCTCCAAAGCTGCTATATAGCTTGCTGTATTGCTACCTGAACCGACCTTTGTCTGTTTGATCACTCTTCTTGATCCTGACTTTGTACAATGTTACCGTTACCGATTGGTTTTGACTCTGGCCTGATACATTTCAGGTAACATGAGGGGGCACATTTACTTAGCTCGAGTGAAGGATTAGAATAAAAAATATATCGAATTTCAAAGTTTTTTTTTG
This sequence comes from Xenopus laevis, assembly GCF_017654675.1. Classification (NCBI taxonomy): domain Eukaryota; kingdom Metazoa; phylum Chordata; class Amphibia; order Anura; family Pipidae; genus Xenopus; species Xenopus laevis. The sequence goes on along the minus strand of NC_054378.1, from coordinate 68,897,548 downwards.
GCTACTTCAACCATCGAATTGGCTACTTCGACCTTCGACTACGACTTTGAATCGAACGATTCAAAGTAAAAATCGTTCCACTACTTGACCATTCGATAGTCAGTACTGTCTCTTTAAAAAAAACTTCAACCACCTACTTCGCCAACTAAAACCTACCGAGCACCAATAGGCTTTCTAACCAATTTCTGATTGAAGGAAAATTGTTCTATCGATGGATTAAAATCCTTTGAATCGTTCGATTCGAAGGATTTAATCGTTCGATTGAACGATTATTTATTCGATCGAATGAATTGCGCTAAATCCTTCGACTTCGATATTCGAAGTAGAAGGATTTAACTTCGAGGGTCAAATATCGAGGCTTAACCCTCGATATTCGACCAATAGTAAATGTGCCCCTAGGTATCTGTACAGTAAATTAGTTAAATTAACTCTAAATAGAATAAAGATAAGTAATCAGTAAAAAAAAAAAGATTTGCAGTATCCCTTTGCATTGCCACAGTGTTATACATATGCTATAGAGAGCTTTCAGTGTAAACAAGCCAAATTTCCATATAAAAAATCCACTTCCAAATGGGGGGTAAAAAAAGTGTAGCTTTTCCAGTGCCATTTTAAAAATATACAGCAGGGTTAGGTTATTTGCTGAACAAAAAAAGTATAAAACAAGCTTTGTATTTATTTTGGCCTGGCTATGTCCAATCTTTGACTGTGTCTGTCATGTATTTCTTAAAGTGGACCTGTCACCCAGATATAAAAAGTTGTATAGTAAAAGTCCATACCAAATGATAGAATTTGGATTCTTTAATGTTATACTAAGTTATGGGAATTGTGTAAATACCTATATATAAAATACATTAGTGCCTGTGTGTTGAACGGACTCTCTTAATATACAAAGCGGTTTATACATTTACATTTCATTAAAATGTAATATATTTCAGTAATTTGACTGAATTTATGGATTTATTTAATGGTTTCCATGGACATTCTTTCCTCATTGTGCTATTACATTTTATGCTTGTGAATGTAAATTAGTAACTATAATACAAGTTCGTGGGCCACATAGTAACAAAAAAAAAAAAAAAACAATATTATTCATAGAGGTCAGTGGAGATGTTGAAGGACAGACTGGCCCAAAACCCGGGCGGTTCAGGCTGACTTCCACACACAGTTTGCGGGTCGTTGTTCTTCTGCTCTCCCTGTCCGTGACCTTACCCTTCTAGCTTTTTGTTCCGACTTCATCCGACATTTCTACCTCTTACCTTATTTCCATTGCATGCGTTCTGTCTAGGGATGCACCGAATCCAGGATTCAGTTCAGGATTCGGCCTTTTTCAGCAGGATTCGGTCGAATCCTTGTGCCTGGCTGAACCGAATCCTAATTTGCATATGTAAATTAGGGGCGGAAAATCACATGACTTTTTGTCACAAAAGACGGATTTTTTTCCACTTTTTCCTTTCCTAACCCTTATTTACATATGCAAATTAGGGTTCGGTTCGGTATTCGGCTGAATCTTTCATGAAAGATTCGGGGATTCGGCCGAATCCCAAATAGTGGATTTGGTGCATCGCTAGTTTTGTCGCAGCGCGTTGGATCGCACCGAAAAGAGGCATACTGTGGGGTCTATTTACTAACATTGGATTTTTCCCACAAATCTCAAAAAACTTGTGGTTTTCCTATATTTCTTAAAAACCCTAAGAATTTGAGATTCATCAAATGTAAAACTTCTAATGCAAAACTTTGCCAAGTAAAAGTATTTGAGGTCCTATAGAATTCAACAGGAGCTGGCCTGATCTTATTGGACATCTTTTAATAAATGTCATGACATTTGTGGTTTTAGAGAAAGTGTGCTTGTGGTTTCAAAAATCGTGCACGAGTTTAAATTAAAACTGTTGATTTTTATTTTGAGTATACAGTATATATGTATTATAGCATCAGCAAAACACAGTTTCCAAAATTATCAGTTAACATTTTCATAAAACAAACTAGAAGCTGCAGCACATTCCACTAGCATGAAGATAATGTCATACTGTAGCCTGCTAATAAAATTATTTAACAAATAATTATAAATGGCATATAAGTATTTTCACCTTTGGACAAAAGTCTGACAATGAACAACCCATTCCACTAAAAACATTTTTCAGGAATACAAAGGAAGATATCTTAAAAATGCTTTACTTTTAAAAGCCAGGATAAATTAATGACATGGGCTGTTCACTGTTACAAGGAGGGAGCATCTACTCAAAAATGTTGAAAGGTGAACAACCCTTTAATATACTGTTACAAGCTAATCCTTCCCAAATTTGGTGTGCTTTTAAAGGAGAACAAAACCCTCCCAATAATAAAAAACCTCTACACACTAACCTACATAGTCCCTCCTTCCTGCTTCCCCCCGCATAGGTGATTACTCATGAAAGTGCCCCTGATTCATTACTCATGTACAGTTAGACCCATAAATCTTTGGACAGAGACAACTTTTTTCTGATTTTGGTTCTGTACATTACCACAATGAATTTTAAATAAAACAACTCAGATGCAGTTGAACTGCAGACTCTCAGATTTAATTCAGTGGGTTGAACAAAAAGATTGCATAAAAATGTGAGGAACTAAAGCCTCTTTTGAACACAATCACTTCATTTCAGGGGCTCAAAAGTAATTGGACAAATTAAAAAACTGAAAATAGAATGTGTATTTCTAATACTTGGTTGAAACCCTTTGCTGGCAATGACAGACTGAAGTATTGAACTCATGGACATCACCAGATTCTGGGTTTCCTCCTTTTTAATGCTCTGCCAGGCCTTTACTGCAGCGGCTTTCAGTTGCTGTTTGTTCGTGGGCCTTTCTGTCCGAAGTTTAGTCTTCAACAAGTGAAATGCATGCTCTATTGGGTTCAGATCAGGTGATTGACTTGGCCATTCAAGAATATTCCACTTCTTTGCTTTAATAAACTACTGGGTTGCTTTAGCTGTATGTTTTGGGTCATTGTCCATCTGTATTATGAAACGCCTCCCAATCAATTTGACTGCATTTAGCTGGATTTGAGCAGACAGTGTCTCTGAACACCTCAGAATTCATTCGGTGCTTTTGTCCTGTGTCACATCATCAATAAACACTAGTGTCCCAGTGCCACTGGCAGCCATGCACGTTTAATTAATTACTTCATTAAAATTAGTGGGAACACCCTGATTTTTCCAGTCTCTGCTTTAGGTATCATGGGATATGAGTGGTAAGGACAATGTAAACACTCAATTTTAGGAATGCATGCAAACTGTATCTACAGTAGATGGCTAAGTCCATGGCTTGTGGCTGAACAACTATGAGACCCGTTAACTAATAATAGAATTTCGTGTTTTTTTCCTATGTTTCGAAAAATGTAAGATTTATTAAGTGAAAAAACACAAAAACCTTTAAGGCAAAACTTTGCCAAGTAAAAGTTGTCGAGGTGCTATAGAAGTAAGTGGGAGCTGCACTGATCTTATTGGACCATTTTTAATCCAATCAGAATGTTAGAGGTTTTCAGATTTGTTTCAGTACAAAAACTAGATTTTTTAAAAGTATTCAGATTTTTTTTTTTTGAATCATTCACGCTTTATCTGTTTGTAATTTTTATAATCAGAACTTTTAATAAACTCAATGACAACCATGGTTTTAGACTTTGTAAATTTAGAATTGGTTTCCAAGACCTCTAAAACCACTAAAATCCAACCTTTAAAAATAAGCCTCCACATACTTACATTGATTATTATCCTGGGAATGCAAACAAATGCTTTTGCAATAAAGTCAAATGACTTGTGGTATTACTCACCAAATAGAGTTCCTAATAATTAGCCATTTTATTGTGATTGCTAAATATGCCAATTAAAAAATACAATAGATATGCAGATATGTCCTAACAATAATAATTATTGTTTTGATATAGAGTAAGCAAAACTATTACAGGAATGCTTTTCAGGGAGCTAGCACATGGGCAGATTCGGGAGAATTAGTTGCCTGGCGACTAATTGCCTCTTCTGCGGGGCGACAATCTCCCCGAACTGCCTTCCGCCTGCTATAATGAGAAAAGTCGCCCATAGTTGCCTCAAGAGGAAACTTCGATCGACTACGGAAATCTAAGCGTCGCAAGTGCATTGGCACTGGCATTTTCTCATTATAGCAGGTGGAAGGCAGTTCAGGGAGACTGTCGCCCAGCAGAATAGGCGATTAGTCGGCAGGAGACTAAATCTCCACGAATCTGCCCATGTGCTAGCTCACTCACAGTTTTAGGGTAAGGGTAGGGACACACTGGGCGATTTGGGGAGATTTAGTCGCCTGGCGACTAATCGCAGCGACTTTTCTCCCCGAATGCCTCCCCTCACTCTGCGCCTGGATAAAATGAAAAGTCGCCGGCGCTAATCACACACGGCGATTCGTTTTCCGAAATCGCCCGAAGTTGCCTCACGAGGAAACTTCGGGCGACTTCGGAAAACAAATCGCCGCGTGTGATTAGCGCAGGCGATTTTTCATTTTATCCAGGCGCAGAGTGAGGGGAGGCATTCGGGGAAGATTGGTCGTGGAAAGTCGCGGCGATTAGTCGCCAGGCGACTAAATCTCCCCAAATCGCCCAGTGTGTCCCTACCCTAAGGCCACACGAGGAGATTCAGGGAGATTTTGTCGCCTGGCTACTAATCGCCTCGTCTTTTGAGCAACTATCTCCCTGAACTGCCTAATAGCCAGAACACTTTGCAGCTCTCTTGGTTTCCACTGATTGGTTACCAGGCACTTGATGGGGGGGGGATATGGGTCATAACATAATTGCTTTTGAATCTGACCTGCATGCTAAGGATAAAAAGCAAACCCACTGAGCTAAACTAGCCACAGGTCTAAGGGTAAGGACACACGAGGAGATTCAGGGAGATTTTGTCGCCTGGCTACTAATCTCCTTGTCTTTTGAGCAACTATCTCCCTGAACTGCCTCAGCGTTTTTCCCCATAGGTTACAATGAAAAGTTGCCTGCCCTAATGCACACACGGTGATGCGTTTTCAATAGTTGCCCAAAGTTGCCTCAGTGAGGCAATTTCAGGCAACTATTGAAAACGCATCGCCGTGTGTGCATTAACGCAGGTAACTTTTCATTGTAGCCTATGGGGAAAAACGCTGAGGCAGTTCAGGGAGATAGTTGCTCAAAAGACAAGGCGATTAGTAGCCAGGCGACAAAATCTCCCTGAATCTCCTCGTGTGTCCTTACCCTCAGGGTAAGGACACACGAGGAGGACACACGAGATTCAGGGAGATTTTTTCGCCTGGCTACTAATCGCCTCATCTTTTGAGCAACTATCTCTCTGAACTGCCTCAGCGTTTTTCCCCATAGGCTACAATGAAAAGTTGCCTGCGCTAATGCACACGCAGCGATGCCTTTTCAATAGTTGCCCAAAGTTGCCTCAGTGAGGTAATTTCAGGCAACTATTGAAAACGCATCGCTGTGTGTGCATTAACACAGGCAACTTTTCATTGTAGCCTATGGGGAAAAACGCTGAGGCAGTTCAGAGAGATAGTTGCTCAAAATACGAGGCGATTAGTAGCCAGGCGACAAAATCTCCCTGAATCTCCTCGTGTGTCCTTACCCTTAGACATCCAGTCACTCCTTTATTTTATATTATGTTTTTGGCTAACCAACTATATTGAAAACATTTACCCCGTTTTTATTTTAATACTGCACAATTCCTTAAAAGGGGAGCTATCCAGAAAATAAAAATGTAATTTAAGTTACATCATACTGAAATAAGAAACTTTCAATATATAATAAAATACATATACTCTATAATTTCTGGAATGATCTAGTTACTCTTCACAAACTCCCCTAAGCATCTGTATCTCTTTATTTCTCTCATTTATTCTTTTTTCATGCAGGAGCCAGAGTCAGACTTTAATTCTCATGGCCGTCTTAGCACATCAGCGCTTATGCCCCTTTTCATTTTAAATGCACTCAAGGGTATTTTACACAACTGCAGTTGCTCTGTTTAGAATCTCATATATGTGCTCCAATTGTTTTTTTAAAGACTAGAACATTATTAATGAACCATGGAACAGCTGCCTCTAGAACATCTTACTAGTCACAAGCAGATGATTCCACCATTTATCACTAAACATTATTACATTATTATACTTACCAAATACGACTATTTTATTTAGGCATTATTAGAGCATACAGCAAAGGGTTTTTTCATCTGCTCATCACGTAGGAACAAGAATAGACTATATTTTAATTTCCAATAATCTGATAAATAGAATTATTGAAAAAAATATAGGTAACATTGATGTCTCAGACCATGCACCAGTTTCTCTTGTGGTTTTCAAGTTTCCTGCCCCTAAAAACTATGTTTCTTGGTCTTTTTCTGACTCACTTAGAGAAAATCCTGACTTTATTAAAATGCTACATAACAGATGGGATCTGTTTTTAGATGAAAACAAAATACACTCTAATGACCCATCATTATTGTGGGAAACTTGGAAGGCAGTGGCTAGGGGGGAGATATCTTCATTTAAGTCTCACTTCTTTAGAAAAGTCCACAAAAAGTTTTTTGAGCTAAGTAAAAGTCACAGTGTCCTTTATCTTCGCTTTAAACAGCACCCCTCATTTGAAAATGCCCAAAAGTATAAGAATATTTTAGAGGAACTTAAAATTTGGATCAAAGTAAGACGTCATTTTTTTGCATCTTACTCGCAGGCTAAAATCCATAATTTGAGTAACAAAGCAAATTATTTGCTTTTTAATCTCACTAAGGCGGAAAATAAGCGGGCTAAACTAATAAAAATAAGGGATACTGGGGGGGCGTGGCCAATCATGATCTGAGCAAGACGCACCCGAACTGAGCTCCGGTTCAACAGGCCCTTAAGATTAGCTTTTCTAACCCAGCTACTGTAGATTCGGGTCCCAGAATCACTCATTATTCTTGTGTAAACGTAAGCAGAAGGAACAGACCGGCACGGAGACTCCGTTCCTGCATAAGTCTGCATGTGCGTCACAGACCCGGGCATTCCAAGATGGCGCTGAGATGGAACAAGAATACACCTCACCCTCATCTCCTTCCTCGCTAAGCAGACACGAACCTGCAGCTTCTCCAGGTCAGTCACAGTCAGCTTCTGCACCCTCCCCAGATTTATCGATTTATCCTAATACGCCAGTTACGGCGCAAAAACTGTATGAGCAACTGTTGGGCCTACAAAAGACTCTGACTAATTCCATTAACAAGGCAGTCTCAACAGCCATCCAGGCCTTGAGAACAGACATAGATGATCTGGGAGAGTGGACCAATCCTGTAGAAATGGTCACTGATGATTTAACTCAACGCTATGCTTTTATTGAAGATGATAATGCGGCCTTGCGAGAAGAGCTAGCCATGTTGAAAGCACAATGTGAAGACCTGGAAAATCGATCACGTAGGCAGAATTTGAGGCTCAGGGGGATTCCAGAAGAGATAGAACCGCAAGCTTTACAACACTTTTTAAAGGGTCTATTCATGCAGTTATGCCCTACCTTGACAGAAGAAAATTTCCGACTAGATAGCGCACACCGCTCCCTAACAGCTAAACCACCTGACTCTAAACCTCCACGTGATGTAGTGGTATGTTTCCATTACTATGAAACGAAAGAAGCAGTACTGGCAAAAAGTTGCCAACTTCCAGAGGTTATCTATCAAAATACAAAGCTTACTATATTTACAGATCTCTCCCCTGCAACTTTACAAAGGCGAAGAGAAATGCGACCAGTTACCCAAGTTCTGCGGGAAAACCATGTTCCATACAGACGGGGATTCCCATTTCGCTTAATTGTCAACAAAGCAGGCAAACAACATATTCTTCAAGATCCTAGTGACAACAAGAACTTTCTCAGATCGCTCGGCCTATACAGACTTCCTGAGGCCTCAGGAATGGACCCCGTGCCAGCTAGGGCAGATCCCAAACGGATTTGGTCTACTGTTCGATCTCCATCCCATACTCCTCCGACTTCAGCACAAAACCGAGAAAATCACAAATCAATACAGTAGAACCCCGTGGTTTCAGGTTTTCAGGGGACCGAATTGAAATTGGGTAAATTCTGGTAAAGAAAAAACACAGTTTGCCTGTATGGGACTAGAAAAAATGTTTATTTACATAGCAGAATTAAAGCACATAGCATTATACAGATATAGGAGGGAATTTACAGAGGAGGAATTAAGAAGAAATTTTCATTCATTTGGAGTAAAATACTTGTTTACAGCAGAAAATGATTGGAACACAAAATAACAAAAGCCCACTATTTTTTTTGTACTATCTTCAGCTGGAGACTGGAGCGAGTATGACATATACATGATATAAATCTCCGCCTGCCTCTACTCTAAATGACCTGAAAGTGTAGTGGAATACGTGCAGATAAGTAATCGCAACATCTATTGATTGATTTTCCTCCTTTAAGCTTTGTGTGGTAAAACACATTTTATCAAAGTTTAGTAAATATCAGTTTCAAAACAAATATTCAATTCTAATTTAAAGGACAAGAAACACAGAAAACTGAAAGATAATGTTATTAAAATGCCATAGCAGTTATTACAAAATATTATGTACCTATATGAATTGCACTAATGCTGTAGCATGTCTCCACATCTGCAGTTCACCAGATATCTTTTAGTTCCCCGCAGTGACATAACTACCGGGGGAGCAGGGGGTGTGATTGGGCCAGGATCCGCACCCCCTCAGGGCCCCCTGCAGCTTGCGCGCCACTTATTCCGGGATAATGGGTTTTCCGGATAACAGACCACATACCTGTAGCAGGCACTAATCTTTCCCCGTTGTGGAGATATTTCAGGTTTTCCTAGTGCAATGCAAGCAGTGTATATATATGTATAATGCCAAGAAGTGTTGCACAAACATTTATTTTCAAACATTATAATGAGCTCTTCCACTGTGGAGGAAAAAGCAGTTGTTATTATTTATCTGGATCTAAGCCACAACTACAGTGCTACACAATATGTTGGCACTATATAAATACATGTTAATAACAACTCATCCAAAGCATCTATTAGTTTTGCACAGTGACAGCTTCAAAACATTTTTAGTAGGCTTAATTGTGAAACTATGAGAGCAGCCAATTAATGATAAATTAAATGAAAGGTTTACTTACAGTCACCTACCAAGATGATTAGAATAGGAACAGTAAAGAACATGACACTGCATAACATGATAAGAGAAACTAAATGGCTTGGAGTTAAATTGCGATTTGAAATGCTGCCCGAGTATTTCTCGACTCTATAAAAAAATTGTATATGAATATAATCTTGGCAATAATATGATAAGTGTTAACATATATATATATAACAGTCGTTGTGTGATGCACAATAAAAATATAGCAGGTATTCTGCTGACTGCTGTTGCCTCAATTCACTAACCTACTCGAAATTGTAACATATATATATATATAACAGTCCATGGATAGTTAGCAGCACACACTGGAATTTTAAAAAATTTAATTTATTTATTTAAATTTTAAAAAAAAAGCTCTCAAAAAAGTATGAAAAATTTAACCAAATCTGAAAGAAAGGCAATCAAAACATTGTCAGAGGACAAACAAATTGTGATTAGGCCCGCTGATAAGGGCGGGGGCATTGTGTTGTTGAATTACATAGATTATCGTAATGAGATCATACGACAACTCTCTGATAATAAGGTATATAAAATTCTCAAGGGCGACCCTGTCGTTTCTTTTAAGAAACAAGTTGATCTATACATTAATATGTCATTTGTTAACGGTTTCATTACTGAAGAATTGAAGTCCTTTTTGTCTATGGATTTTCCTAAATGCCCTGTTCTATATTCCCTACTAGAGATGTCGCGAACTGTTCGCCGGCGAACTTGTTCGCGCGAACATCGGGTGTTCGCGCTCGCCGGAAGTTCGCGAACGTCGCGCGACGTTCGCCATTTTGGGTTCGCCATTGTTGGCGCTTTTTTTTGCCCTCTCACCCCAGACCAGCAGGTACATGGCAGCCAATCAGGAAGCTCTCCCCTGGACCACTCCCCTTCCCTATAAAAACCGAAGCCCTGCAGCGTTTTTTCACTCTGCCTGTGTGTGCTGAAGAGATAGTGTAGGGAGAGAGCTGCTGCCTGTTAGTGATTTCAGGGACAGTTGAAAGTTTGCTGGCTAGTAATCGTTTTGATACTGCTCTGTTATTGGAGGGACAGAAGTCTGCAGGGGTTTGAGGGACATTTAAGCTTAGGTAGCTTTGCTGGCTAGTAATCTACCTTCTACTGCAGTGCTCTGTATGTAGCTGCAGTGGGCAGCTGTCCTGCTTCTGATCTCATCTGCTGACTGCTGCAATAACAGTAGTCCTTGTAAGGACTGCTTTTATTTATTTTTTTGTTGTTTTACTACTACTACTACTACTACTACTACTATAAGAGCCCAGTGCTATTAGTCTAGCAGTGTTGGGGAGTGGGACTGGTGTGCTAATCTGCTGCTCCTAGTAGTTCAGCAGCACCAACTTTAATTTTTTTTTTTAATATTCATTTTTTTTTTATTTTACTTTTTTTTATTTTACTACCGCTGTAGTAGTGTATAAGTTGACCTTTTAGGCATTATTTGCCCTGTAGGCATTATTTGCACACTGTTTTCTTCAACCCGCCATCGAGCTGTGTGACCTTGTTCACATTCTGTCTAAATATCCATAATATTACCGTCTCCAGAAAAAACACCGGAGTCACTTTTTTCAAGCAGCCATAATATATTTTACGTAATCCGTATCCACCGCTGTAGTAGTGTATACGTTGGCCTTGTAGGCATTATTTGCACACTGTTTCTTCAACCCGCCATCGAGCTGTGTGACCTTGTTCCCATTCTGTCTAAATATCCATAATATTACCGTCTCCAGAAAAAACACCGGAGTCACTTTTTTCAAGCAGCATTCATATATTTTACGTAATCCGTATCCACCGCTGTAGTAGTGTATACGTTGGCCTTGTAGGCATTATTTGCACAGTGTTTTCTTCAACCCGCCATCGAGCTGTGTGAGCTTGTTCACATTTTGTCTAAATATTGATAATATTATCGTCTCTAGAAAAACCACTTGAGTTACTTTTTTTCAAGCAGCATTCATATATTTTACGTAATCCGTATCCACCGCTGTAGTAGTGTATACGTTGACCTTGTAGGCATTATTTGCACACTGTTTTCTTCAACCCGCCATCGAGCTGTGTGACCTTGTTCACATTTTGTCTAAATATTGATAATATTATCGTCTCTAGAAAAACCACTTGAGTTACTTTTTTTCAAGCAGCATTCATATATTTTACATAATCCGTATCCACCGCTGTAGTAGTGTATACGTTGACCTTGTAGGCATTATTTGCACACTGTTTTCTTCAACCCGCCATCGAGCTGTGTGACCTTGTTCCCATTCTGTCTAAATATCCATAATATTACCGTCTCCAGAAAAAACACCGGAGTCACTTTTTTCAAGCAGCATTCATATATTTTACGTAATCCGTATCCACCGCTGTAGTAGTGTATACGTTGGCCTTGTAGGCATTATTTGCACACTGTTTTCTTCAACCCGCCATCGAGCTGTGTGACCTTGTTCCCATTCTGTCTAAATATCCATAATATTACCGTCTCCAGAAAAAACACCGGAGTCACTTTTTTCAAGCAGCATTCATATATTTTACGTAATCCGTATCCACCCCTGTAGTAGTGTATACGTTGGCCTTGTAGGCATTATTTGCACAGTGTTTTCTTCAACCCGCCATCGAGCTGTGTGAGCTTGTTCACATTTTGTCTAAATATTGATAATATTATCGTCTCTAGAAAAACCACTTGAGTTACTTTTTTTCAAGCAGCATTCATATATTTTACGTAATCCGTATCCACCGCTGTAGTAGTGTATACGTTGACCTTGTAGGCATTATTTGCACACTGTTTTCTTCAACCCGCCATCGAGCTGTGTGACCTTGTTCCCATTCTGTCTAAATATCCATAATATTACCGTCTCCAGAAAAAACACCGGAGTCACTTTTTTCAAGCAGCATTCATATATTTTACGTAATCCGTATCCACCGCTGTAGTAGTGTATACGTTGGCCTTGTAGGCATTATTTGCACACTGTTTTCTTCAACCCGCCATCGAGCTGTGTGACCTTGTTCCCATTCTGTCTAAATATCCATAATATTACCGTCTCCAGAAAAAACACCGGAGTCACTTTTTTCAAGCAGCATTCATATATTTTACGTAATCCGTATCCACCGCTGTAGTAGTGTATACGTTGGCCTTGTAGGCATTATTTGCACAGTGTTTTCTTCAACCCGCCATCTAGCTGTGTGTATTATCGTTTCCAGAAAAACCAACTGAGTTTTTGTTGTTGTTGTTGTTTTTTAAAAATAATGCCAGGCAAAGGCAGGCCGCCACGCAGAGGCCGTGCTAGGGGCCGTGCTGCTATGCAATCCTGTGGCCCTAGCAAATTGCCCAGTTTTAAAAAGCCAATGACCCTGAACTCCCAAAATGCTGAAGAGGTAGTTGACTGGCTTACACAGCACACCCCATCCTCTACCGTTTCTAACTTTACCACAACATCCTCCTCATCCTCCACTGCTATGGCCACCCCACGTAACACTTCCTCCACCACCGGTGCCCCTTCTTCACTGGGGTCAGAGGAGTTATTTTCCAATGAGTTTCTTGAACTGAGTAATGCGCAACCATTATTGCCAGAAGAAGATGAAGGAGATGAGGACCTTACACCAGATTTAATTCTGGCAGAGAACACGATAGAGATGGACATAATGAGTGATGAGGAGGAGGTCCCCGCTGCTGCTTCCTTCTGTGATGTGTCAGAAGAAATTGATGCATCTGAGGAGAATGATGATGAGGAGATTGATGTTTTGTGGGTGCCTAGTAGAAGAGAGCAAGAGGAGGGTAGTTCAGATGGAGAGACGGAGAGTCAGAGAGGCAGTAGGAGAATAAGACTTAGAAGAAGCAGGGAGGACAGCCCGCAGGGATCAGCAGGGCAACAACATGTATCGGCACCTGTGTTCAGCCGGCCAACGCACCCGCCATTGCCGCCAATACCGCCAACTCCGCCAACTTCTACTGTTACCGCCAGATCGCACACTTCCAAAAAGTCAGCAGTGTGGGATTTTTTTAATGTGTGTGCCTCTGACAAAAGCATTGTAATTTGCAATGAGTGCAGTCAGAAACTGAGCCTTGGTAAGCCCAACAGCCACATAGGTACAACTTCTATGCGAAGGCACATGAGCGGCAAGCACAAAGCACTTTGGGAGCAACACCTCAAAGGCAACAGGCAAACTAAAAGCCACACTCCTTCTGGTCCAGCATCTTACTGCTCTACCTCTGCTCTCCTTGACCCGTCTGAACCACCCTCCACTCCGCCTTCCACCTTGACCACCTGTTCCCATTCCCAGTCATCTGCCACCAGCCAAGTTTCTGTGAAGGCCATGTTTGAGCGTAAGAAGCCAATGTCTGACTGTCACCCCCTTGCCCGGCGTCTGACAGCTGGCTTGTCTGCACTCTTAGCCCGCCAGCTTTTACCATACCAGCTGGTGGACTCTGAGGCCTTCCGCAAATTTGTAGCAATTGGGACACCGCAGTGGAAGGTACCCAGCCGCAATTTTTTTTCTAAAAAGGGAATACCACACCTGTACCAACATGTGCAGAGCCAAGTTACCGCATCTCTGTCACTTAGTGTTGGGCCAAAGGTCCATATGACTACTGACGCATGGTCCTCCAAGCATGGTCAGGGCAGGTATGTCACCTACACTGCCCACTGGGTGAACTTGGTAATGGCTGGGAAGCAGGGAATGGGTAGCTCAACAACAACAGTGGAGTTGGTGTCACCGCCACGGATTGCACGCGGTTCTGCCACCACCTCTACTCCTCCATCGCTCTCTACCTCGTCTTCTTCTTCTTCTTACTCTGCTGCTGGGTCCTCCTTCTCCTCCTCCACACCTGTGCACCCCCAGCTCCCCCTAGGCTATTCGACGTGCCAGGTACGCCGTTGTCACGCTGTCTTGGGGATGACGTGCCTGGAAAGCAAAAACCATACCGGATCTGTACTCCTGTCATCTCTGCAGTCACAGGCCGATCGGTGGCTGACCCCACACCAACTGCAGATCGGAAAAGTGGTGTGTGACAATGGAAGCAATCTGTTGGCAGCGTTGAGACTAGGCAATTTAACACATGTGCCCTGCATGGCACATGTGTTAAATTTAATAGTCCAACGTTTTGTCTCCAAGTACCCAGGATTCCAGGACGTTCTCACCCAGTCCAGAAAGGTGTCGGCCCATTTCAGACGTTCCTACACAGCCATGGCACGCCTTGCTGACATTCAGCAGCGCTACAACATGCCAGTCAGGCGTTTGATTTCTGACAGCCAGACTCGCTGGAATTCAACGCTCCTTATGTTGGAACGTCTGCTGCAACAACAAAGGGCCGTCAACGAGTACCTTTTTGAACTGGGTGGTAGGACTGGATCTGCACAGCTGGGGATTTTTTTCCCCCGTTACTGGGTGCTTATGCGCGATGCCTGCAGGCTCATGCGACCTTTTGAAGAGGTGACAAATATGGTCAGTCGCACCGAAGGCACCATCAGCGACCTAATACCCTTCGCTTTCTTCCTGGAGCGTGCCGTGCGACGAGTGACAGATGAGGCTGTAGACCAGCGTGACGAGGAGCTGGAAGCGCACGATTTCTGGTCGGAATCACCAGAACGAACCCAGGCACCTGCTGCAACGCAGGGAGAGGTGCCAGAAGTGGAGTCAGAGGAGGAAGGTGGCTTTGTGGAGGAGGAGGAGGAGGACCAACAGGAGCAGGCTTCCCAGGGGGCTAGTGGTGACCTTTTGGGGACCCCTGGTCTTGTACGTGGCTGGGGGGAGGAGACCGTGGATGATGCAGTCCTTGATAATGAGGAAGCGGAGATGGATAGCTCTGCATCCAACCTTGTGAGAATGGGGTCTTTCATGCTGTCATGCCTGTTGAAGGACCCCCGTATCAAGAGGCTTAAGGAGAAGGACCTGTACTGGGTCGCAACGCTACTAGACCCTCGGTACAAGCATAAAGTGTCAGAAATGTTACCAACATACCACAAGTCCGAAAAGATGCGGCATTTACAAACCAGCCTGCAAAACATGTTGTACAATGCTTTTAAGGGTGATGTCACTTCAGGAACTCATCAACATTCCAGGGGCAGAGGTGCCAGTAATCCTGCCACGAGCACACCTGCAAGGACAAAGCCCTTTGGCCAGTCTGTAACGTCAGACATGCAAATGTTTTTCTGTCCAAGGCAGCGCCACAACCCTTCTGGATCCACCCTCAAAGAACGCCTCGACCGGCAGGTAGCGGACTACCTGGCATTAACTGCAGATATCGACACTCTGAGGAGCGATGAACCCCTGGACTACTGGGTGCGCAGGCTTGATCTGTGGCCAGAGCTGTCACAATTTGCCATGAACCTCTTGTCTTGCCCAGCCTCAAGTGTGCTCTCAGAAAGGACCTTCAGTGCAGCAGGAGGGATTGTAACTGAGAAGAGAACTCGCCTAGGTCACAAAAGTGTCGATTACCTGACCTTTATTAAAATGAATGAGGGGTGGATCTCGGAGGGTTACTGCACGCCGGAAGACTTGTTCTGACTTCTATGCAGCTGTCCTTCTCTTCAAGCCTCATGACTCCACACACAGCTGTCCTTTAGCGTCCTCCTCCTCCCTCCGCCACCGTTACAAACTAGGGTGCAAACCCTACTGGTTTAATTTTTTCTGGCCTCTGTGCTTCAGTGGCTGCAACCAAAAAAACTGGGCAAACAATGTCTACAAGGTCAACGTATGGCAAAAAATGACTATTTTCAGCATTTATATGGCATATTTTTTCTGGCAACTGTGCTTCAGTGGCTGCATCCAAAAAAATGCATATTTTCTGCATTTATATGGCATAATTTTTCTGGCCTCTGTGCTTCAGTGGCTGCAACCAAAAAAATGCATATTTTCTGCATTTATATGGCATAATTTTTCTGGCCTCTGTGCTTCAGTGGCTGCAACCAAAAAAATTTATATTTTCAGCATTTATATGGCATAATTTTTCTGGCAACTGTGCTTCAGTGGCTGCGACCAAAAAAATGACTATTTTCAGCATTTATATGGCATATTTTTTCTGGCCTCTGTGCTTCAGTGGCTGCGGCCAAAAAAACTGGGCAAACAATGCCTACAAGGTCAACGACGTTGACCTTGTAGGCATTGTTTGCCCAGTTTTTTTGGCCGCAGCCACTGAAGCACAGAGGCCAGAAAAAATATGCCATATAAATGCTGAAAATAGTCATTTTTTGCCATACGTTGACTCAACGTATATGGCAAAAAATGACTATTTTCAGCATTTATATGGCATATTTTTTCTGGCAACTGTGCTTCAGTGGCTGCGACCAAAAAAATGCATATTTTCTGCATTTATATGGCATAATTTTTCTGGCCTCTGTGCTTCAGTGGCTGCAACCAAAAAAATTTATATTTTCAGCATTTATATGGCATAATTTTTCTGTCAACTGTGCTTCAGTGGCTGCGACCAAAAAAATGCATGTTTTCTGCATTTATATGGCATAATTTTTCTGGCCTCTGTGCTTCAGTGGCTGCAACCAAAAAAGTTTATATTTTCAGCATTTATATGGCATAATTTTTCTGTCAACTGTGCTTCAGTGGCTGCGACCAAAAAAATGCATATTTTCTGCATTTATATGGCATAATTTTTCTGGCCTCTGTGCTTCAGTGGCTGCAACCAAAAAAATTTATATTTTCAGCATTTATATGGCATAATTTTTCTGGCAACTGTGCTTCAGTGGCTGCGTCCAAAAAAACTGGGCAAACAATGTCTACAAGGTCAACGTATGGCGAAAAATGACTATTTTCAGCATTTATATGGCATATTTTTTCTGGCAACTGTGCTTCAGTGGCTGCGTCCAAAAAAACTGGGCAAACAATGCCTACAAGGTCAACGTATGGCAGTTGTTTAAAGAGAACAGTAGATTACTAGCCAGCAAAGCTACCTAAGCTAAAATGTCCCTCAAATCCCTGCAGACTTCTGTCCCTCCAATACAGAGCAGTATCAAGCAGATTACTAGCCAGCAAACTTACTATCATCTGTCCCTGAAATCACTAACAGCTCTCCCCCTACACTATCTCTTCCAAGCACACACAGGCAGATTTTTCAGATACATTTTTGCC
Source organism: Xenopus laevis (assembly GCF_017654675.1). Classification (NCBI taxonomy): domain Eukaryota; kingdom Metazoa; phylum Chordata; class Amphibia; order Anura; family Pipidae; genus Xenopus; species Xenopus laevis. The sequence continues at coordinate 68,880,340 of NC_054378.1, read as the reverse complement.
CTTGATCCCCCTCTGGCATGCCACTGTCCAGGTCGTTGCACCCTTTAAACAACTTTAAAATCATTTTTCTGGCCAGAAATGTCTTTTCTAGATGTTAAAGTTCGCCTTCCCATTGAAGTCTATGGGGTTCGCGAACCGTTCGCGAACCGCTCGCGTTTTTGCGCAAGTTCGCGAATATGTTCGCGAACTTTTTTTCCGACGTTCGCTACATCCCTATTCCCTACCGAAGGTGCATAAGAACCCTATAACACCACCTGGACGACCCATAGTGTCTAGTAGAGAAAGCCTTTTCCATCCAATTGGTCTTTTCATCGATACAATTCTACAGCCTATTGTGCAAGCTACCCCAAGTTACTTGAGAGATACGCCACATCTTCTCAGTTTAATTAAGGATTTTACAGTGGGGGCTGATGAGGTAATCACACTGGCTAGTATGGATGTAGTGAATTTATACACCTGCATTCCCCATGATCTAGGGGTGGAGGCTGTACGGTGTTCGATGCTGCAAACTGATGGATATTCTGGTCCAAATGTCGAGTTTGTGTTGGAGTTATTGTATATGTGTTTGACTATGAATTACTTTAGATTTGAGCAAGATTATTATATGCAGGTGTCTGGCACGGCAATGGGAGCGGCCATTGCACCTGCATATGCAAATCTATTCATGCATCAATTCGAACTTAACAACATTATGCCACAGTTTGGAATGAGTCTATTATTTTTTAAACGCTTTATAGACGACATACTAATTATCTGGAGGGGTAGTGAGGAGTCCTTTTTGGCTATGGTATCCCACCTTAATAGCCTTAAAGGTCCAGTGAAGTTCACTGCCACAGTGAGCAGCAAAAGTGTGCAATTTCTTGATGTTGAAATTGTTCGTAACGGCACCAGATTCGATTATTCATTATACCGAAAAACCACTGACCGCAACACATTGTTGCAATTTAAGAGTCAGCGTTCAGAGTCTATGAAGTCTTCTCTCCCCATTTCTCAGTTCTGTCGAGTGTTGCGAAATAACTCCTCAGAGAATATTAGGGCTATACAGCTCAAGGAGACGGAGGACAGATTCTTGGCAAGGGGGTATCCGAAAAGGGTACTAACACGTGCTTTGTACGTTGCTAAAAATAGGGTACTAGGGGGTGACAGGATAGAACGTGCACCAAATAATTTAGTGTTTGCTACACAATTTGGAGGAATTTCAGGACAAATCAAAAAAGTTATTCGCAAGAATTGGAACATTCTAAAAGCTGATAGTAATTTGAAAACAGTATTGCCCAATCCACCTATTATAGCCTATAAGAGGGGAGTCAGCCTCCGGAATCTTTTGGTTAAGACAGATCCGGTAGAATGTTATCAAAAACCACAGACCGGTTGGCTTGCTAATCGAAAAATGGGATGTTTTAGATGTCCCTCCTGCACTTCATGCAGATATATGAGCCCGAGCCAGAGTTTTAATCATCCCCACAATGGCAAAAGATTTGCTATTCGATCACACATCACATGCACCACTACACATGTGATTTATTTAATAACTTGCCCATGCGGTCTTTCCTATGTTGGTAAGACTGATCTTACATTACGCCTTAGGATGGATGCCCACCGTTCGGCCATAAGTACAGCATTTAGGGACAACTTCACTTCGAAGCCCGTTGCCAAACATTTCCTGGAGAAAGGTCATCACCTTCCAACGTTTAAATATATTGGCATAGACCATATTCCTCCAATTAGGAGAGGGGGTGATAGGTCTAAAATGCTCCTTCAGAGGGAATGTTTTTGGATTAAGAAACTTAACACATTGGCACCCCACGGTCTCAATGAGCAGTTCTCCTTGTCGTGCTTTTTGGAACAGATATAAAAGTTTAATTAAATGTGCCATACCTGTTTCAGTATATTGCTAAGTGCCGAGGTTGTTACATAATGCTTTGAATTGTTACAGTGTATCCTGAATCATAACCATGTATCTGATTCAGGAAATATGTTTGAGAGTTGTCACATTTAAAGGATTATTGATACTGTGACAACCGGTCGGTTCTATGTGTAAGTGAGTTTTTAATTGACCTCATTTCCTGTTCAGGCTCATAGAAGAGTATAAAGTTTTTGTTTTAATCACATGTTGTATCTTGATAACGGTCCAAGACCAGGACCGAAACGTCGATGCATGTATTATGCTCTTTTTTTTTTTAAAATTTAAATAAATAAATTAAATTTTTTAAAATTCCAGTGTGCGCTGCTAACTATCCATGGACTGTTAAATATTCGACACCGTGGCAGCACCTGGTATATTGCTATCCATTGGTGTGCGAACAGCTCATTTTTGTTTATATATATATATATATATACATATATATAGTATACAGTATACAGTATATGCTTCTCTTGTTCCCTGGTTTAATTGTTTTTAATTGATTTTAAATTCAGTTCATGTGTAACCTGCAAACCACGTATAGTTATAGAACTTTTCTTCTCAATGAGAAAAGTGATTATTTACTTTATAAGTGTGGATATATATACATATATAACATATTACATTGCATTCTACTTGATTCTGCTTGACTGATTTTCCTACTTTGATTTCCAAGTATTAAATACAGCTGTTGCTGAACTCAGATTTAATGCTAGCAATTTAAGAAAATGTAGAGCTTGCAATGGGCATAGATTGGATTAGGTGGAGAGCACTGAGCTCAGAACCAAAGATTGTAGTAAAAGTAAAGCTGACCCTAAAGCAGTGTTTATAATAGTCACATAACTGGATTCTACCATATCTTTAGAGAGATGGGAATGATTGGTAGATGGATTGCTTGTACAGAAATTAGGACTAAGTTCAGATATATAGTACTGAATGATAAGTGGCATCGTGTTTCATTTTAGTGTTCTAGCTGTATACATATATAGATATAGAGCTTTAAGCTGTTAATGATTTGGATTTATATGCAGTATTTGTAATAAAACATATTGATAATCACAAAACTAACTATACTGCTTGGAGTAGTCACATGACCAGATGTGCTGCTAGCAGTGGTCCTAAACTTGGACCTTAGCATAGTACAATTAAGGGTTTAAAGTCAACTACAGATGCATTACCTATAGTGAAAGTTGAGTTTAAGTTTGATTTGCTGATGGTTGGGACAGAAGAGAGAGCATCTTTCCTTGTTTTTGTAAATAATATAGAGTTTAAACGAGTAATTCCAATATGAGCAATGGGCTCAGATGTATTGCTCATAGCTGACATGCTGGAACCAGATATAGTGCTCCTGCTCCAATGTGACTAGAGATATACTGAGATGTATTGCTTGGTTTCAAGAAAGGGCTAGCTTCAGTGGTTAGAATCTTGTATATAGATGAAGTGGTTGCAGTATACATAGGCTGCGTCATAGTTATAATTCCAGTGGTCATAGATCTGAACTCAGAAGAAGTCCTTGAAGTTACAGAAGTAGATGTAGACCTATTGTTGGTAGTTAGAATAGCACCAAATCCAAATATAGTGCTTGTTACAGATGGAGCTATGATTCCCTTTCTTGAAACCTTTTGGCTAGAACTAGATCCAAATGCTGTGCTTGTTATCGATTTTTTTCCCCCAAGTCTTTATCACAGAAGCAGATCTGTCTGACATGGTTTTTGTAGAGACCCCAGCACTATATTCAGATAGTATGCTTGCAGCTGATGTCAATCTGTGCTGGTATTAAGGCAGTTCAGCTTGTCTTTGGTGCACTAGTAATAATTTCTGGATATAGTACAGTACATATAAAAATAAAACCAAACTCTTAAGGGGGGAATTCACAAAAGTGTCGGTAAAAAAAGTAACCCAGAAGTGGCGGTCGACAAATTTGTAAAATGTCGTATGTACGTCAAATTCACAAAGGGAGATGTCACTGTCTTTGAATCTCTCGTAAGTCCGGCATTTTTATAAAATGTCGTATATATTTTGTCGGTGGAACGACGGTTTAGTTAAATTGTCGTAGTTACGTCAAATTCAAGAAAAAAGGCGCAATCACTGTACAACTGATTAAAATAATGTCGTTAGAACGAATAAATATGTCGTGTACCCGAAAGAACATTTCCTAGCGCGACAACTGCAGAATAGCTTCACGTCACGTTGTAGATGAGTTCTGTCACTCAGAGGAAGCTGCTTAATCCTGAGGAGATTTCGTTTTTCCGAAGATATTGTTCCTGAGGTTATTCTATATATATTTAAAGTAAGTTTTATCATTTGTTTTCTATTACATTTCTTTTTTAAATACATATATATATATTTCTAAATCTTTCTTCTTTTGTTTTATTTATATGTATATTTCTAATTGTATTGCACTCCTTCAGTAAAAAGCTCAGTACAGCAAACCAATACATTTATAAGTAATAAAGAAAAGGACACTGTAATAAGTAACATTAAAAAGTAAATAGTTACACTGATATATATATATATATATAAATATATATATATATATAAAAAGCAACAATAGTAAGTAACTAATAAGTAACTAAAAAAGTATCATTCATAAGTAACAATAAGTGCACTTTAGAAAAACAAGTGAGATAAATATAATATATAATTACAATATAGATTAAGTGCTCAGTGTCAATCAGACAAAATGCTTGAGGACATTACCCCATAGAGCTTACAGTTTAAATTGTATGATAATATACAGACATAATTTGAGGCTATTAAAGATGTAGTTTACATTTTGTTACACTGTTATATACAGTAATTACTAGTTCCAAGTCCAGTTTTTATCCTTGTGTTAAAAATGTATTTATGTTGGAAATACTAGCTTCTTTAATATGCATAGAGCATCATTTAAACAATACTTACATTTATAAAGATATAATTTTTCAGAAATCTCACTATCAGAGAGGGCACAGGGAGAGGCTTAGCTGATCTGTACTTGTCAAAATAGCTGGTCCGCCAATGAGAACACCAAAGCCGTGCCATATCTACTATAGTCCCCAACTTCTGAATTTAAGTTTAGTTCTACTGTACATCAATCAGTGTATTTTTTTAATTTATTAAACCTCTTGTCACTAATGTATTTTTTTAAATAATTCTCTGGCCAATATCCTTTTAACTTGTAAGAGGGAATGTCTGGCACATTTTTTTTTCACAAATCAATTTTTATGGGAGTTTGTGAAATAAACATTTTATTTTACTTATGGGTGCCATAACCATCAATGAACAGGGCCAGATCTTGGGTGGGGCTTTAGTGGTTAGGCCCAGGGATCCCCAACCTTTTGAAGCTGAGAGCAACATTCAGAAGTAAAAATTAAAATCAAAATCAAAAATCATTAAAATCAGCATTAAACATGTTCTCAGGGTGCCAAATAAGGGCTGTGATTGGCCATTTGGAAGGCCCTATGTGGATTGTCAACCTACATTGAGACTCTGTTTGGCAGGACACATGGTTTTTAAACAACCAAAACTTGCCACCAAGCCTGGAATTCAAAAATAATCCCCTGCTTTGAGGCCACTGGGAGCAACATCCAAGGGGGATCACTGGATTAGGGAATGGAGCCAATATGAGTTGGGGGCCTAGGGGGGCTATAAAAATGTTGTTATACTGTCAGGATCATGTGGGATTAGAATGCTTTGGTGTGCATTTCTAAAATTGTGCACTCTCCAGTTTAGCCACTGTAGAATGCTTGCAATTGACTTACATTCCTATGTATGTATTCACTGTTTCTTTGTGCTCCTGTCTATTCTAGATTTTCTATTTAGATTTCCTGGTTTTGACCTTGGCTTGTTTCTGGACACTGTTGCCTGCTGCCTGACCCGACCTTTGGCCTGTTTACTGGACTCTGTTTTTGCCTGCAGATTCTTTTCATCACAGGCTAGTATATTTATATTTTCTAGAAGCACCTGTTGTGTTGTTTTCATTAAATATGGCATTACTTCATTCTCACTTTAAGACAGGGTTCTGTTATTTACAGGTTTACCCTAAGTTCCTCAATATAAAGTCTCCCATCTGATTGCTTTAGTTCTCTGTCTGTTCTTTACATTTATTCACTTAGGAGTTATGTGACCATATAAAATCACAAAACACGGTTTCTTCCACACTTGACTTACTTCGCTCTGGGTGCATCCAATCCTCAGCTGCCCTCAAGTCAGCCAAATTGTTCAGTCTTTGAAAAGCAGGGTATGAAGCACACCGATGGTAAGTGGTGTGTGGAAGAAACCGTGTTTTGACCTGAGGAAGGGGTTGTTCCCCTGAAAGCTTGTGTAATAATTTTCTGCTGAATGAAATGTTTTAAGGCAATGCCAATGGATGTTGTGCTTCATACCCTGTTTTTCAAATACATATAAAATCACAAGCCAGTGGGCCAAGTGCTATTATACAGGTCACTTAACTCTTAATTTGTATTGTGATTGCTACTGGTGGGGGTAATTAGAGCATGATCTGACACTGAGGTCAAAGATGAGAGACAGCTACACAGGAGGCTGAGCATGGGAATTTGAAGTTGGCCACTGATGTAGGAATGCCCTGTTTATAACAAAAGTAACAGTTAGATCCCATGGCAAAATTACCAAACTAAATATGTTTTGTATGCATTTATATGCACTTTGAATTATGGCAGATATATAGCTGCAGATATTTAGCTGCCTAGGACACAGATATAGGATGGTGCTGAGGAGGAACCTGTTATGCCAACCCCTAGACTGGACATTGCACTAGGCTTTCATGTGAATGCTATTATTGCACATGTAATTCACTACCATGTATGTATGTGCAGTAATGAATGTGTTAAGGATGGATGGGTTGGCTAGGGTGTCTAGGTGGCCTGGCCTACCACTGTTTTGAATGTTTCATTGTTGTAATAAAAGTTTTTCTTTTCTTTTTAGATTATGGAAATTATATTTCCCTCACTGTTTTTCTTCCATTTAAGAAAGAAAAGAATGGAAAAAGTCGATAAGCCTTTTAATAATGGAAAGCAAGTTAAAAGGCGCAAATGCCAGAAGATAAAAATGTTTCGTGACCGAGTGACGCTGGTGGACCTAACGGACACTGAGATTAAGGATCGATACAGGCTAAACACTGTGGAGATTCTATCGCTGTATGATGTGCTGAAAGTGAATTTGTGCAAGCCAACTAAAAGATCTCACGCCATCCCTGGCCTTGTACGTTTGCTGTTGGCATTAAATTTTTTTGCAAAAGGTGACTTTCAAAGTTGCATAGCAGTGATTGGCGGTGTGTCTCAAAGCTCTTGCAGCCGCTCATTGGATGAAGTTTTGAAAGCAATTATGTTAGTTTATAAATCGTATGTCTACTTTCCTTCTGACAGCAGTTATTTGAATACAGTTAAAGGAAAATTTTATGAGATTGGCGGATTTCCTAACATTGTGGGAATTATAGATTGTACACACATTACACTATGCCCACCTGCTGACCTGGAGCACATTTACAGAAATCGGAAGAGCTCCCACAGCATTAATGTCCAGCTTGTGTGTTCCTTTAATCTAAAATTTGTGGATATAGTTGCTAAATTCCCAGGCTCTTCTCACGATTCGTATATCTTGTCAAATTCATCTTTGTCTGAACGTTTTCAACAGGGCGAATTCAAAGATTCGTGGCTATTAGGTAAAAAAAATTTAATTTCTTTAACACATGAAACTGATCACTGTTTAAACATTTGTGAAAAATTTCATTTATGGTTAAAATGTTTAAAATATCAGTATTAGCATTGTCTTCAAAAACATATATGTAAACTATTACTTAACGTGTGTCATTGAAATTTTAATTGTAGCATTCTGTTTCACAGGTTTTCTCTGTAACTGTATGCTTTATATATGTAAATATAATAATTTAAAATAAATTTAACAGATAAAGCCAAACTAAAGAAGTAGGTACCAACACTGTACACAACCACAGCCCTTTAGCAGTGAAGATCTGTGTCTCCAAAGATGCCTCAGTAGCTCCCCATCTTCTTTTCAGCTGATTCACTGCACATGCTCTGTGCTGCTGTCACTTACTGAGCTTCGGGACCCACTCAAAATATACAATACACATAAATAGAAATGTCAAAATATAAGGCTGATTAGTAATTAATACACATAATTACTACAGGGCAGCACAGAAACAAGTGTAACTAGTATAATTTTTTAACAAAGTGCCCTGTAGCATTAGCTTATATTATAGACCAACCTCATTTTCTGGTGAATAATTAGTGATGAGCCTTAAGCTTAGCTGCTTTGTACTGTGGCTCATTTGATAGCCTTGCAATATGTAATTTATTTCTTCATTTACCTTACTATTTTTTATGCAGTAGCTACTTGAATTTGATTATTTTGTTTGTGTTCTTTACAGGAGATTGTGGATATCCGTTAAAAACTTGGCTGATGACGCCAGTGTGGCGGCCTAAGAATGCAAAAGAAAAAAACTACAACCGAGTCCATGCTACAACAAGATGTATAATTGAAAGAGCATTTGGAATCTTAAAGAGCAAATTCCGTTGTTTGGACATCACTGGGGGGTCACTACTGTACTCGCCTGAAAAGGTGTGCTACATTGTTGTAGCGTGTGTTGTTTTACATAATATCATTATACAAAGGGTCCAAAATGATGTATGTGAAATCCAACCAGCATGTGAAGAAAACACTGACCTTCAAATGCATGTTGACCAGAATGAAGCAATTATCACAAGGAACGATTTGATTCAACGATTTTTTTGATTGATTCACTTGACTTTGGGAGGTTACATTTTTTTTTGTAAAACTTGTTTATATTCTTATTGTTGATATCTTGTTAAATGTATTCATATGAAAAGCTTACAAAACAATCTTAAAAGGGTGGTTCTCCTTTACAGTAAATTTACTTATGTTATAGAAAGGCTAATTGAAAGGAACTTTTCAATTGTTTTTCATTATTTAATTTAATTTAGAGTTATATGTCATTTATATGCCATTTTCTTCTAACTCTTCTTTTGACAGCATTCCAATGGGCGTCACTGTCCCCCTTCTAAAAAACAAATGCTCTGTAAAGCTACAAATTTATTGTTAATGCTTCTTTGTTTTGTGAATGTTGCTATTCAGGCCTCTCCTGTTTAGATTCCAGTTTCTTATTCAAATCAATGCATGATTGCTAGACAAATGTTGGCCCTAGTTTGCAGATTGGTTCAGATGCAAATTGAAGAAGCGCTGAATAGAACTGAAATAGTTGAGCTCCTGTTTGAAATGTAACAGCCTATACACACCTCATATAGCCTGTATGGCGGTATTCTTTATTCATTTGTCCATACAAAATCTCTTCTGTTCAGTAAAATTTTGTCGGCTGGCGAGCCGTGTACAGCCTCCTTCAAATCATTTCTAAGATTTATTACGATATTCAGGTGGGGTAGCGTGATGGACATTTGCAAAAAATTTAATTTTCCACAAATGTTTGCACAACCAGATTTACACATTTGTTTTAATTTCATGCAACAGAATATTGTGTCACTAAAATTCTTTGTTTATAAAACATCCCACTATTCAGATTTGTATTGAAATTAAAAGACATACCACTGTTATTTTTCACATTGAAATTGGAGTAAATAGTAATGCATATTAAAATGATATTTAACTTATTGAGCATGGTGGTATATTTTTTATATTCTTTTATGTTAATTACATGGTCTTCAATTGTAAATATATATAGTTAAATTGACATTAAAAATGTAACTTTTACATTAGCCATGTAAGTATATTTTTTTTACATTTGGTTTATGTGAACACACTCACTGTATACTCTATTTATAATATATGATATAAACCAAATGCTGCATGTAACAATAAGCACTTAGGAACATGGAGGCTAATTTAATTACCTCTGACGATCCGCCTGTGCTGGACTCGCTCACATCCGTAACACTTTGCCATACTTATATTCGCTGCGACAACATAAATTTCTGAAGATTCCTGCGCACAGGTTACTAAATGCTTGTGAAGTTGCACTAATGATTTTACGATAAGCAGTCCAACGTTAAGCCAGCAATGTTGAATTAATATACGTTGTACAGTCAAAACTACAAAGGAAATATATGCTGCAGCAATTACATTACACTACACAAAGCCAGGGAAAGTTAATTAAATAAAATAGAGGTCTTATATTGCCGTACACAAGTACCAACTTTATAGTATTGTTTATGTTATAAATTTTATGGGGAATGAGGGTACCCTAGAGAATATTTTTTATCATTTTAACATATCACCCATGAAAATTTAAAACATGCACGCTTTTTTGGGACGTACAAAAATGTCCAACTTTATTTTCACTAACTCTTATTTTCACTTTCAATTTTTCAAACTCCTATCAACTGTATTGCACTTCTGCAGATCTGAGCTAGCAAACTAAAGTCTGGTACAACAGGTATTGCAAAAGATAACATTATTAGTCCAGTTATGGCTGGCATTGGGTAGTGCCTACTTTGCTACAGATTTACGCCAGCAACTATTACTAAATACACACTTGGGAATTTTCACTAGTGTTACCCACGTTGCCATTTACCAATTTTGCCCTGTGGAATCATGGAGACATAATATATGTCTGTGAAAAGGCTCTGTCCATAAAATGTTACATCTGACTAAAGAAAGATAAGGGGCTTCTGCCCCACTTTAAAGTACCATCTATGTACTTACTAATTATTGTTTGTGACTCCCCTGATGAAAGGCATAGTATGAGCATGGCAGACGGAACTATAATTTATCCAAATTTGCAACATTACTGTTCTGGCTTTACCCGACTGTGCTGTTGCTCCTGTATGTCCAACATTGATGGATTGCCAAATCTACACTAATTTGTACTTTAAGATGTAAAGCAGGCATGTCCAAAGTGCAGCCCAGGGGCCAATTTTTCCCCTTTATCAAATTTACTCTGGCCCTCAGCCTCCATCATGGAATTAAGAATAATGTGGCCCCCCCAGTACAGTTCAATCAGGAATCACGTAGAGGTAGCAGGGTCTATACTGCTGCCTGTGTGCTGAAGGTGTTAGCAATAGTCACCTACTGGAACGTAGAGATGCACTGCTCTAGCACACTTCTTTACTTTACTGTACTGGCATTTCTGTACTTCTATTGACACCTTCAGTGCTAAAGAAGTATGCAAGATCAGTGCGTCACTCCATGCCAGTACGTGTCTATTGCTAACACCTTCAGCACACAGGTAGCAGTATAGATCCAAGTGGCACATCATTTCACTAATGTGCCCAATTATTTCGGCTATGCTATTTCTTAATTAAACAAGTTAAATGATGTAAATGGTTCAAAGAATGCCGGGCTAAATGGTTGACCCCCACACATTTCCACAATATCAAATCTGGCCCTCGTTGCAAAAAGTTTAGACACCTCTGATCAGGGCCGGAACTAGGGGTAGGCAGAGTAAGCGGCCGCCTAGGGCGCAATCATGGGGGGGGGCGCTCTTTTAAGGGGATTTTTTTTTTAATCCTTGGTTTACTTGGCCTTTTATAGTTTTTCAATTTCATAAACCTCCTTTTCAACCCCCTCTTCCCCGTGATTCGTACTGCAGGCCTAAGCACCCCCCACCTCCCTCTTGGCTGCTGAGGGCACAGGTACATATTTGGGGGCAAAATTTGGGATTTGGGAAATGGCGGCGGCCATGGCCACCACGTGGGTAGCGGCGCCGGCACAAAGACGCCTGGGCGCAGGCGCAAAGACGCCAACACAGCGCGACGGACGCAGATGTAGCGCGACGGTCGTGGACGTGATGACGGCGGTGCAAGGGCACCAAAAATCCCCTTTAAAAGGACGTCTGAGGCGCCTAGATGGCGCCCGAAAATAGGATCACATTGCCTGTATCCTGGGTTCCTGTTCCTGATCTCCTGTGTTTTTCCCTGTCTATATCCTGCTTGATTCCCTGATTATTGACTATTGGCTGGACTTAGCACTTTGCTATTATTCTGCCTGCCTATTTGACCTGTGCCTGAACTTTGATATGCTCTGCTTATTCCCTGGAAACCGCGATCCTGATCCCTCCAGAGGGCTTCCTCCTAGTTCCCGACAAACTCCCCAGAGGGAGCTCCTGGCTCCCTGACACATAGCATGTACAGTAGGCCAACCTGAATGGTTATACAAAATGAATTAGCCCTTTCTGCCCCAGATGTAAATACAATCCAGCTGAGTTATTGCATATGGTATGGGAGTGTCCTGTAATACACTTGTTCTGGAAAGTGCTCACACAGCTAATTTGTGTGAAAAGTGTTATTCTTACACCAATGGAACATAAGTGTATATTAATGAACCATGCAGAAGATTTATCTTAGAGGTGAGCACATGTATACCACAAAAATCCAAAAGAAATGCACTTTGGACGTCAAAAGGGAAGGAGCTATAGGCTAGAGCAGGGGTCTCCAACCTTTTTTTTTTTACCCGTGAGCCACATTCAAATGTAAAATTAGTTGTGGAGCAACACAAGCATAAAAAAGTCTATTGGGGTGCCAAATAAGGGCTGTGATTGGCAATTTGGTAGCCGCTATGTGGACTGCCAGCCTACAAGAGGCTCTACCTGACACTATACTTAGTTTTTATGCAATTAAAACATGCTTGCAAGTCTAAAATTCAAAAATAAGCACCATCTATGAGGCCACTGAGAGCAACATCCAAGGGGTTGGAGAGCAACATGTTGCTCACAAGCTACTGGTTGGGGATCACTGGCCTACAGCAATGATCACCAACCAGAAGCTTGTAAGCAAAATGTTGCTCTGCAACCCCTTGGATGTTGCTCTCAGTGGCCTCATAGAAGGTGCTTATTTTTGATATCCAGGCTTGGAGGCACTTTTTAGTTTCATTAAAACTAGGTGTACTGCCAAACTTAGCCTCAATTTTTGCTCACAGTCCACTTAGTGCCCAATCATAGCACTTACCCCAATAACATTTTGCATGCTATTGTTGCACCACAACTCCTTTTACTTCAGAATATTGCTTAGTCACGGGTTCAATAGGATGGGGATCCATCGGCAAGATCTAAGAACATTTAATAGATAAATATATAATTTTATATGGTAAGGGACGTATAGATGGATGAGGACCTAGAGGTCCTTAGATAAAGTTAAAAAAAAATTATCCTAAAATAATAATTAAAAACACACCATCATAAGGGAAAAACTGTTGACAGATAGTGATACACTGCTGCTGCAATGTAAACGTTAGTGTATACTCAAAGAAGTACTAAATGCTGTGGGTATGACATGTAAATGAATACACTGCTCTTTAGGGACAAATATAGAAAAACTGATACACCAATATGTTTTGTTGTTGAATATGTTTAAGTAACATGAAATATGTTTTTATAGTCATCTAAATAACTGTTTACTCAATAAGCATTTTCAAAAATAAACAAATATTGTATAATATTGCATATCTCCACTACTGTTTGAAGAGATGCACCGGTGCTTTAAATTTTAATCCAACTCATTTAGAAATTCTTGCTTAATCTCAAGAATTGATTTTGGAAATTGAATCGATGCAGTAGTTTTGGTGCAAGTGATGTCATCATGATGGGCATGTCTCACTGAATCTGTTGCTAACATTTCAAATGTTTCTTGTGCTTCATTTTTTGTGGGTTGTTTTTTTGAAGGGGGACATATATTTTTTTGGAAGTTTTTGACATATTACTAGTGTGTGGAAAAGTCTGTAAAGTGTGTGTTGCATCTGAAATGTTTGAGGATGAACTCTGTTTTGAATTTGCATTAATTATTTGTTGCTCTAACAATTGCTCAATGTTGCTTAGTCTGGTATCTAATGTGTTGTGCAATTGTTGTACTGCTTTTGTGAGAGTAGAAATACTCTGCTCAATAGTGTTTGCAATGTTTAATGTGAATGGAAAATATTCTTGTTGGAATTTTTCCATATTTTGAAGGAAATTGACTTCCAACTGTTCAAAGTTTGGTGACTTGTTTTGAGAAGTAGGCTCGTCTTCTTCATATTCAGATTCAGATATTGGTAAATTCATTTCATGAGGTTCTGGAGATGGCATATTCTGTTCCAATAATGTGCTCTCTTGATCGGAATCTTGTAGATCTATGTTATATGTATCTGAAGGAGATTAAAAAAGGTTTGTCAATCATAGAATAAGAATTACCCATATTAAGAAAATAATGTACATAACCTATGCAATGGACACATTTTTGTGGCAAAATAAATACTCTATGCTATGTTATTTAATTCATGTTTCCTGGGCTTGTGTAGTGTAATGTATTTGCTGCTACAAATACATCTATTCTACTTTACGTTGCTACTGTATGCTAATTTGCAGTTGCTAGCATAACTTCTGACCACTGATTGGATTTTTGGATTTTCATAAATTTCTGCAGCCCTACTGAATTTAAGCTTGACGAAGTGTAGAGAAGCCAACGCTAGTGCAACTTGAAAGGTAAGTAAATTAGCTTAGAAGGTAAGTGTCACGATCGGCGGTGGCGTTCGCTCCCGCCGCCGCCGGCGAATCCAAGATGGCGGCGCCCATGGCCACCACGTGTCTACAGACGCCATATTCAAGCTTAAAAGGACGCCTGAGGCGCAAAGATGGCGCCTGAAAATAGGAATCGTTTGCCATTGTTTCCTTGGTTTCTGAATCATCTCCTGTTTGTAATTTTGCCTGTTTCCCTTGCCTTTGACCCCTTTGCCTGGACTTTTGGACTTTGCTAGTAATCTGCCTGCCTATTGACCTGTGCCTGGACTTGGATATTCTTTGCCTGACCCCCTGGATACCGCGACCCTGATCCCTCCAGAGGGGCTTCCTCCTAGATCCGGACTACTCCCCAGAGGGGGCTCCCGGCTCCCTGACAGTACGTAAGGTAAGTAAATTAGCACGTTGGTGTTTATTACAACATTTTGAACAGAAGAGTCTAAAGATTAATAGAGTTGTTGCAGAGCTAAAGGTGATGAGCTACTGAAAAAACATGTGGGGCAGAGATTCTTCAATTCATCTTCTATGATAGTCTAGTTAAAATAAAGGTGATAGAGAATAATTCTATACACACGTGAGGAAAATTCTGGCAACGTGAAGCACCACGTGTGCCTTCCCCCATGCTATTATTCTTTTTGCAAGAGGAAGGCAGTGGGAAGGCAGTTCAGGGGAAATTGTCCCCCCAAACAAGAGGTGATAATTTGCTGGTCCGACTAATCTCCCCGAATTTGATTGTGTCACCATACTGTAAATGGGCCTAAATCCCAATGGAGTAATGCATGTAGCTTGTTTCTCTATACACAAGATGCTTTGAAACGATCATTTCTAACTAAGTAATTTTTTAATTGTTAAATGCATTTTACTTAATTTAAAAATAGATATTTCCTGTGTTATTCCACTTGATGTCACAGGACTTTAATTACAGACAAGTTTGATTGGACTATTCTGTATGTGTTGGTGACTTAGGTTGTTACAGATATGTGTTGTTAATTTCATGTGTCTATCCACATTTTTTTCATATTAAGCTATCGTTACAACTTCAAGCAAAAGAACACACAAATGAAAATTTTATAATACCTTTGGATGTGCTTGGTTTTGAATGACCACTGTCTACATCGACTATTCCATGTAGAAGATGTGGATGAAAAGTATCTTTCACATTTCTTTCAAATCTATTAAGTTCAGGTTCTGTTTCATTCAACTGATTTGTGTTTGTTTTGGCATTTAATTTTGTTTTCAGATTCCTGCGGAGGTCATACCAGCGTTTCTTCAGATCTTTTAAATTTCTTTCGCTAATGCCTACAGCATTAATTTTAGTTAGTATAGATTTCCATATGTTAGTTTTCATATTGAGAGATGTTCTTTTTGATTTTTCCCCAAAAAGAAATTTGTAATTTTTTTTAACCTAGAAGATAGAAAACAAGGAATAATTTTTGTAGTATGTAGGAAGCTGTATTATTTTAGGATTTCTTGCATACTTAAAAACTGTATAAAGTAAACAGATATACATTCTGATGCTCTTAGCCCTTTATGGTTGCTTATTTATAAACTATTATTTTTTATTATTTCGAGCTCACTTTGTTTCCCTTTTCCCCATAGGTTAGTAGGAAGTTAAGCATCTAATAACTTGAGAGGGTCTATATGGTTCATACATTTTGAATCATACATACTTTTGAATCTATGCTGCTGCTAATGATCAATTACAACCTCTATGAAGAGTTATGTCATATGTACAGTAGCTTCCCTTGAAGATGCTGACTGACTCCTGGCATTAAAGGACAAGGAAAGTCTAAAATAGAATAATGCTAGAAATGTTGTATTTTGTTTACTAAACATAAACATGAACTTACTGCACCACAAGCCTAATCAAACAAATGATTTATGCTTTCAAAGTTGGCCACAGGGGGTCACCATCTTGAAACTTTGTTATACATCTTTGTCTGACATTGACACTGCACATGCTCAGTGTGGTCTGGGATGCCTAGGGATCGTCATAAACAAAGCTGCTTGAGTTCTGAATGGCTGGGAAGTAAGGCGGGGCTCCCCCTGCTGTTCATAAGTATGATTGTTTCCCTGCAGAGCAGTTAGGGACGGTCTGACAATTCCTATCCATAGCAGTAAATGAAGGGAGAATTTCACTGCATACAGTCAGGTTTCTTATAAAAATGGTACACATTTGTTAATTAAAGTATCTTTGAGATAGGTTTCTTTTTCATTAAAGAAAGTGGAAATGGGATTTTATATATTTCCCTTTCCTTGTCCTTTAAGTTGTGTTTTGTTCTGTTCTTTAATACATTTACATATGCCACCCTTATTCATTGAATTTGTAACTAAGTGTGTTTGAAACATTTTCTATTTCATACACAGTGTATATTTATAAAAATGCAAATTTTACTCAAAATGGTGTGTTTTTGAAATAAGCGATATTCACATAAAATTAGAATGCTATAGAGTTCATAAACACAGTTTCCACAAGAAACATTTAGTACATACTAGTGTTAATGGAGACAGAAAAAACTTTATTTTATTGTTTACCTCTTCTGTCAAGACAACAAGTTCTTCAAATGAAAATTTTTCTTGTTTTTTGTTTGTTGAAATTTTTTTACCCACTTCTTCACTGGTCAATTGGTCACATTGTGATGTAGGCATCACTTCTTTAGCTTTTGTTCTGCTTCTGTTGATTATGGAGCCTTCTGTTTCTGATAAGTTTGTATCATCTGCCGATATATTAGCTAGGTCATCTAGATTTATAGTATATAAATCCTCAGTGTAGTTTAAGATTTGTTTTTTTAGAACTGATGGTGTATTAGGCATTTCCTGTTTTCTCTTTAAAAGTGCATGTCTCTGACAAAGATATTCTTTTTTTTCGTGTTTTTTTGACATTCTTGTCTAATTTTTTAACTACAATTTAAAAAAAAAACAAAATACAATTAGGAAAACAGCTGTGTTCACTTTAATACAAGTACTTTAATTATATAAATATATAAACATAGCTTATTATTTATTTACATTGTTGCATGTTGCCAAGAGTATGTAGAAATTCACCGGCACACAGGCATTTAGTTCAACAGGGCAAGCCCTTGCAAATTTATTAGTGCAGTGCAACGTTTCTGCGACACGCCCCTTTGTCAAGTATAGTGAGGACGTAGTGCAAGAGCACAACAATATACCAGAATATTCTACTCTTAATTAATTGTTAGATTTTAAACAATAGATAGATATTAAGTATAATATTCATGATCGATACTTCTAATCTGATTTTGAACTAACAATTAAACTGTTAATGTCTCTGTAAGAATGCGTAGTACAAGCAATTCACTTCCTACCCACATGTCAGCATGGCAGTATGGGAAGTTAGGTTGTAATAAGACACAAGTCCATCAAGTAAGCAAGTTTGTGCAGAACTATAGGTTCCATGCAGGACGCTGCCACTTTGCACAGTGATTTGTCTAAACTGGAAAACTGGGCTGCAAACTGGAAAATGAAGTTCAATGTAGATAAATGCAGGTTATGCACTTTGGCAAAAATAATTTAAATGCAAGTTATATACTAAATGGCAGTGTGTTGGGAGTTTCCTTAAATGAGAAAGATCTAGGTGGTTTTGTAGATAACAAGTTGTCTAATTCTGGCCAGTGTCATTCTGTGGCAACTAAAGCAAATAAAGTTCTGTTTTGTATAAAAAAGGGCATTAACTCAAGGGATGAAAACATAATTATGCCTCTTTATAGGTCCCTGGTGAGGCCTCATCTGGAGTATGGGGGCAGTTTTGGACTCCAGTCCTTAAGAGGGATATAAATGAGCTGGAGAGAGTGCAGAGACGTGCAACTAAATTTGTTAGAGGGATGGACGACTTAAATTATGAGGGTAGACTGTCAAGGTTGGGGTTGTTTTCTCTGGAAAAAAGGCGCTTGCGTGGGGACATGATTAGACTTTACAAGTACATTAGAGGACCTTATAGACAAATGGCAGGGGACCTTTTTACCCATAAAGTGGATCACCGTACCAGAGGCCACCTCTTTAGACTAGAAGAAAAGAACTCTCATTTAAAGCAACGTAGGGGGTTCTTCACAGTCAGGACAGTGAGGTTGTGGAATGCACTGCCGTGTGAAGTTGTGATGGCTGATTCAGTTAATGCATTTAAGAATGGCTTGGATGATTTTTTGGACAGACATACTATCAAAGGCTATTGTAATACTAAACTCTATAGTTAGTATAATTATGGGTATATAAAATTTATGTGAAAGGGGGGAGGGGTGTGTGTATGGATGTTGGGTTTTCATTTGAAGGGGTTGAACTTGATGGACTTTGTCGTTTTTCAACCCAATTTAACTATGTAACTATGTAAGTACACAATTAATTGTATTTTTACCTGCCTAAATATAATATTATCTATTTAATCAGATGGTCTAATACAGAGCCTCAGGGACTCCACTAAGAACCTTACTCCAAGTAAAGAATGTACCATTAAGATCCACCCTCTGTACCCGATCCTATAGCCAGTTGCCACATTTTAAAGATAAAATTACCGGCCAGTGGTGGGGGTGGTACTTAAGGGGCGGGACTTAACACAAAAAGGGGAGGGACAGTGTGGCGTGCAACAACAAAAAAGACAAGCTACAGTGTTGTGTCAAATAAATGGTGGGTCCACATTGTCCAAGGCAAAGGAAATGTAAGTTTTCCTTGGCGGCCAAGAGATTTTATAGATGGTATTACAAATCACTGGCAGCTACATTTCCCATAAATGTGTATTACTGACCCAGCCCCAGCAGGTTTTTCCCTATCTAGGCCGGGCAACCCTAGCATTGGTCCAGGTCAGAGGAAGGCTAGCAATACCATTGTTATGTGCGTATTACCTCTCACAGCACTTACTGGTAGGGTTGCCACATGACCGGTATTTTACCGGCCTGGCCGATAAAAATGAAGCTTTATCCCAATTTAATTAATAGGCTAAATGCCATAAAATATTGGAAGGCTGGTATTTTTTTTAAAAAATGTATCAACCCTACTTACTGGCCTCTATTGTAAAATAAATTTGAAAAAATGCATTTTTAACAAACCCCGAAAGGAGCTGCTTGTTATCACCTGATTTAAACTTTTCAAATGTTTGTAAACCAGACTATTTTGTCTGTGGGATTTTTTGCAAGTTCCTTAAATAACTGTATCCTTCTTGTTTTAACTGTTACCCATAACTTTACCTTTAAGCGAATTTAATGCGCCTACAAAATTCGTTATATTCGGCGTTTAGACGAATAAAAGTGTCGTGACGGTGGCCTTTATAAATACCACGCCCAACTCACTGTGATGTCATTTCCGCTTTTCATGCGCGCAAGGATGGAAAAGCACGCTGCATTTGGAAAGACGACAGAGAGAGCATCCGCCATGTCTCATCGTGAGATGGCGACGATGGTGAGACTTCTTGACAAATACAAATATGAAGATTGGCGGACAATAGCTAAGAAACCACCTTTTTATAAGAAGACCATTATGCAAAAGATCGCAAGGATTTTAAAGAAGCAATATGGAGTGGATAGAGACATCAGACAGCTGCAGAAAAGGTGGTCAGATCTGAAGTGCAGAGAAAAGAATCAACTTAAAAAAATTCGTGAAACAATAAGAAAAAGTAAGTATTTAATATTGTTAATCAGATACACATTTTGAAATCATTACAAATTTTAAATACTTTAATGGTTATTGTTTAAAAAAAGTTTTCAAAAATCATGTTTTTGCCGGTTACATTTTCAGTTGATTAATGATGACATTGTGCATAGTTCGATTATATTTTATTGTCGTTTGTTAATGGATTGATGATTGTCGTATTAATCTACGTATAAATTTCTTTTTTCAAAATTTGTGTTCGTGATTGGTTGTCTCGTTTGTCGTATTGATCAGGGTAATGGTCGTTTGATGTCGTGCAATTGTCGTTCGTGATTGTTTGATTGTCGTATGTGCCGTGCATTTGTCGTTTGCAATTGATTATCGTTTGATGTCGTGTAATTGTCGTTTGTGTAATTGACGTTTGTAATGGATTTTCGCTTTATGTCGTGCAATAGTCGGTTGTGACTGGTTGTCTTGTATTGGTCAGTGCATTTGTCGTTTGTAATTTTCGTTTTGTGTCGTTTGATGTTGTTCTGTTTTTCGTTTGTGGTATTGTGTCATGCATTTTTTGTATTATGACGGTGATTGTCATATTGTGATGTCAAATTTCGATGTGTGCAATTATCTGTACATTTGCTAAAAAGGCTCAAGTTTTGCAATGTCCTACTAAAATTAATCTAATACAAACACAGCACTTTTTAGTACCACCCCCACCAGAATCAAATTTAAAAAACTAAGTAATTATCATATTTTGGTGTTACTTTGGTGTCCTTTAAGTTTACATTTAAGCACTTTTTATAGTAATACTAATCTAGAGTGTTTTTTATTTTTAAACTGACTTTTAGTTGCACCTTAACTTTAGTTTTTATTTTTTATTTTTATGTTTTTTTTTTGTCTTACAAATGCACACATAATCTGCTTTGCAGCAAAATAGACAAATGTTCTGTTTTTTTCCAATAGAATCTAAACAAACCAACCATGACAGGACAAAAACGAACAAACACCCTTCTTCAGACAAACCATGTCAAAGTAAGAAAAAGCATTCCATTATAAACATTACATCATAAATTTTGTTTAAGCAAAATAATGTATTAGTTTTATAATATGTTCTTCCATACAGATTCTTCTTCACAAACAAAACCTGTTGCAACAAAAGGTCAACCTGCATCTGCAGACATCGAAGTTTCTCTAAGTAAGATATTTCATGCCTGTTTTAAGCCTTCTATCAAATTTCTTTAGGAAATATGTTATACATTTTGTCTAAATTGCCATACAGATTCTTCCATACAAACCATGCAAGACCCTTCATCTGGCACACCCACTTCTTCAAACATCGAGGATCATCATAGTAAGATATTTAATGCATTTGATAACTTTGTGTGAAAATTATTAGGTGTGTAAAATGTTTTAAAATATATTTTTTATGTGATTTGACATACAGATTATTCTTCACAAACCAAGCATGCCACTTCAAAAACTGCTGAACCCACATCTGACATTGGCAATTTTCAAAGTAAGATATTTTACTCGTAAGCACTGTTACAAATGTGTTAAAACACTAGTTATAATTAACTTAACTAAATTAAATTTTGTATTATGTTTCTTATCCGTAAATTAGTCATAATGGAAAAAGGTTACATATAATCAAAGTCATCTTTTTAATAAAGTATTATTCAAGGCAAAATAATGTTCCTAGTATGCAAACACATCTCCTGAGTAGTATAAAAATATAGCATTTTTACAATAAATTGTAGGCTTTAATATAGAAATGCTTTCTTTAAACATATGTCCTAACATTGACAACACTTTCTAAGACATCCTAGTTATATAGTGTCTATAAGAGACCATTACAGCAGTATACAATTATATGCACACTCCAAACTACTACTTTTATTTTTAAAAAAACAAAAAGTTAATCTTGCAACTACACACATGATAAGCAATTTTTATTAAAACAAAAATGTAATGAAATCAAAAGCGAGGTCAGCCATTGCTTTTTCAAACAGAATATAGATTGCATACTATTGTCTAATGAAATCATTCTCTACTTGTAGCTATTAGAATGGAAAACCCTGAACAAAACAAGCCGGAACCTTCTATGAATGTAGTGCAGATAGATTATGGTTTATCCCCATTGGACTTTTTTAAACACAACTGCAAAAGGTGTTTTTCACAATTGCATTAGTTATAATAACTAGGGATGTAGCGAAGTGTTCATTGGCAAACTAATTTGTGCAAACATCGACTGTTTGCGACTGCCGAATGTTTGCGGAGTTTTTGGGTTGACGCTCAATTAGAATAAAAAAAAAAAACCTTCGACCATTCAATGGTTGAAGTACTTCCCCTTTAAAAATCCTTTGACTTTTTACTTAGACAGGTAAAGATTGAATGTTTTTCCTTCAATCGAATGCCTAAATTTGTTCAAATCGTTCAATTAGAACGATTTTAGCGTTTGATCGAAGTTCGCGAACGTTCGCATTTTCGGTGGAAGTTCGCAAACGTGTTGGCGAACATATTTTCGGAGCTTTACTACATCCCTAATAATAACTAACCACAACAAAAGATTAAACATTGAGATATAGTTTAATAATCTTTATGTTGCTTTTGATACATTGTCTGTTATGTAGTGAATCTAAAATGGAATTACAATTTTCTTTTCTTTTTAGATTTTCAGAAGAGCTTATGGAAACTTGCAACAAACTAGAACGTGATGATGCTGCATCCCAGTGCTCTATTGATTTGTTCAGTTATCCTTCAGAAGAAATTGTTGAATTGAAACAAGATGTCAAATTTATTAAGTTGTTACTTCTATGTATTGCAAAACATCTTTTCAATACTGAGGAAATATCAGATAATGAATGTGTTCAAGTTTCTAACAGTACTTAAATCTGAGATCTGTTTACGAGTATTCTAAATAATCCTTATTTGTTAATTGTATTTGATATTTTTATAAGCATCATGATATTCTTTTAACATATCATGAGCGAGTTGATTTATAAGAGAAACCTTTTTGATATTTAAGATTTGATACATATAGCACACTGGTGTTCTTCTGTGACTTCTACAAGAAGTTTTGTACACTGCACGATTATTGTTTCTTTAAATTTTAAGCATGGTGTTCAATAGAACATACAATCATTACAATTCAGCTCGTCCATCTGAACAAGGCATAGCAAAGGTGTCTGATGTTATTTCTAATGTTTGTACAATTCTTCCTTGCTCCAACTGACTCTGAATGAGAAGCGTCCATTTGATATAGCACACTGGTGTTCTTCAAAAGTACTTGTAGAAGTCACAGAAAACTGCACGATTAGTGTTTCTTTAAATTTTAAGCATGGTGTTCAATAGAACATACAATCATTACAATTCAGCTCGTCCATCTGAACAAGGCATAGCAAAGGTGTCTGATGTTATTTCTAATGTTTGTACAATTCTTCCTTGCTCCAACTGACTCTGATGGGCAAATTCACTAAAGAGTGAAGTACCAGCACTAGAGTGAAATTCCGCCACTCTCAATTCATTTCTATGGGATTTTGAAAGGCGTATTTATCAATGGGTGAAGTGAAAGTTCACTCTTTGATGAATACGCCTTTAAAAATCCCATAGAAATGAATGGAGATTGGCGGAATTTCATTCTAGTGGCGGAACTTCACTACTGACTTCACTCTTTGATGAATCTGCTCCACAATGAGAAGGGTGCATTTGATACATATAGCACACTGGTGTTCTTCAAAAGTACTTGTAGAAGACACAGAACACTGCACGCTAAATCATTCATTATTTGCTTTCAAATTTTATCATGATGTACAATTGAACATACAGCAAGTGCTTCATTCTAATTAAGCACCTCAAATTAAAATCATTAAACCAACCTGGTTGATGTAAAAAGTTTTCTATGTTTAAGTAAACCATTCTAAAAAATATTGTGAATGTTATTTATAAAAGAGTAAATGATAAACAAACATTAATACTGTTAATGGTATTTTGCAAAATACAAGTTTCTTCCTTTGCAAGTTGTTTTGTGTTTCATTTTCTCCTGTTAAATAGATGTCAGTTATTTATATATAAAATTACATATATATGGTCAAATTTGACATGGTAATGTTCAGCCTTTGCCGTCAATTAGGCTGCATAAAGGTAAGATTATCTTAAAAAAATAGCACATATTCAGCTCACACCTATAAATGACTGGTCCTATAAATGCGAATACTTAAGTAAACCAAAGGTACAACAGTCGAAACATTTTGATTAATTTATCAGTTTACCACATCACAATTAGATTTGTTTTTGCTACACAGATTTATAAGGTTATATCTTAATTATTATACCCTGTCAGTTCTAAGTAACGTGTGTTAATGACAATGCATGGACAAAATCTAGACAGAATACCACACAGTAAGTTATACATTTTTAATAAAAAAAAAAAAACAAACATTACAAATACACAAGGAAAATAGGTTCTACACAATATACAGACAAAACAAATTAACTTTTTCAAGGGACATGTAAAAAAAAACAGAAATAGACAGGGAAAACGTTACATGTTAAGAATACAGAAATACATAGCAGTATTATTTGTAAATATAAAAGTTACTTTATAAGTTACAATACTTTCAATAATAAACTAAAACTATATCAACACTTTTTGTGAATTTCCACCATTTCTATGTTCTCCAGTCTAGTCACCCAGTCCCTTTCTCTTCCTACCCAGACTGCTTCTTTCTCCCACCTTCTTTTACACAGCAGCTACCTCTCTTTGTCACGGTCTTGTTCACGGTCCTTTTAAACTCCCTCTTCAAACAGGCTTGAACTATTTTTCCCCAACCTTTCCTTCTGTGAACACCTGCCACTTCTGTTTCTACTGAAAAACTTGTGGGTTTTCCAGTGTGTCTGCTTCAGTCTTCCAAAACAGATTCTTACAGCCTTCTGTCCCTCTCTCACCCCCTCCTTCAATCCAGTAGCCACTTCCCTTTCCTAGTAGTATTCTTTTGCCCGGTGGCTTCTTCTTCAGCACAGTACCTCCCTATCATTGTGTTATCACACAAGGCTGTAGCCACATTTAAGTTTTACAAAGAAGTGTAATATAACAGGAATTTTAATTTAAACAAACACAAAAAAAGATTGGCAAACGACAAGGCTGATTTACTAGTTTAAAAGACAGGAATAGACCCCTTATAAATGATGGGGCCATAGGTAAACAATGGAAAATGTGAATTCTGAGGATGTAAATTAAGGTTAATACTGTAGGTTCCATGATGCTGTAATGCATATATCTCTCGCTCACTGCTCTTCTGATTACCTAAGCAAAGATGGGTAAAATAAAAAAACACAAATTAGTAGAATTCACAGTAGGCAAGAGCTTAGTCTACATACAAGCCGGATTGAAAACAGTCTAGTGTTCAGTCCCTTCCAAGACAAGTTTGCATATTAATAGGTTAAACATGCAATCTCTTTTCTAAAATATTTTTTTAAGGAGGTGTGGGTTATAAGTATCAATAGTTTCAAAACTTGTAAACAAACATTTGTTAATATTCAAGAAAAATCTTTTGCACTTTCTAATGGCATACTCAAGACAATCTTAGAAGTCTTTCACAACACATGAAATGGTTACTACTGCATAATTTAAAACTGTAGAGAATTTCTACTCCTTGGGCCAACTAATCTCAATAACACTATTAAAGTAGTGGCTCATCATAAAGTTAAATTTTAATATGTTATAGAATATAATAATTTATGTATAATTCAAAAAAACTTTACAATTCCCCTTTATTTTATCAGTATTACAGTTATTATTCATTGCTTCAGGCTCTTTACAGCTTTCAAGTGGGGTTTACTGTCAACATATATTATTGATATTTTTAAATACTTTTACCTATTCAAGCCTCTCCTATTTGTATTTCAGTCTCAAAATCATATCAATGCATGCTTGCTAGGGGAATTTGGACTCTAGCAACTACAATTGTTAATAATTTAAAACCAATTAAAGACTGTCTCAGATTGTCCCTCTTTCTCCTCGAACTGCCTTCCCGCCAGCTTGAATGTGAAATCTCTAGTGGTATAGCACTCACTGCACTTTGTTTTCTAAAATTGCCCAAAGTTTCGTCATGAGGCAACTTTTTTTCCATGCACTTAACTTAATTGATAACATAATTGTTTTTCATCTTTTTATTAAGATTTTAAAATGCCTTTTGGCTATATTTTAGCTAGTTTTTAGATAGTCTTCAGCTGGATGTGTTCCAGTTACTAGGGTGGGTCACTGCCCATTGAGATCAGGCTTCCTGGTGGGCCACAGGCACACCAGTTCAACATGGAGCGTTGTCCAAAGCTATATTATACCGTGCAAACCTACTCCCCAGCCTTTGCCTCTCAATGACCTTGGACAACTTGAAATGCAACAATAGCTGAAGAGTCCAAGTAGTTTTCTATTCAGACCTAAGCATCTTCACTCTGAGCTTTAACTGTGGCGGTGTCATAAGCGTGGCGTACTTGTTCTTGCACAATATAGTAGATGTACTTTAATAAAAATAGTAGTCTATCTTCTGATGTGGGCCAGGTGCTGAG
The DNA here is from genome assembly GCF_017654675.1 of Xenopus laevis. Lineage (NCBI taxonomy): Eukaryota > Metazoa > Chordata > Amphibia > Anura > Pipidae > Xenopus > Xenopus laevis. The sequence continues at coordinate 68,853,806 of NC_054378.1, read as the reverse complement.
ACTATATCCCAGGCTAGCATAGTCTGGACACCCTAGTTGACATGATACTATGATATCACTTGTATTATAAGGGCTAATGTACCCCCTACTGTAAATGATAAGGATATTAGAAGTCACTAAGGGGTTGTTCTGTGACCATATAAAGGCACAAGGCTGCAGGCTGAGTTATACAGGGAACTCTGAGTATCACTCATGTATTATAAGGGCTAATGTACCCCCTACTGTAAATGATAAGGATATTAGAAGTCACTAAGGGGTTGTTCTGTGACCATATAAAGGCACAAGGCTGCAGGCTGAGTTATACAGGGAACTCTGAGTATCACTCATGTATTATAAGGGATAATGTACCCCCTACTGTAAATGATAAGGATATTAGAAGTCACTGAGGGGTTCTGTGACCATATAAAGACACAAGGCTGCAGGCTGAGTTATACAGGGAACTCTGAGTCTCACTCATGTATTATAAGGGATAATGTACACCCTACTGTAAATGATAAGGATATTAGAAGTCACTGAGGGGTTGTTCTGTGACTATATAAAGGCACAAGACTGCATAATCTTTAACATATTTTACATTAATTACACAAGTTAGAAAGGCAATATGGATGGATGTGTACAGGATCATCATGTCTACACATCTGTGCTCCTTTGATTATTTTTTACCCGGCCTAGTTTTTTCTCCCATTCCAACCCTGGGTACAATCCCATTACATACTACATACATACATACATACATACATACATACATACATACTAAATCATTTAAATAAATTACCAAAATATATATAATTACCTCTTTCCAACATTTCTTTGAACACTGTCTAGTAATTTGACATTAGCATAAATGTTCGGCTCAAAAAAAGTTCGGAAACACGACTTTTACACGAATATTTCTTACACACAATTTGACCGACATTTTTATTTTGGAGGGCCTAATGTGTCGGCAAAATTGTGGGCCAAAAAAATGAGTTTACGAGTAATTCATAAATATGTCGGAAAAAGTGGCGGCTAAAAAACCACGCCCACTTTTAACGACACTAATTCAAAAGTGTCGTACATGTCGGAAAACTGGCGGGGAAATGCTCTGTGAATTTGTCGGCTGTTGCTACGACACTTTCTACGACATTTTAAAGACATTTTTTCGTTCCCGACACTTTTGTGAATTCCCCCCTTAGAATCTACTTTTAGAATTGCAGGTACCTGTGGTCTCAAATCTGCTCAGCAATTCATCATTGCTACATTGCTACATTTTCCCACACAGTTTGCTAACTGCAAAAAAGGCCACAATCAGGTATTTTTTCGACCACTGCGTGGGGCATTTTGCAAATAGCTACAGCTTTCTGTACTCTGTTTTACATTAGATTTGACTTGTGGGGGGTTGGCATGTGTCCTTCGTGCCCCTTCCTTGTGTGTCAAGGTAGGAGCATCAAGACACACAGGGCCCTGTACTTAATGCATGGCTAACTAGGTGTCCTGATGCTGTTCTCATCACTGATATCTCTGGATTTTTTATCTGGTGCTCAGTGCAGAGAGCAGTGTGTAGAGGGGTGCAAGTGCCTTCCTAAAGTACCACTAAGGGGGGGGGCTCTATTATTTGTACTACATGAGAGGGAATACATCAAAGGTACATATTCTGTATGGCACAGTTGTTTCTTGCCTTTCCCCTCTCAGTTTGGCTCCCTAGCTTACCATCTCTTCTATCAATATGGTCAATCGCTTTCCTGCATTCATGGTTTCATTTATGAGCTCTCTCATATCTATAGTAAAACTTTAAGGGGCACATTTACTATAGGGGTCGAAGTGAATTTTTGAATTCAACAACTTCGAATTTCGAAGTAATTTTTGGGTACTTCGACCATCAAATAGGCCAAATTCAACTTCGACTTCCATTCGAATTGAAAAAACTGCAAATATTTGACCATTCGAAAATCGAAGTACGGTCTCTTTAAAAAACTTTGACTTCGACACTTTGCCACCTTAATCTGGCAAATGAGTAGTGATTACCAATTTTTTTCTCTAGGTATGGATTTGTGGTGAAATTCTACATTTTGCCATGTAAATTACAACCCCATTTATTGCATAAAAGAAAAATTGCTGCAAAATGGCCAATCCAATGTATTCTGTGTTGAAAAAGCCACTGGAAAACAAAAAAAAATTGTTACAAATGTATCTAAGAGCGAGCATTTAGTGTTCTGCATTCTCTGCCAAAAACCCTCTTATTTTAAGTAAGTTTTAGAAACTTTGTATCTTTTTCTGGTGTCAGTGCAGGAGATCAAAGAGAAACTCGGGACATTTCAGTAAGAAACCCTGTACTGCGGACTGAGCTGTCAAAAATAGGACCGTCACGCAGAAAACAGGACAGTTGGGAGGTATGCTTAAAAGGTTGCTGTCATTGAAACATTTTCTTTTCATCTCCACTTTATATAATTCTGTGTTTTCCTGTCATGTTATAGATTAAAGTTCCAGATATTGATATGTACATTAAGATGCACATTTATGAAGGTTTGAATTTTCAAATTCTTATGTGTTATTTAAAACTACCAAAATGGATGTTTATTAATAAAATCGAATTTTTTCAACTTGGACCAGAAAACTCGAATCGAATATTCAAAAAAGAATATTAATGTTTAATTCTAAGCATTCCAAACTCTAATTTTAATAAAATAACAAGTAGAATGCAGTTAGTAGTTCCCCCAGATCTGGTGGTTAAAGTTTAAAGCCAGTGTCTGTTTGTGCTAACCTAATTAAAAATGCAAGTAAATTGAGGGAGGGCAAAGGTTGTGAGCAGTGCTTTTAAATGTGGTGTTCAAGGAATTAAATGCTAGCTCCCAGTATTATTAATTTTGATTGCATGTATAACCGAATCAAGAAGTTTGTGAATTAAATGGGACAAACAAATCAATATTAGCATATAATACTGTATATTTAGTATAGCTGTATACATCAAGAAGGGACTGTGACCTCTGTTCTCAACGGGTATTGCAAGTGTAACACCTGACATCTGTTAAGAAGGGCCTTTTGTGACATAAATGGATGGGTCAGTGACAAAATATTATGGAGTGATGACACAAGGCACCCTAGAAACCCTCCAGATACTGATACATTTCTCCTGAAAATAGTAAAATAATTTCAGATGGACAAAGGTGAGTCAACAAATAGATTTTTACTGTGATTGATTACATTGGAGATCATATAAATTTGCTTTTTAGGTGTTAGATGGATGACTTTACCACTAGACATTTACACTTTCATATTTTACAGCTTCTAGAAGGCTTTCTTTTTTCAGATGTTAACATGCTATCTTTATATATAACAAACAATGGAAAGTTGTGCTCACCACTCATTTTAAAACCATTAGGTGGGGGTGCAATGAGGTTGTGACCACAAGATTCTCATAGGTCCTCTGCACTCAACCCATTATCAGTATATTAAGGACATTGAAACATTTGTGCCTTAAGCTACTATAAATGCCTTATCCTTTAAACAAAACAGGGATTGTTTGTCCATGTATTGCAATATATTTAATCCCTGTTTTGTTTAAAGGGTAAGGCATGTTTAGTAGTTTAAGGCACAAAATGTTTCAATGTCCTTAATATATTGATAATGGCATAATTAAAATGCAAATTCCATGGCACGTAAAAGCAACTATATAGTGGGTATAAAATTAGCTGTGATTGTGCATCTCTCATTTAATGGATGTGAGCCATTAACTGTTCTCATTTAACTTACAGCATTGTCTTCAAATACTTACAGTACATTAATCTCCTCTCTTGATCAATATTTACAAAAAAACATGCTAATGCAGGGAAAAAAACCGTAATGTCAGCAATGTAATGTCTAATACAATTCTGGAAACATAAACATTGCCTGGATGAGTTTGGAGCATTTAATTGTGTAGTCGCTTTCCTAACATCTCTCTTCACAAAGTGTAAATTACACATATAAACACTGTGAAGCTCACTAATGAAGTTTTTACAGCCGATTTTACAGGTTTTCAATATAAAACCACAATGTTCTATGAATCTAACGTAGAACGCTGACACATTGCAATTACGCTACAGATTTCTGATTAAATTGTATTATCATATAACATTCACCACAATTCGCTTGTTCCAGAAACCTTGATGATGGGTGGATATTGCTAACGTGATAAAGAATCAACATTCATGCTACAAAACTCTAACAAACTTATAAAAAGTAAAAATACATCAACAGTATATATAGAAAAAGTGGTATTTTCAGTCCTATCATCCTAAAATTGGCTACTTTGTGGCGTAACATTTAATATACTTGATTGGTAGAAGTTTTGGTACATGAGATTTTGGGTTGACTCAGCCACATAATGGATTATGCTATCAAGTAGCCGGAACCCAGGGGTTTGATTGGTCAAAAATAGTTTTCTATTATAGTGGGTGAGACTGGACCAAGCCTAGCCAATTTTTCATCTATCCCAGGGTGGAAATTTTTGCTGTTGAGAGCACTGATATGATACTGTATATGGTATGAATTAATTTTATCTTAAATAACTGGGGGCATTATTTTGATCTCTGCATCTTGTACAGGGCTGTAAAAACTTTATATTTTAGTCTCTCACTAGGTGAGGATGGTTTGAATATGAAATTTGAGTAATAACAGAGTCTAAGATTTTTGGTTTAATTGATTGTTTTACTTTTTAAATTTTTCTAACGTAGAGCAGGTTTGAAATTGTGCGAGAGACATAGCTATGTTGTCATGCTGAAATTTAGGATCTAATTAACATTTGATTGATTTGGTCCGAAAGCCATAGAGTGGACATCTTTTAAAGATTCTTTTAGGTCCTGAAAATGTATTTTAATATGAAAATCTAGGAATGGAATGTCTTCTTGCTAAATGGATAATTTACATACTGTATCTTAGACTAAGGCTAGATGGGCTTATGCTTGATTGGATCTCATTTTAGTAATAAAACATTGAAATGTAACCAAAAGAGGAGTATATAGCAACACAATATTTTTTTTAAGCAGTCTATCACACTAACGACTGCCCTGTAAGAGTTGATGTTCCATATACTTGTGTCCCACTTGTGCCTCTTATGGTTATTCATTCATGTGACTCAAGCTTAATAATTACTACTCTAGCAGCTGGCTTGTGCTTTATTAGCGTGGGCTTGTATTCAAAGATTTAGAAAGCTGTACATGTCATCTCCGTGGTAAACACAGAAAATGGAAGAGCGGGTAGTTTGTCTCCACCCAAATAAAATATTCCTGATGACACAGGATTTGATTTGACACATTAAAAAAAAAATTTATGACTTTGATCAATAATTATGCATAAGGCAGTAGAAGTATTTTTTAGGAAAATGTATGTATTAAATGCATTGTGTCCATAAAAACATTATTAATATTCCACTATACTTGATTTTCTGTTTATGAATATTTAAGCTTTTATTTTCATTGCAAAACATTTAGGAACACATTTAATACTGATACTGCCATCTGCTGGAAAATTTGTTTCAACACTATACACAACATCAAAACACAGCTTTTTTTACTAGAGAAAAAGTTGAACATTCAAGGGATGGCTAAATATACAAAGTAGCAACACAACAGAATCAAATACTGTCATTACAGCCCTGAGGATAATTATATTCCTGCCCATTTAGCCATCATGTACTTGCAAAGTAGCAACATCACAGAATCAGCATCATTGAGTTTGTGACTAGGGGGTTGAATAATTGGCCGTTGGAAGCCATAGGCAAAAATCCACATATTAGGAGGATCCAGAAGATGGCACCCATGAGCTCTGTTGAGCTTACTCTGCAACGATAGGTGAGCAATATGTTAGGGACACTTTCAGGGGTAATGAAATATGTGGGGGGAGGAAGCAAGGAGGGGGACTATCTAGAGTAGTAGGTAGGGGCTTTTCTTAATTGGGGGGTTTAGTTCCCCTTTAACCATCTGAGCTGAGAAAATACTGGCCATATGGAAACTTCATAAGTTTAAAAAAAAAATTGACATGGAAGGTTACATAAATGTTTTTGAAATTATTTTACATATCCACCATATATATCTATATATGTATATTACCAAAATAATAATTTGATATATAGAAAGTCTGTTTTAAAGCTGCCAAAAGTACCATTAAAATGCACCATGTGTATGTGAAGCTTACAAACACTTTTTTATGAAAAAAATGAAATATTCCTTTACATAGTCTTAATAAGTTCCACTGTTTCCATACTTTTCAAGTGTAATAACGCACTCTGTGACTTGTAGCTGGATAAACTGTGGTGTTTGCACAAACATGATTTCACTGGTTCCACTCAGTGGGAAAATAAGTCTGGTTGGTAATGCCACTGGAAGGCTGCTCAGGGTTAACTGTGCTTAGATTTGGGCTAAGTACGAGCAAGTCGATTTTTGGCCAGTACTCTTTATTTTTGTAGGTCGAAGGAGACAGCTGAACGTATTCCCGCGATACTTGCTGGGTTTCAGTAGGAAGGGTCTCATCACTTAGAATCTCCAGGCTAGAAGACTGGGGGGAGGGGGGTTCTTCTATAGGCTTCTCATACACAGTAGAGCTAGGCTGGGGTCACAATAAATCAAAAACAAAAATATTTGACATCTGAACTACTATTCACAAAATCTTATAGTTAAGCACATCTTTATTTGTGTACCACCAAGTGATGAGTACCACTAATTTTTTGCCAGGTGTCGCTGAAAAAAAAGATGCCCATAGACTCCAATGGGTGAAAAAAATAGCTGTGTGTCATGAGCCAAAAAACGTTGTCATCCATAAACTTCAATGCATTTGACAATTTTTTTGATTTTTCGCACATTTTTGGCGAAGCGAAACGGGTCAGATTCACCCATCACTAAGTCCACTATTGATAAGAATTACATTGAACAGACAATATATTTTTAGCCTGGGGTTGTTAGAGATTTAAGGGCCCCATAATTGTCCATGACTGATGCAAATCTATATGTACAGTATATATATATATATATATATATATATATATATATATATATATATATATATATATATATATATATATAGACAAATACAAGATTCCTCTGCACTCAACCCATTATCAATATATTTAAGACAGCGACATTTTGTGCATACTGCTACTGAAAAATGCCTTACCCTTTAAACAAAATAGGGATTGTTTGTCCATATATTGCAATATATTTAAGCTGGCCAACTACGTCAAAGTCATCCCATATCTGGCCAGTCCTATGCTCAATTTTCATCTGATTCATTAAGAATTCTATGGTTTAATTATACATTTTATAAAAGGGACGAATACGTTTTACCTGCAACTTACTAGCTGCTTTCAAAGTAAAACTCCCAAACTTGGCTACCCTTTTATTAGACACCAGTGGGATCACCTGACTATAGTTGGAGGGGGTGGGAGCTACAACATGGAGCTGGTCACTGCTCCTGTATAAGTATAACAAACAGGGGAAAGTTGTGCTCACCACTATTTTTTTAAATCATATATCACTATATATATGTATATGTATGTATATATATATATATATATATATATATATATATATATATATATATATATATATATATATATATATATACTGTATATATATACAACTCTATACATCCACATAAGCATTTTGTAGGTGGTTTAGACCTTAGGGCAGAGACACACACACTGCGATTCGCCCGCCCGGAGACAAATCTATTCTTTGGGGCGACTAATCTTCCCGTACTGCCTCCCTTGCCTTTCCGCCGGCTAGAATGTAAACCACCGGCGGGATGGTACTCGGAGCGCTTCATTTTCAGAAGTTGCCTCACGAGGAAACTTCGGGCGACTTCGGAAAACGAATCGCTCCGAGTGCTAACCCAGCCAGTGGTTTACATTTTAGCCGGCGATAAGACAGGGGAGGCAGTTCAGGGAAGAAGAGGAGATTTGTCGCCGGGCGATAATTCTCCACGAATCGCAGCGTGTCTCTTCCCTTAATAACTGCCTATTATGAAACTGAAAATGTTATCTGTTTTGTACAGACTGTGACTAATTCCTCCTGCCCGCTCGAAAAGCTAATATAGCTGTAATTACACACCTTTGGGCATATTATATGTGTATATATGTGTCTAATACTATCAGCTGTCTTGGAAGGGCATCATGGGGAGTAGTGACTGCTGGATGTATAGACAAATGTATGTAAATACCTGGTACTGTTTTTGAATCTATATTAAGAAAGTGTCCAGGACACGGTGTAGATTTGGCAATGGAGGCCACAATTTATCCTTTAACTTTCTGAAAACCAAGACGAACATTCAAACAGTGAATTACATTACAAAATGAAGGTGCAAATATAGAAATAGAGTTCATAAGGAATGCCGACACCTTCATAGGTTTACTTGTCTACTTTAAAGGAAAACAAAAGTAAAAATGACTGGGGGGGCGAATGTTAGGCACCCCCAGTGATTATAATTGCTTACCTAATATCCGGCTCACTGCTCCTGTTAGCAGAAAACTACACTAGCTCAAGGTATTTCTGTAGAAGCTGATTCGGCACACTCTTCCTCATTTGTTATCTTTTCTCAGGGCCCGAGTAGATGCATGCACAGTAGAGTGAAAAAGATGGCTTTTTGTGGCTTAGTTTGGCTTTCACTCTACTGCACATGCTGCTGTCTGGAGTGAAGAGGAGACCCAAGATTGAGACAAGATGCTTTTTCAGAAATACCCTGCCCTGGTGCAGTCTTTAATAAACAGGAGCACCATACAGGGTATCTTGTAAATTATTATAATCACGGGGGGGGGGGTGCCTAACATTTTAGCAACCCCCAGTGATTATACCTTTCCTTTTCCTTTAAAGTGTTTCCAATAGCTACAATGAGCCCCATAGCATACTGAGAGCAGCCAGTGTTGCATATACACCACTTTTTCATCAAACTGACCAAAAGTTTTATCCGTCCTCCCCCAGTATCTTAATGGGGGAGTTAGCTGTGCCTTTTGTTCTTTGCTTTTTTGCATATTTTGAGATCTCTTTTGCACATTTCAAGTGAACATCCCACAATATTTTGCATTCACAGCAAACACAAGCATTGCTTTTAAAATTCAAGTCCAGACAACACCTGAATGTTCCCTAAAAATCTAAAGTACTCATTTACTTACCACAGACAAAGTGTGCAAATTTATGCTATTGCACTATTATTATCACAACTGCACTGAAAGTTTTCTGGTTAGCGTCCAGGCCCAGATCTGTGGGCAGGCCAATGAAGGACCGGGCCTAGGACAGCAAAGATGTGGGAGCAGTTTGCTACATCTGAGCTGTACCAGCAGTAGCAATGGGGAGTAGGTGAGGGAATTGCAAGCAGGTTGATTGTGTGAGAGCAGGGGTTGGTGTGTGAGCAAGTGGAAGGGACGGGGACTTAGGGGTTCACCAGTTTTAAATCAGGTCCTGTTGGCTTAATTTTCGGTGTTCACCACTAAAGCGACATTTTCCTGATTCTTTAGGTGCTGCTTTACTGCACCTGGTACCACTCTTTATTTGGAACAAGAGACAGAAGAAGGCAGCAGTGCTGAGTGCTATGTAAAAGTGCAATAAATGCAAGTTGATGCAAGTACCTGCAAATGGAGTTTTACTGTACGTGCAACTGACTGATATGAGGGCCCACAACTGCACTTGTGGTATTACGTGTTAACTGTACTCAGGGCAAAGGTATATGGTAAATTCCTTTTAGATGTTTAAAATAAAGACTTTTTAAAAAAAAATTAAAGCACTATGCATTTTAGTCCTGCTGAGAAGTCCTCTAATGCTATTGACCAATGTAATTTCTCAGAAATGTAGCCGGTGCCATGTAACCAAGCTCAGCATGTTTAAAAAGAACCTTACATGTATGGTTTCTCCTTTGCAACAATGAGCTGCTGTTCTCATGGAACAGCACAATCTGATAGGTCAAATAGGCAAGCATGTGATTGTAGGCTAATGATATGGCAGATTAAAGCTCAGCACCTTTAAAAACTACTAGGTACATTTTTTGTTGCTTTTGGATGTTCCCTGTGGAATGCTGATATCTAATAGAACGGTGAGCTGTTTTGTTTGGGAGGATCAAAGTTTTACATAATCATTGACTTTGTCTAAGATAAGAGGATGATTCTTGAAAAATGTGTCCAAAACAATGATTTGAGGTAGTATGAAATAATATGTGGGGCAGGTACTTTATATAAATAATAATAATATACGTACGTACATATTTGCACAACATTTCAGTGAACATCCCTTCTTGTAAAAAAAAAAAAAAAAATCACACACTTACCATAAGGGGCAAATTCATCAAGGGTCAAATATCGAGGGTTAATTAACCCTCGATATTCGACTGGGAATGAAAATCCTTCGACTATCGAAGTCGAAGGATTTTGCGCAAATACTGCGATCATACGAGCGAAGGAATAATCGTTCGATCGAACGATTAAATCCTTCGAATCTAACGATTCGAAGGATTTCAATCCAACGATCGAAGCATTATCCTTCGACCAAAAAAACTTAGCCAAGCCTATGGGAACCTTCCCCATAGGCTAACATTGGATTCGGTAGCTTTTAGGTGGCGAACTAGGGGGTCAAAGTTTTTTCTTAAAGAGACAGTACTTCGACTATCGAATGGTCGAATAGTCAAACGATTTTTAGTTCGAATCGTTCGATTGGAAGTCGTAGTCGAAGGAGCCCATTCGATGGTCGAAGTAGCCAAAAAAACACTTCGAAATTCAAAGTTTTTCCTTCACTCGAAGTTAATGCATTGGCCCCTAAATGTACCATAATTTAGTCTGTTTTCTAATTTCAGGTAGCCCATGATTAAGTGCCCTTGTGGGTATGAAACGCATAGGGCGGATGCAGATGCAAGTACATATTTTTTAACTTTGTCTAATAAAGATTAGAAATATTTTGGTCCTGTGGATCCGCTTGAGTGCCGGACAGCCCTGCTTCTTTTTCGAATTTTCTAATTCCAGGTCCCATATACGTTTAAGTCTCCCACATAGTCTATAAAATCAATAGCCCATATAGTGAAGTTCTGTGGCAGTCCAGGCCCCATGTGGATTAAAAGCCATTTACAGAAGATTTTTGGATCATATGCACAGCAGCAGTGGGATAAAATTATCAAATCATTTTTAGTGGTAGTCTCTCATAACAACATAAAAGTAAAATAAATGTATAAATGTAAAAATCTAGTTCTTGTTATCCCAAATCATGGCATTAATTCAAGCTTAAGCACAACAACAGAGCTTTATAAATATGCCATTTATTTTACACCAACGTTTCCACCATTTTATATTGATAATGCATATTCCATTTCCAAAGAATAGAAAAAATACAATGGATACAAAGAGAAATTCACTTTATTCATACAATTAGTACAACACGAATAAGTAGCGCTGAAATTTACTTGATGTCTGTACATGAGGAGAAAGGGAGGAGGGGTTTAAAAAAGACCAATCAAGAGTTTGTACAATATAAACCTTGTTGTCTGTGGCAGTGTTGAGCTGTACAGGAGGGATAGCCACACACACTTATCACACAATTACAGACACTCACACGTTTAATAGACACACTTACAAAGAGATATGGACTGTTACAATTGAGATGGTCTTGCTTTCTGAGTGCACAGCCCTAGTAAAGTGACATTATAGTAAGATCACAACAAAAGCCTGTGAATCCTGCCATGAGCTTTGTTGTACTGTACAATCCACCACACAGTGGGTGAAGATTCAGTCTATATCTGCCATCATTTTCCACATATTGTAGATTATTATTCTTCTGCTGTGGCATCAATTCCAGCATAAGTAAAATTCTCAAATAGTGCCATGTTTACATATGCCTGGAAAATGAGAACAAAAGACAACATGATGACAATATGAAAGGTTGTACATGGCTAGGTATTAAATTCCCAGCACCCAATAATCTTATCTATTTGCTTTAGTAATTTCTAATCTATGCTTCATAATGCTGCTAATTTTAAAGAAACAGTTGAGTGTAAAAATAAAACTGGGTAAATAGATAGTAAATGAAAAATGTTTCTAATATAGTTAGTTAGCCAAAAATGTAATGTATAAAGGCTGGAGTGACTGGATGTCTAACAGAACAGAACAGAATACCACTTCCTGCTTTTCAACTCTCAAACTCTGAGTTAGTCAGCGACTTGAAGGGGGGCCACATGGGACATAATTGTTCAGTGAGTTTGCAATTGACCCTCAGCATTCAGCTCAGATTCAAAAGCAACAGTTATGACCCATGTGCCTCCCTTTCAAGTCACTGATTGGTTACTGCATGGTAACCAATCAATGGAAACCAAGAGAGCTGCAAAGCAGGAAGTAGTGTTCTGGCTATTATGTTATACATCAAATCACTCCAGCCTTCATATATTATATTTTTGGCTAACTAACTATATTGAAACCATTTTTTATTTTGCACAGACTAGAATGTAGAACAGTGAACTTTATCTATTGTGTTTATTGTATTCCTCCTGACAAATAGAGCCCACAGACCCCCTAAAATGATACAAAGTGTGTGACTGAGGTTATTCATGTTTATGTCTGGTAGTTCATCAGTATATATTCACTAGAAGTGTGTCTCTATGGTGTATGTGTGTGTAGAGGGAGGCACTTCCTGTAATGGCCAACACCAGAGCCTTTGTTACTGACTAGCAACTTCATCCCATATAGGTGGATGTGAACTGATAATGCTTGCACATGTAGTATAAATATATTGGGAGGCACATCATAAAAAAATTTAAGGAGAACCTAATGAAAGAGAGTGTTGGAAGAAGTATTCTGGACTTCAGCGTAGGAGCAGCAGAAGATGAGTTATTCATACAGAAGGATTTGTAAGAATGACCCAAGAAAATATTAATTTACCAGTCCTTAACTGAAGCCTAAAAACATTCTGGATAATTGAAAATCAAGAGATATTTGTACAATACCTTTCTGGCATCTAGCATGCGGGTAAGCTGTATTGATATTTGGCTGAATGTAGGTCTTTCATATGGACGGTCTCTCCAGCATTGCCTCATCAGTTCATACCTAATTTAAACACACATTTATTATTTATCTAGACAGATATATTAGATAAAAAATGATGGCCATACCAAGAGTCATTTTTTATTATTGTATAATACAGGAATCTACAATCATTACAATAGTTATGCCATATAAAAATCCCAATCTATAAAAGGTATACAGTTGTAAAAATAAAATATTATGCCTTAAGAAAGTAAAAGTAATATTACACTGTTAAAGTTGATTTAAAAATATATTTATATAGTATTTTAAAAAAGCAAGGGGACTGTAACTTCTTTTATGATGGAGTGCAGTTTTTGACTCAAACAGTCTTGTTTTATTTATGGCGGGTTTTATACACAGAAATCTGTGTATAAATGTGTATTTTTTTTGCTAAAAAGATTAGCAAGAGGCTAACAACTTACACTTCATCATCACAGTTCCTTGGTTTCTCCATTCTGTATCCCTGAGGAAGATTCTCATACAGTTCTGCACAAGTCATTCCACAATAGGGGGTTCCACCTGTGAAACATAACATAGGTTCAGAAATGTTAATTCTAATTCCACTGATTTCTCTTATTCTACCTAGTTTTATCTGTTTTTTAGCTACAGAGTGTTGAATCTTAGAGTTCACACGAGAAACGTTAGTGATATTTAGTAGCTCCATCTACAAAAGTGGATTTCATTATTCTCTGTGCAGCACTTTAGACAAGCTACACTGGGCATTCTTATTCAAATGGAGAGCTTGCCATTGCAGTTGTTGCTAAACCTAAGCTGTTGGAGAATTCTTAAAATGCGGTTTTTGAGACAGAGAATAGTACAGGTATAGGATCTAGGGTAATTTGGATCTCCATGAATTATGTCTGCTTAGCTTAGTTACAGTACTAGTACCAGGTACTCGTTTGTCATTAAAAAAGAAGTAAATCATTTTACAAAATAGAATTATTTGCTCAAAATGGACTTTCTGGGAAATGGCTTTCCCATAATTCTGAGCTTTTGGATCACAGGTTTCCATGTAAAAGATCCCATATTTGTACCTTCAAGAATTCAGTGGAAAGTCATCAACGTTATTAAATACAGTGCAGGTCTGACTTACCTAAACTTACAATCTCCCAGAGAAGAACCCCAAAGGACCAACTGCAAAATAAAGAAAATATATTAGACTGCAGAAATAAAAGATTTCCCAAAAGATAACAATTTATGCCTACATGAATATTGGCTTCTGATTATCCCTCCCCCTTAAGTATTTTATGAAATAGTTTACACATTATTATTACTACTACGACTGATGATGTGTATAAATATATGTAAAATACCAGTAACTCTCAGTAAACCATCAGAGTAGGACTTTGAATATCAACCCTGCCATGAAACTACAGATCATTTTATCACAATATCTCTTCTTGCTAGTTATGAGCTTTCAAAAAGTATTACTTACACATCACTTTTTGTAGTATACACACTGTAATTGAGGGATTCAATGGCCATCCAACGAACTGGCAGACGTCCCTGGAACACAAAAGATAAAGCTCTAATTCAACCTACAATTCATTTATGCCATAAGAGAACATTTACATTCATGAGCAGAGAATAATTAGGATGTATAATAGTGTCCTGCTAAACAACTGAGGTCTCTGTTCCCATTGTCCCCACAGTCATTAGCTTGCTGCAACAATGACATAATAACGTGTTTGTAAAAGCTTGAAGTGATGTCATCATAATTTATTGTCTACTTTTATTGCCATTTTAAGAAGTAAAATGGCTCACGTTTGGATTTGAAATACTGTTATACAAAATGTGTAAATGTTTTATTTTGTATTTATTTGTATTTTCACTTTAACCACCTTTATGTTTCTTTTAAATATGGCAACTATGGTGTAGGGTTAAAAAGTAAGGCAATAATTGTATAATATTTTCAATAGCCTAAATAGTGGGAGCAATAAGGATATCAAAGAAATATTCAGTTTACACACAAGTAAGAAAATGAATGGAAAATAATTGAAATACAGTAGTTAATCTATTAGAAATGCATACAAACATGCGACTAAATGTACAGTATAACCCATACCATCGTTTTCTTCACGTACACCTCCTCCCCTCTTGAAAGTCCAAAATCTGCAATCTTTGTCACAAAATTCTCCCCAACAAGAACATTTCTGGCAGCCAGATCTCTGTGAATAAACTTGAAAACAACAATGGTTATTTAGAAAATAAACATAAAGGTATGGGACCTATTATCTAGAAGGCTCAGGGCCTGTTTGGATCTTCATACCTTAAGTCTACTAGAAAATCATGTAAACATTAAATAAACCCAGTAGGCTGCTTCTGTGTCCAATAAGGATTAATTATAGTTTGAATCATGTACAAGGAAATCATTTTAAAAAAATCTGGATTATTTGGATAAAATAGAGTCTATGGGAGACGGCCTTTCCATAATTTTGAGCTTTGTGGATAATGGGTTTCCAGATAACGGATCCCATGTACTATGATGCAAAAGATGCCCATAAAAATATGTTTATATATTATATCTGAGAATCACAAAATAAAATTAATTATCACAATGGATGTCAGTGACACAAATGACATCTCTTATGTAGTCTAAGTACCCCTAATTAAAATGTATAAGGATATGACATGGGATATGACTTGGATAGTCTCGAGTATCCCTCCCACATGGCAAAAAAAATGTAAAGATAGTTTCAGGTGGGAATTGGGAATTGCTGGCTTTGATTTTAGATCAGATTAGATTAAAGGATCAGTAACATCAATTTTTTTTAAAAAAAAAATAGTTAGTATACATTTAAAAAAAAAACACCAAGACAAATTAAACTTTAAAAACTTTAAAAAGTCTTTATCAAGAAATAATTGACCGAAACTCCGCTTGTACTCCTCTTCAGAAAGCGACTGGGAGATCCATCAAGCGGTGATCGATTTCTTGTCCCTGCCTTCCTTATAGGAGATAGCCAGGGAGGAGTGCCGCACGATGGATCCTCGCCCTGTCGCCTTTTCTGAAGAGTTGAAGAAGCGACATTTTGGTCATTTCTTAATAAAGGCTTTGCGATGTTTTAAAAAAAATTTGATGTTACTGGTCTTATTTGGTTGAACACATCTCACCTCAAAGCCAGAATCCTATTACCTGCAAAGGCAAAGTGTACAGGCCTCAGGTTGCCAAATATCACACATGAATTTATTATGAATAAATATCATGTGTATTGTGGGGTAAAACTGCTATAGTGGGTGTTATCCAAGTTGGAGTTAAAATAGTCAGAAAACTTCTTAGTGACTTCATTATGCTTAAAATTGACCTAAAGTGGAATATCATGGCTCAAAAATGTATCTATCATTAGTAAACTCAGTGTAAGTATAGACGATATTCTGCTAAGTGAAATGTACACATTGAGCTCAGAAGAATATCCTACCTGTTTTTCGCTAAGGTACTGCATTCCTTTTGCTACATCAGAGGCAAACTGCAGTAATTGTTGGGAAGTAAGTGTGGAAGCAGTCCCATGCTCCTTGGCAAATACAGGATCTGTCTCAAGAACTCGACTCTTCCGTAAGAAGTCAAGGAGGTTCCCATAAGGCGCATACTCAATAGCAATATAGAGGTAACCTGTTTAGAAAAATCACACTGCTGAATTGCTCGTTTACATTGTTTTCTGATGTAATTTCATTCTAGTGTTCTTGATGTGAGGTAGGAAGACTTCTGACACAAACAAGTCTATGATCACTGCACAGACTGATCAACCATTCAGAAAAGCACAAGTACTTAAATGGTAATGATATGTTGAATTACCTCTGTTCTCACAGGCTCCCAGAAGGTTGATGATATTAGGATGATGACCCAGTTTGCATAAGACTTCCAGTTCCCCTGCAAAGTCTCTGTGATCATTTTCAGATGCAAATTCTGTAATTATAACATTAATAAAAAAGAAAATTATAAATTGCCATAAAGTTTATTGGTGAATTTATATTACAGCCTCTAAGGAGGTTATTTATCAAACTCCGGATACAAAAATCACGAAAAATTCAGATTTTTTTGTCAAAAAAAAAAAACAGTTTCCCCCCCCCCCGGAATTTATTATACCCGAGGCTGAAAAAAGTCAGAATCCGAAAATCTGCCACCTCCAAGCTGTCAGAGTCCTTAGTGGGTTATTTATCAAACTCTGAATACAAAAATGACGAAAAATTCTATTTTTTTTCATCAAAAAAAAATCAGATTTCTTCAGAATTTATTATACCTGGCCAAAAATCAAATTTTGGCGCCAAAAGCCAGATTTTGGTGGGAAATCAGACTTTTTCGCGGGCAAATTGGAATTTTTTCCTGGGAAAATTTAATTTTTCCCGCATTTTTTGCCTGAATAATTCGGAGTTGGTCAGACTTTTTTTATAGAAATAATGAGATAAATTCAGACTTTGATAAATAACCCTTAGTGTTTGACTTGTTTTTCAAGTGTCTTTTTGAGGCAGTGGCAGATTGAGGCAGTAAGGGGGCAAATGGGCCACAAGGTAAGTACCATTCTTACTTAATCTATATATAGCAAGGTAAACCCTATATTGCAATAACACCTCTGAAAAAGAAAAAGTGGGCAAAGATTCATATTAGTTAAGTAGTGATAGTTGGGTTTGATACCGTCAACCTTTGATGCTTGCAAGAATTCCTCTGGATTTTTCTAGTCAGTGGTTAAACTGGTACACTTCATACCTTTCAGCATTTTGACAGCTGCATTTATCTTCTGTCCATCCTTTTTAATCATGGCTTTAATGACTTGACCAAAATTCCCCTCTCCGATTACATCCTCAAATTTGATGTCCTCCCACTCCAAAACAGGATACGAGAAAGGCTCTATCTGAGGCCTTGGGCGACGGCTGAGGGTCAGTGTTCCAGAATTGAACTGCAAAATGGTTTCCTCTCCCTTTACAGAAGATATCAGCAGGACATTTATTTAATGACTATGGAGTAATACATATTAATTAACATACCTGTGAGCTAGTGTTGATAGTTACAGAAATAAAATGAATTGAGCATTTTTGTTCACCCACAAAAAACTGTGCATGGAAAAAAGAGTGTCCCAGTGTCCAATGCTGTAGAACACCTCTGACTTATTCAGCAGTAGTTTTCTGATTAAAGAGAAAACATATAATACATGTACAAGGGCATTTTAATATGCTGATTGCACTAAGGCTTTGTATGTGACCTCCAACTTGAAAAAAATGGGATGGAATTGAAATAAGATTAAATTCTTACATTATAATGCTTTATAGCAATTCGTAAAGAGAAATATATTAACAACAGAATATCGTATGTTTGCTCCCTCTAAATCAGGGGTACCCAAAAAGAAGATCAGGATCTACCACTAGACCTTTAGCTGGTGATCAGTAGATCTCAAGACACTGTCAGCAAACAGTTAGACTAAATTACCCCCCTGTTTAATTCTGTTCATTAAGATATTTATTACAGTTTATTAAGATTGCATCATAAATAGTTGTTTGTTAAATATGTCAATGCACATTTTCTCATTAATCAATATATTTAAGTAATATTTTCAATAGAACAGAATGCTAACATTATTTTTATGGATGTAGATCATAATGGGACAACATCACCAAAAGTAGACCTCACATTATGGGCACTCCTGCTGTAAATACTGAACAAGCTTTTGGTGTCGTTCCTGTGGCTTCTGTATATAATACAGTACTAGTGCTTCTTTTGTCTTTTTACCTTTGCATGAGATCCTATGCAGCATTTTAATAACTTTTTTCATTTTTACATTATTGGTACAATTTACTTAATTTTATGAATGAATACTTTACTACAAGTATAAGAAAAATACTTACTGATCCCGACTGGTAGGTGAACATTCTTCTGCGGTGGAAAAAATTCTTTTTAATACAGAAGAGAGCAAGCAGGGCAAGGATGATAGTGAAGCATGTGATTGACACTGAGCCAATTATGGCCAGGATGAGTTGGTGACCTGCTCCAGAAGGACGAGGGTTCCGGCTCTCCATGCTTGGTGGTTGACTCCCTATCTCTGGCAAAAGAAAGGGGAAAGAGGGTTAATTTTTTTCACAGAAAACAATGAACATGTTCAGCGGCAGGACATGTTGATAAAAATAATACACATACTGTTGCATTACATACCTTAAATCTGAGTCTAATAATACAGATTTATCTCAGAAAAAAATGGTTATAACAGTTAAGTTAAGCCTCTTTCCTTACATAATATAGGGAAGTTCAAATGGCATGGTGAAAAACCATAGCAGGAACATACAGACACTTATGCATACACGTGTATAAATGCATAATGCTACAGTTTTTTTGTATCTCTAGGAGGTACTGGAGGTGGAAGAAACAGACCATTCCATTGTTTATTGATTCTCTAAAAGAACTGGACCTTAATAAGGAGAAAAGTTCTCTCTCCAGTCCGTATCATGCTCATAAAATTCCACATGATAAGCCATTAAATAATATTTTCTCATTGATTTAATCTGGCTGATTGTGTTAAAGCAATTGAAGTGGCAGGTCTAACAAGAGTTTATGTAAGATGAAAAGTTGCATCCAACACAACTGCACAACTGTCCATTTTTTAGCATTTACATTTATTCAAGGAATCTCGAGGTTTAAAATTGACAAGATTTTACAAATAAAGTTTATTTAACAGCCTGCTACAATAAGGTTTAAAAGCATGCTCTTACCCACGCTGTGAGTTGTCGTTTGCACAGAATGGCTCCAGTCCCCAGGTACCCTTGAATTTGCACGTACTCGAAACTGGTAAAAAGTGCTGGCATTCAGGCCACTGATAATATGCCAAGTTTGATTCTGGCTTTCAGTGTCTGCCCACTGAGGCTCCCCAGGAATCCCTACTGGATGGCTCTCAACTGTATACTTTATGATACCACCATTGGGGTCATCAGGGGGTAACCAGCTTAGCTTTATGCTATCCCTGGAGAAAGCCTCAGCACGTAAGTCCTTAGGTCGAGATGGACCTGCAGAGATATTGGCTGTTACTCTAATGCTACCCTTTGCAGTTACCAATTAATACACTGTACAGATTGAATCACATAATAGCCAAGTGACACATATTTCCAGTAACAGACACTATCATTTGATCTTTTTTTCCCAAGAAATGTTTATCTTTAAAGGGGTTGTTCACCTTCAAGACACTGTTTTTCAGATCAGTTGTTTTTAGCCAAAATTTTCTTAATTACATTGTTATGATTATAAGTGAACACAGCAAAAATACACCTGATGTATGGACCCAAAATTCCCTGTAAAATAAAATCTATTCAATTCTATTAAATTATTAATGAATCATTTTTTTGTTTAAATTGCTAGTTTTTCTGCATTTCAGAGCTCTGTAACCAGAAAACAAGTTTCAATGTCTCTTTTGTCAATGTATGTGCGAAGACACACAGAGCTACTAGTAGCAGCTACTTGTCATACAAAATTGACAAAAGTGATAATTGGCTCTACTAAGACACTACTTATGTTTTAGCAGAGGCAATTCTCAGTATTGTCAATGGCAGTCTATTTTGTAGCCACAAAAAGTAGCTACTACTAGTTGCTCCAGATGCTACTAGTAGCAGCTACTTTTTAGACAATAATGAGAATTGGTCTTAGTAAAGCCAATTATCACTATTGTCTATTTTGTAGCCATGACAAGTAGCTGCTACTAGTGGGTAAGGACACACAGGCAGATTCGGGGAAATTAGTCGCCTCGGCGACAAATCGCCTCTTATTCGGGGCAACAATCTCCCCAAACTGCCTTCCCCTACCATCCAACCGGCTAAAATGAAAAATCACCAGCGGGATGGCACCCGCGGCGCTTCAATTTCCAAACTCGCCCAAAGTTGCCTCACGAGGAAACTTCGGGCGACTTCGGAAAACAAAGTGCCCCGGGTGTCCTTAGGGTTAGGGCACACAGGCATATTTGGGGAGATTAGTCGATCCTCTTCTTCGGGGGGGCTAATGTCTCCGAACTGCCTCACGAGGAAACTTCGAGCGACTCCAAAAAACAAATCGCTCTGAGTGCCATCCCACCGGAGATTTAGATTTTAGCTGGCGGGAAGGCAGGGGAGGCAGTTTGGGGAGATTAGTCGCCCCAAAGAAGAGGAGATTTGTTGCCGGGCGACTGCCCGAATCTGCCTGTGTGCCTTGACCCTAAGGGTATTGGCAGACAGGGAGGCTTTGATCATTTACCTAGCAAGAAATCTCCCATACTTCGGACGACTAACGAATCACTGGCAGGACGGCATACATTTCCGAAGTCGCCTCACAAGGAAATTTTGGGCAACTTTGGAAATCTGAATCAATTCTTATGCCAACCCACTGGCGATTCGCATTCTTGCTGGCGAGAAGGCATTTCGGGGAGATTAGTCGCCTGAAGAAAAGAAGATTTGTTGATGAATCTCCCTGTCTGCCACTCCCCTAAGCCTAATTTTTATGAAATGTAGTACTTGTAATACAATATTAATAATCATAGCCATCTGGTATCTCTTTTATGGTGTCTGTGATTACCCTTTTTAATGATGTGTATATTTGCATTGCAAATAAGCACAAATTCTATTTAAAAAAAAAAAGAAATCATTTAATTTTTTTCAGAGACAATATGACTAGTTTTAGCATAGTTTTATTGCTAAGGCACTTTATGGGACCACTATCAGTAATCATAGCCTCCCATGGGAGCCTGAATGTATAACCCATAAATTACTTGAGCCCCCTGGGCAGAGGGCCCAGCTGACAAGTAGAACAGGGCACCAATGAAAAAAAATTCCTGTATGGACATGCCTTGATGTTCTTGGCCACACTACAATATAACAAGGCAGTGCAAGTCACACTTTGCTTTTCCTAGGGCCCCCCTCGGTGTACTTCAGGATGTCATCCCTTGCCCTTCATGGTCAAGGTATATACAGCTTTTCTGATGTTTAAAGACATATATCATCAACGAAAATAATGCTACATCTACTCAACAGTTCTGCAATCTGTTTAAGTGTATGTCTAACTCACCCTTGCTGTTGATGGTGACCACAAAAGGATCTGAAGGAGGTCCTAGATTACTGCAGTGGTATATGAGGACCCTCAAAGTGTATTCTTTGTTGGCACTGAGTCCATACACTTTTCTAGACAGCACATTCATAGATGTGATATTCTCCTGTCGAATGAGATGTTTTTCTGGATGATAAATTTGCAACAGGAAGCCATTGCCAATAACCGAACTTGAAGGCAGGTTCCAGCTGATGTACAATGTGTTTCTATCTTCCACTGCATGCCCCTTAATGACTGGTTTCACTGTTGGCTCTGATTAAAAAGTATAAACCAAAACAAATCTGATTTAAATACATACATTCTCTGGAACTTTTCATTCAGGATTATAAAGCTAGATAGAGCCTAGTTTCTGCTATAAATTATTTTTAGAAAAGAAAATATATGGTAGTAACTAGTCTATACCTGCATTCATTAATATTTCCACTTGACGTGTCAGCGTCATAACTAATTGTGCAGAAGAGGGTTATAACCATATAAGGGCCCTAGGACCTAAAGATGGCCACGTAGCTGCAAAATATTACAGATTTTTTTACAGAAACTAGAACCACAACAAGAGAATTAATAAGAGACCAATATGAATGGATAGTGAGGTATGTAGTAAGAAAGCAGTGTTGCGTTGACTGAAGGTACAGGTATGGGATCTGTTATCTGGAAACCCATTATCCAGAAAGCTCTGAATTACAGAAAGGTTGCCACCCATAGACACCATTTTATAAAAAATAATCCAAATTTTTTAAAATATTTCCTTTTTCTCTGTGATGATAACAGTTTATCTTGTACTCTTCATATAATAATCTCTCTAATGCTTTATTTACTAGTAGTTCCTTCCAACTGACACAAGGTCACCCATTCCGATTAGAAGAAAAGAGGTTCCGCCTAAATATTCAGAAGGGGTTTTTTACAGTGAGAGCTGTGAAGATGTGGAATTCTCTCCCTGAATCAGTTGTACAGGCTGACACAGGCTGATGGCTTTTTAGCAAGTGAGGGAATACAGGGTTATGGAAGATAGCTCATAGTACAAGTTGATCCAGGGAATAGTCCGATTGCCATCTTGGAGTAAGGAAGGATTTTTTTGAGAGGCTTCAAATGGTTTTTTATGCCTTCCTCTGAATCAACTAGCAGTTAGGCAGGTTTTATATGCACTTAAAAGATTTAACTTCATGGACTTTACTTACTATGTTACTATGTTTGGACATTATCCAAACTAAGATATATTTAATCCCTACAGGATGCAGAATCAATCTATTGGGGTTATTTAACATTTACATGATTTTCTACAAGACTTAGGGCAGGAGCACATGGGCAGATTCGGGGAGATTTCGTCACCTAGCAACTAATCGCCTCTTCTTCGTGGCGACAATCTCCCCAAACAGCCTTCCCCCTGCCTTCCGCCGGCTATAATGAGAAAACTCCAGCGCAATGGCACTCTCGGCACTTTGATTTCTGAAGTTGCCTCACGCGGCGAGTGAATTATCGCAGTCGGTTTTTTCATTTTAGCAGGTGGAAGGCGAGGGGAAGGCAGTTCGGGGAGATTGTCGCCACGAAGAAGAGGCGATTAATCGCCAGGCGGCTAAATCTCCCCGAATCTGCTTGTGTGCCCCTGCCCTGCCCTTAAGGTATGAAGATCCAAATTATGGAAAGATAACTGATCCCTAACCTGTATGGGGAAACAAGTAGTGGATCCCCTGGACACATTCTGTACGGGGATCCTATAGGCCTATATTTACACAAAGTTAACTTAATCCAAAGCTTATAAACCTAGTACAAACTGCCACTTAAGTCTTACCTTGGCAGTCAGTCTCTATGACTGCCAATGGCCCTAATGAGCCTTCTCCTCCTGGACCTGGACGGCTCAACTGTGCTCTTATCAAATAACTGGTTACAGGTTTCAGTTTCTGCAGAGTGATATTTTCTTTCTGTTTCACTGTTGTGTAAAATACAAAAAAACAAATTTAAGACATTTCTGCTATACTATGTGGTCACCTTTATGTGGAAGAAATACCAAAGTTTTTCCCCATTTAAGTAAGATAACAAAATAGCGATGAGCGAATCTGACCTGAATTCAGGAAACAGCAAAAAACACTCCAAACGCAGTGAAGTAAATGGGGCATTTGTTGCACTACATTTTTTTTTAAACTGACATTTTTAAAACTGTGCAACAATTTTTTACTTTACATTAGAGTCCATGGGCATTTTTCTTGAGGCGATCCACAGCAAAATATGTCGCTCATCCCTTAATGACATTTGTCTTCAACATACTATCTACAGTCAGAAATAACATTTGACTGGTGTGGTTTAGAATGTTTCTTTCTTTTTCTTTATCTTCTGCTGTTTGTTGCATGCATTTGTATGTATTTACAGTAAATATATAGCATCTTGGACCAGGAGTTCCTGACTTTTTCTGATATTGCCCATCAGGTACTTTTCTGACAATTAAAATGTACTTTCAGTTTACCATGTTGTACTACTTATTATTTTAAAAAATGTATTTGGTTTATCTGAAGAACGTGTGTCATGTGTTTTTCTGCTTTTTCTTGATTTACTATTTGTAATACTGTCCTGTATGTACTATACCTAGTACAAATCTAATACCACACAGTTAAACTGAAGAAGCGCGGAAGAATAATGGAAGGTTTTTAAGAATACTAAAAAAGTCCAGTTGACTTCACCTTGCATTACATTTACTCCAACAACACTTTTATCTCACCCCCTGTTTTTCCCAGGTTGCTGAAATAGAAGCATTTTTGTCTTTTGCATATATTCCAGTGGTTGTAAAAGTTTTCGTTTTGTTAAGGAAGGGGATATCCTGTTTTGTTTTTGTTTTTTGCTACAGGAATAAGGATGTTTTTGTGTTTTGCTTTTTTCTAACGACCGTATGTTTCTTTTGTAAGTCAAGGCCACACTGGCCTTCAAGGACATAAAGAGGTAAAAATGCAGATCACTTCTCACCCATATTTTATCCATTACAGAAATGTTGGAAAATATATTTTGCATCAGGGAGAAAGGATTTAGACAGGTTCTCAGCACTGACACCATCCCACAGAGCAGTTAATGTTTGATTTCCTGAGAGCTGGGCTGTTATTAAGTCACTCCTTTGGGTTTAGCACACTCTTCTCATTTGGTAGTTACCGTAAAGGTGGTGGAAATAGTTATTCCTTTCAGTAAGGAATATAAATTCAATATAAGGAAATGCCAACTAAGCATTAAAGGTGACACTGGTATTTGAGTAAGAAACAAATAAAATGTCCTTTTTTGAAAACAGAATATCTCTTTGATTTGTATTATGATTCTTATTAAGCATGAATGTGAATATTTAATCCATTATATTTTAGTCATATTAAAATAATTATGTGTCAGTTATGTGTATAATTATAGTTGTGCTGACTGTAAAGGCTAAGACTTCCATCTAGTATCTATTTATTTACCTGGCCACTGAAGCTAAAATAAGAACAGTAATAACAATATTGTTTGAAACTTCTAATTTGAGCTATTGCCACCTCACTGCCATTTATTGTACAGCGATAAGATCTAATAAGATCAAAACATCTCCATGTTCAATTATGTGGCTATGTTTATGCCAATAGCTCCTAAACTGAAGAAAAAACACTATGACCTCATTACCTCTTAGATATGAAATATTCTGGCAGGCCTTCACTTTCCTGAAGATGGCTCGAGTGTTAGAGCCGAAACGTTGAAATAAAGGCATTTGAGTTTTGCACCTGACAAGTCCTTGGAGTGCGATTTGTGTGATGTGAATATAGTGATATTTTTACCAGCACCCAGGCGGATGACTTTTGGTAGAGAGTGCACCAAACTAGGATTGATATATATATATATATATATATATATATATATATATATATATATATATATATATATATATATATAGCAAACTATCATTATATTTATTTGAATTCAGAAATCAGTATACAATATTTGATGTTTCTTACCTACAATATGCTCCCATGGAGAATCGCTATCCCTAGGCTTGTAAAGTAATTTGATTAATATGATGGGTCCATCACCATAAAAAGTGCGCCATGGAGCAAGGGTCAGCTGTTGACTCCGTCGATCCAGCAAAAGTGGCGGCTCTATAGGCAGAGGTGGCACTAAGGAAAGAAAACGACATAGTATAATAGGAGGTGTGTATAAAATAATGCAGGCAATTAATTACAGTTTACAAGCAGATAAAACCATTTATAGCCAATCAAGCTACTGTTTAAAAAGTAATAGCTTCCTTTACCTTTAACATAAACTTGGAACTTGCGACTGTCTTGCCCACCAGTAGTGGATACACGACATTCCCACAACCCGTTGTCTGTTAGAGTAAGTGACTGCACAGTGAACTCACACGTACTGCGCTCCCGATCTAACACTGCTTTACTAGCCTGTGAGTGATGGGGCAAAAAAATGACAAAGTAAACAAAAAAGTGCATGCACTTTGTACATGAATAATGAAAAGAGACAACATTTGTAGAAAATGACTTTACTGATAACAAACAAAAGTATTTCTGTGACACTCTTTTGTTGTAATGAACTAATATATCAATTAACCAAGGTACTGCCATGCATTTCTGGAGACAAACTAGGCCAATAATTGTTTAATTAAATCTGTTGGACCTTAATTAATAAGTGTGAATATATAAATTACTTTTATTGCATAACACTGATGTGCCATGCCAGGATTCAACCATTTGAACACCTTTACTTGGCCTCCTTATACTAGTGGGCCTTGGCCTTATATTCTTCTAGGGCACAGTGTATACAACCCTGGAGTGCAGGATTCCAAAGTTCCTGAACATCAAATACCTTGGACCCTTCAAGTCCTGGTTTTGGCAACACATTTTTACAAATGCCCGCTTACATACACGACCTGAATGATGTGCAAGGGGGTGAGTAGGGGGCAGGATAGCGGACACCTATATGCCTTTCTCAGAGTGCCCCTCACGAATACTGTGAACTGTGTGAACACTTGCATCTAAAGCATACCTTCACACCTTGCATCTGAAAGACACACAAGTTAGTGGACTGGTTGGAGGCAGGAGCTTTGTTGCTCCATTGCTTCTATGGTCAAATTAAAAAAAGATAACATTGCACTTTATGCCTGGTCAAAGGCAGGAATAAGTATAGGACTCTAGTAAGCCTCAGCATGCTGAGATAGGTGCAAAGCCACTTGAGCACTACTCTGCACACAGAACTTTCTTTTGTGCCTAGTGGTTGTGCCCACATCAATATAAGAAGCTTTGTCTTTCCTTTTATTTTGTCTTTCTTATAACCCAATTTACTTGCATGATCGTTGAACTGTTTCACTTCAATGTCTGGAAAGGTATTCCCTAGATTTTGATGTTTACTGCTTACAAATCATTATCAATTCTACTGATTACTATTTATGTAAAAACAAATTGACCACATGTCTTACAGCCAATACAGAGCCATCAGGACGGCGAAGCTCAATGCTCTCACGGGTGGGCTGAGGGTTGCCAGATGATGCACAGGTTATTACGGCAGTGGAATTCAAGTTAAACTCAACTGCAGTTGGAAGATCTATAATCTGGGGGATCCTGTCTGAAAGGTACAATACACAACATATCACCATGGCCCCAGAATATAAACATAGATACTGGATATGATAAGGTTTTACTGTTACCTGATTTCTCACAGTGCTGTCCATGCCATCCTGAAGGGCATACACAGCCACTAAAACTGTTGCAAGAACCACCATTTTTACACTGGCAATGTAGGGCACAATTTGCACCATATGTTTCAGGAGGACAAGCTGTAAATGCAACATATCAATTTATCAATTAATGAACAATGCATAAAAGTGAGATGGGCCCTGGTCAAAGTTGTGATAGAAGGGGCATCTTAATAAATTGGGCCAGATTCAAATCAATGAGATAACATTATTTTTATAGTTTATCGCGTGAAAACCTATGGGTAAGATCTGAGGCGAAAACTTTTCTACTAGTTCAGTCCCAGCTGTTGGCTGAGCTACAATCACCTGTGTCCAGCTTTCACTACATATATAAGAAAGGGCCTGCTACACACAAATATGAGTAAGCTGTTGTTTTTTTAAGGGAAGGAAATAGATAACATCAAATAATTACCAGGAAATTAGGCTCCCTGAGCAGGCAGATAAAAAGTAGCTATAACTTTTAAGGATTAAGTGAAATTACGTTTTTACCCATTAGGCTAAGGCCACACTAGGCGATAGCGCCGCGATTTGACTCGCGGCGACTTTTCGCCGTGACTTTTAAGCCGCAATCGCTGGGGAAACTTTTGCGCTGGCGTCTATGGGGAATCGCGAAAAATCGCCAGCGTAAAAACACACGCGGCGATCTTTTCTCTACTGTCGCTCGAAATTGCCTCGCTAGGCGATTTCGAGCGACAATAGAAAAAAGATCGCCGCGTGTGTTTTTACGCTGGCGATTTTTCACGATTCCCCATAGACGCCAGCGCAAAAGTTTCCCCAGCGATTGCGGCTTAAAAGTCGCGGCGAAAAGTCGCCGCGAGTCAAATCGCGGCGCTATCGCCTAGTGTGGCCTTAGCCTTATGGTACAAGCATTTACCATATCTACATTTTTCTGATATTTTAAATCAAAAAAGTCTGACCAAACTAGAATCCACGATTTACCCTTATTTATCATTAAAAACCACAGGAAAAAATCATATTGGGAAAAAAACGAAACCTCGGATTTCGTATTTGTCGCCCGAATAATGAGAATTTTTTTAGTGAAACCGGTGGAAAAGCCCGAAATATTCGGATTATCGCACAAAACCCAGTGCAGACCTTAATATCTTCAAACTGAAAATAGGACCTCTGCCATTGATTTCTACAGGACCTCGACAGGTTGAAGATGGAGTATTTGTAGATTTTGACTATTTGTATCCTCGTGGTATAATAAATCTCGAAAAATTCGAGGTTTTTTGCCACTATAAATTCGGATTTTATAGTAAAACTTTAATTTGCATTTAAATGAATTCGGACTTTAAACTACCCCCTTAATATAAACATAAGAGCTATTTAAAAAAAAATAAAAAAAAATTGGACATTGATGCATAAACCCTTTGTTTCATTCATGCACAGGTGGCTTGGGATTTTACTTTTTAAGCCCTTTATCAGACTGGACTATGTTCTAATTGCTATGGTTTACGTCACTAGAGCTAATGTTTTGCAACTTTGAGGCCATAGAGTTTCACATAGCATGCAAATGCAGCCATTAAACATGAAAGATGTATTAAATAAATGATGGATTGGTAACTTATTAAATATTTCTTACATGTCTGGCAAAGTGAACCTGTCCAGCCACTGCCACAGGAGCAGCCGTACGGATCTGGAAGACAGAAGGTACGCCCTTTGCAGCCGTGCTCCCCTTTACATGTTTCCTGACAGTTTCTGCCAAAGTTTCCTTCTCTGCAGGCTGCAAAGAATATAAAAATAAAACGTTATGCAATACAAAGCAGAAATTGAGCCGTAAACATATAATGATGTATGTGGCAGATGACAAGGTAAAAGTGATAGGTATGTCACTATATAATCACAATATAATTAACGGCAATGTACAACCTGTAAGCTAACACTGTGATTATGCCTGCTTTGCAGGGTGCACCATTCTGTGAGGGTTTGGAAGACTTATACATCTGCAAGACATAAAAAAGTCCAATTTATAAACTGTAAGGGGGTAAATTTACTAAAGGTAAAAGTGCCTGTCGCTAGAGAAAATTTGCCAAAAAGACAATCCGCAGGGAGATCGTCAATTTACAGGCATTTCACACCCTTTTGCTCGACAAATTTTTGCTCAGACTAATGATTGTTACTCCGCAAATTCCACTACGTTACGCTTTTTGCGTAAACGTCTGCTTTGCCAGATATAACCTGGTAAGATGAAGCTACATCCTCAGCAATCTTATGGGGATTAGGTTTAAAAGTTGTAACTGTTAAATATATATATATATTTTTTTTTTTAACCATTTAAGGGGCATGTCACATTTGTTTTCGGGTGGGCTCATGTCTAGGACAATAGAGGATTTCTTTTGTCTTTATTTTGCTTCCTTGGACATTTTTAATAATATGTGGCCACTTCAAGCATTTGCACCAACATCACTAATAAAGACGTATGTATGACCTATTCAAGTTGACCTAAGACTGTGTTAATGAAGTTTCGCTAGGCAGAAAGCAATGCTAGTGAAAGTTTGCTATGAAATGCTCTCACTGACGAATTTTTGCTGGCAACTCTTCGCCAGCGTTCATCTGCCAAGACGTAACTTTGCATTTTGACGAATAATGCGATAAGAATTAACGTCTGACGAAATTAAGCAAAGTGTGGCAGAGCCTTTCTGAGGCAAAAATTTGCCCTTTCCCCCTAAGAGAAAAAAGCAGGTTTGCATTTAACAGCAAGAAACATATTTATTATTGAATTGTATGTCAATGCATAGATTTTCCATGGAAGGTACCACATACAGAATCATTGTGCAAATGTTCAGGCACTGATATAGCAACATTTCATAATATAACTGTACTGTTGCATCTGCTATTATTTCATAAGTGCACTTTATAGGACCTGTTTCAATAACAGAACATTTCTCTTACCATATTTGGTTGTGTTGATGGGCTAAATTCAAAATGTGTTTCTTTTTACTCTTTGCAATTAGCAACAACCATAAAGAGACTGTATGGAAACCACACCAGGCGTTTTCTTTAGTTAATAGAAAGGGTTTTTCACAGACACCTTTTTTCATTGCTTGTACAACTACAGCCTACTCTAAAATTCATTCAAGCACACATATGGAACATATGGAGTATTACTGTGCAGGCTTTCATGTAGGTATATGTCATAAGAAGCTATTTCTTGAAAGGAGGAACTGACACTACAGTACAACTTGGATATGACCTGGAGTTCAGTAAGAACTAAGTTGTTCATGACTCAAATGCTCACGGAACATATTGCATTTCTCTACTTGCTGAGAAAGCGATTCCTCCCCATATTTACGTTGCAAATATTCCCCATTTATACGGTTCGGGATTCGGCCAGGATTCTGCCTTTTTCAGCAGTATTCGGCTGAATCCTTCTGCCGAACCAAATCGGACTCCTAATTTGCATATGCAAATTAGGGGTGGGGAGGGAAATCACGTGACTTTTTGTCACAAAACAAGGAATTAAAAAATGTTTTCCCCTTCCCACCACTAATTTGCATATGACAAATCCAGGTCTGTATTTGGCCAAATATTTCTCGAAGAATTCAGGGGTTCAGCGAATCCAAAATAGTGGATTCAGTGCATCCCTAGTTTATACAGTGACAGACAATAAGAAGGCCTGTAGTACAGAAGGTGCAGATACATTGCCTTTGACATAAGCCTAACTCCTATCTTCCGAACCATACATACACGTCAATACCAATGTACATACCCTTCTCACATCGTGTTCCCATGAAACCTGGAGCACAGATACACTCTCCACTGCTGTCATGACATATTCCTCCATTTAAACACTCACGACAGTCCTTTTGACAGGACGGACCCCATTTATTATCTGGACAAGCTACAGAATGGAAAAAATAGAAAAGAACAGGAAAGAGTTGTTTTTCAGAAATCCAAGAATAAAGAGAGAAAAAAAAGCAGCTACTATATACAGTAGATGATTTGTGTTTAAAAAGAAATAGTGGTTGACAATGGCCGTTCAGTTTATATATTTTGCTGATTTGAGATGAGATTGTCTGTCCTTTAAAACACAGTAAATCAAATATTTATAATCAAAACAAGATTTAAATCTATAGTAACATCTATTCTCTTAAAGATGTTTAATGAAAAACAAAAAGGAGCATTGTTTAATCACAGCCTACATATTGTATATATAAGTAACTCTTCCATGTCTATTGTTCTCTTATTTGTCTGTGTAGGGTTTGGGTATTATCTAATTCTCATTTTTTTCTTTACTTCTTGAGTTTGTCATAAGGAACATGCCAAGAGCTCTCCACAAAAAAAAACAAAAAAACGTACCTGCGTTTTATTTATTCCTATGGGATTTTCAGAAGTGTAATTATCAGTGGGTGAAAGTTAGAGTTCTCTATTTGATAAATATGCTTCTAAAAATCCCATAGGAATAATAATAAGTTGGTCCTTTTTCTGTGGTGAGCTCTAATTTCACACTTTCTTAAATGTGCCCCTTTGTGTCTATGAAGGGTTTGGATATCAACTCCTTCCCTGTGGGTTTTTCCTCCCATTAACTTATCACATCTTTCTTTTGTTATGTAATGGAATATTTGCTCCTGATAAAATTAAAAATATGGATTGTTTTTTTTATTATTTTTGAGCCAAAACCTCATGTTCATTAATTTTTTTAATAGACCTCTCTTACTGACAATTGGAAAGAATAAATGCAGTACAATTGTTTTCTGACCTCTGACAATGAGCCGAAAGAAAGCATTTTCAAGTGGGCTTGCTCCCATGAAACCAGCACTGTAAATCCCTGCATGAGATACTTTCACTGCCTGCATGTTCAGTTGGGCAGTTTTATCAGTCACTTCCCCTTTGTAGGTAGTGCGAAACATGGTTCCTTAAATATAAAGAGATGATATTGTAACATACATAAATTCTATAGAAAAGTGTATAACTCTTGTTTCTATATCATCATTCATGTATATAGTCCCAATAAATTACCAAGCACCTAACAAGAAACAGGATATACCCAATAAATTGAGAAGTGTTACAGAATAAAAGCTGATGAAAGGACCCTATATGGAGCTATAAGGTAAATTACTTACCATTGTATTTCCACAAGATGTCTGCAAGTTTGTTCCCATTGATCTTAGCTTCCAGTGTTACATCACTGTTCACACTTACTGTCACTGTAACTTTGACTGGAATCAGATCAGCTGATGGGAAATATGAGGACAGATATGTCAACTTACCCTGAAAATACAGTTGTCT
Organism: Xenopus laevis; assembly: GCF_017654675.1. NCBI lineage: Eukaryota > Metazoa > Chordata > Amphibia > Anura > Pipidae > Xenopus > Xenopus laevis. The sequence continues at coordinate 68,820,842 of NC_054378.1, read as the reverse complement.
ATCCTCTGAGCAAAGATAAACTAAACTATTTAATAGAAAGTATGTATATATGCTATCTATTAATTAGAAGGTTTTTTTCTAAATTACACTGTTTACACTGCAAATAATTCACACTCTACCATGTAAAATTTCATTCCTGACCCAACAAGTGTATTTTTTAGTTGTAATATTGGTATGTAGGCAGCCATCTAAGGTTATTTTGCCTGGTCATGTGCTTTCAGAAAGAGCCAATGCTGCACTATGGAACTGCTTTCTGACAAGCTATTGTTTCTCCTACTCAGTGTAATTGAAGGAGTCACAGTGAGACATTGATTTTTACTATTGAGTGCTTTTCTTATATCTACCAGGGAGCTGTTATCTGGTTGTCTTCCCATTGTTCTGCTGACTCCAACTTGCAGAGCAGCAGTAGTGGTGGTGGCACATGTTCAGATTTGGGGAGATAAGTCCCCCAGTAACAAATCTCCTCTTCTTCAGGCGACTAATCTCCCCGAAATGACCTCACGAGGAAACTTCGGGAGACTTTGGAAAACCGAAGTGTTCCATATGCTATCCTGCCTTTGATTCACATTCTTGCCAGCGGGAAGGCATTTCGGGAAGATTAGTCGCCTGAAGAAGAGTAGATTTGTCACTGGGCAACTAATCTCCCCCGAATCTTCACGTCTGCCACCACCCTAAAGAGTGACTGAAGTTTATCAGAGCACAAGTCACATGACTGGGGAACCTGGGAAACTGACGAAATGTCTAGCCCCATGTCAGATTTCAAAATAAAAAATCTGTTTGCTCTTTTAAAAAATGAATTCAGTGCAGAAGATTGGTGGAGCAGCACCATTAACTGGTGAAAAAAACATGTTTTCCAGTGACAGTATCGCTTTAATAATATATATGCAATCATGCCAATGCTCCAATGCTGGTGGAGTTGATTTATTGAGAGTGGTACGGCCATTCAAAGTTACCATCATTACTGTTTATAGCTAGAATGAGTGTTTAGCTTTTGGTTGTGTTCTGGGAGAACATGGAGCTAGTAGCAAGGTACTCACTTGCTGCTGAATGTCAGGTTTCTACATATACATCTGCTCAGCATTCCATCTGCAACCTCCCCAGTATCAGCACCTCATATCTTGTAATGCTTTTACATTCCATAATAGGGATTTTAGAAATAAACAGCTACTATGCCTGTTTTTTTTTTACTAATCCTTATAAAAATGTTAGTAACTGACCCCAATTAGCTTACAAGAAATATCAGGAATTAAATGGAAGCTTACCTTTTGGGCTGTTATACACATAAAGTATTTCAGTCTGCTCAGCAGGCCCTTTTCCAGCACAGATGAGGACCCCAACTAGTTCACTGACTGAAAATCCATGAGCGTGCACATGATTCAAACCCATGGCAGTTTTAAATTGTGTTTTGGGTGTAGTACGTACAATACTGTTATCTCGTCTTATATGCAGGTCTGAGCCATTCATATCTCTCTCCCCTGTCACACACCGCAAGGAAAAGTCTGCTGTACGGGATCCTAATGACACCAATGTCACATCAAGAACTGCTCCTGTTAGATAGAAAAGACAAATCATTAAAGTTACATCTCAAAATGCTCAATTATCCTGTTGATAACAGGTTTTAGAAATTACCAAGCAGTGGTAACTAAATAGTATGTAGGATATTTGGGATAGGAATATACTTGCTTTATGCCTTTACAACTTATTTAAAGGTCCAGCAGTCAATTTAAAGAAAGAGGAGGAACTGAGATGATGGTAGGGAAACCTGTAGATCTTTAGGCAGTCTGATGCACTGCACTAGACATCTTTATCATTTTGAGGTCAGGGATGGGACAACCCACTTGAGAAATAATGATATCTTTGATTTTGCAAATACAATGGGCCTCATATAAGAGAGAGTAGGTGCAATTTTGAATCTTTGCCATTCAGCATTTAAGCAATGTCTTTGTAGGATTAAAGGAAAAGGAAAGGCTAAAATTAAGTAAGCGTTATCAGAAAGGTCTATATAAATACACCAGTAAACCCTCAAAAGTCATCTGTCAAAAGAAACACAGCATTTCTTTTATTCTATTGTGTACACATGGGCTTCTGTATCAGACTTCCTGTTTTCAGCATAAACCTCCAGGGCAGGACATGAGCATGCTCAGTTTGCTCCTCTCCCCTCCCTCCTCCAATCCCTGCTGTAATGTGAGCTCAGAGCTGTAAGTGAGCAGGGAGAGACTCAGGCAGGAAGTGATGTCACACCAAGCTTATATGGCAGCTTCTATCCTAAACAAACAGACAGTGTCTAGGGCTGTTTACTCTGGTATTGTAAAGCATTCTGCAGAATAAATATAGCGTTCTAGCTTGCACTATTGTGGCTAATCTGTTGGCAATAAACTGTCTTTCCTGCTCCTTTAAGTGCCAATATTGTAATGTGTCTAACATGCCTATAGCTCAAGGTATATTTCAGTACATTACATCTGACACTGACTAGGTAGATGGTTCTCATAAAGCTACTGTATGTGCCCAAACATTTTTGCATTAACTTAACTGCACACATAGGGAGGTCATTAAAAGAATGACCACAACATGTGCATGCCTGCAAGTTGTCCATATTGACTTAAATGCAATTTGTTTATGATATTAAAGGTGGCACAATTTGCACCTACCTGTATATTGGGACAATATAGAGAGATAGCAGGGGATATGTTTTCAAAACAAGCAACTAGAGACCATCCCTTTAACCCTTATAGAACGGAACTATCATATGAAGCAGCAAAAATATTTAATCATGGTGAGGGCAATAAGGTTGTGGAATACCTGGCCTAATCATGTTCTATTATTGCTGTCCTGTCCGATTGATATGTGGCTAATTGTAGCCAGATGTATGTTAGCAGCGGGCCACATACACGGCCAGATGGCCACCTTTCATCACCACCCAATATACTGTATATCCCTTGTTGGGGCAGATGGGCATTATTACCTGTTTTAAATGCATTTCATCAAAATGTAGTTGCTGAGCATGCAGGTCATACATCACTGCTGATGTCAAAACTCTTTCCAGTATGCTAATAGTAAGTATAATTGCTTGCTATCTATCACCCATCTGGCACATTTACACCTATAGATTATGGCCAGAAAAAACAGGAGAACTGTATCTCCCCAACACTAAGCAATCCGTGCCCCTCAAGTCATTAGGGTGATGGCACATAATTTGTCACGCACGCTTAATCACTAAGGGGCATATTTATCGAAGGTCGAAGTTAAGAAAACTTTGAACTTCGAATTCAAAAAGACCAACTGAATGGAGGTCGAAGTTTTTTGGGGTCGAAGTGGGCCAAATTCGGCCTACTTCGAATTGTACGATCGTACTTCGATCATACTTCGATTCAACGTTTTTTTAACTTCGACCTTCGATCTCCCAAACTCCCCCAATTGCCTCCATACAGGTTCTAGGAGGTCCCCAATAGGCTAAAACAGCACTTTGGCAGCTTTTAGGTGGCGCAGGGGCGAAGTCGAAGTTTTAAAGAAACAGTACTTCAAAAAAATTCGACCTTCTAAGTTTTTTCAAATTCGAATGGAAGTTGGACTATTCCCTAGTCGAAGTACACAAAAAATAGCTTGAAATTAGACGTTTTTCAATTCGAAACTTCACCTCGACCTTTGATAAATCTGCCCCTTAAATCTCAACAAAATGTCAGACAACACCTTGGCATTGGTGTCAATATGAATCGCCAATACTAAAACATCTGAATCATGTAAGCCCTAGAAAATGTATATATTGTGTGCCATCACCATTAGAATTTTTGGCATAAAGCAACATTATGAGAGAGAGGAAGTTCTGATAACCAGAATTCCTGTAACAGGAAAGGAATGTGAGGCCCTTCATTTACAAAAGGTACTGTTTTTCTACATCTTACTTCTGAAGCATATTTTATAAGCAGCTGGCATTCTGCTGAGTAAAGGTCAACAGCATTGTAAATTTAGTTACAGTTACAAACACCACATACAAAACTGCCTACATGTCATGCATTTTAGCAAATAAGTCCCCTGAACCACAACTAACGGGCTGACACAAAGAGATTTTATAATTGTAGATTCTAGTTAGCAAACACAATCACAGACAACAATTAAGCAGATTTTCTCTAGTGCAGTAACCAATGGCACCCAATCAGATTTTTGTTTTTAAATAAGACTTTCACCAATGTTAGTAATTGAGCTGATGAAGAAATATAACATATATATATAAATCAGAGGAGTAGTATACTTCTGAAATTCTTCCTATACAATGTGATTGCGTAGAAGGCTTGAGTTCAGTTCTAAAAGCATGGGACAATTAGGAAGTATAAGTTTGTGACTCAGCTCTATTGATGACTTGTATGAACAATAGTTTGTACTGAGGTGGTCCTAAGGACCAAACCCAAGTGTGCTGAAAGTCCCTATATGTAGAGAGAAGCTAAAGAATGTAAAGCTTGAACAGAAGGAAAGAATGTTATATGGAATAATGTTTTTGTCTGTGCATTGAGTAGAATTCTAGGAGGTCACACCAACAACCTTTCATCTTATTTTGCCTTTATATATATGTTTAAAAGTCAGGTTAAAATCTCTGAAACCTATGCATCTCCAGTGTATCTTGTGTATGTTAAAATAACTGAGGATTACCTAGAAAATTAATGTGTATTTAACTAAAATTAATTATTCTGAGACTGTAAAACTGCACACAAGAAAGTTTAAAAAAAATGTTCTTACCAGTTTTGACTAAAAGCAAGGAGAAAAAGAACACAAAAGGTAGAAACAAACGCAAACACATTTTCTTCAGTCAGAAGAGGAAAGATCCAGTCTGTTTGTTCCTTTTTCCCTTTTGCAGGAAAGTTTTCCACTCCTACCAAAATATCAACATTCCATTGAACATGTTTGAGGCAATATTTCCTGGGTCTTCAAAGAAAACAAGAAATCCTGAGATCAATAAATGCATCCAGTTATCTTAGCCAGCAGCTAAATAATCACAACAAATATTCCAATCAAATTCTGTATTTCCAATATCAGAGAGTTTGATTTACTCGTTAGTGTAGAGCTTGTAAACAGCACACGAGTTTCCAGGGACACGCTTCATATTATTTTTCCATCCTTTAATCCTTGTTGGGTCTCACAGCATGGCGTACTTTCCTCAAGCTCACGTTTTATTAATGGTTCCTGGCTCCCTTTTCCCACTCTTGTTTCAGTATTAGGTCTGCTTTTTGCTGAGGCTTTCCCACGTTCACCAGTCAACAGCACCAATAATTTCTGAGATTTTTAGATGGAAAGAGGAAAAGGCGTAGCTGAAATGGGAGTCACAGGAAATTCTGAGCTGAGCAGTCAGAGATGGCCTCTAGCTTAGGAAATCACAGTCAGAGTAACCCTGAGAAACGAATATGACAAAATTAACCGCTTACCTTTCCTGCTAATGAAATTCATTGTTATATTTAACACTCTTGTTTGACTTGGACAATATATTGTTTTTATCGGAACACCAAGAACAAGAGACTAACCCCATATGTAATATGTCACTAAGTTTGCCCAGGAGCAGTAACACATAGCAACCAATAAGATGTTTACATTTAAACAGGTGACCAGTACATTTTACCTGCTGATTATTATGGGTTACTGCCCTTGGGCAAACTTAGTGGCTTTTATTACATAATCCCTTAATACTTTGTATTAATTATTATTTATACAGTTTTGGTCAGTGGCATATTCCAAAGAAGAAACAATGTTTAGGTCTTCCTTTTTCTGTAGTGAGAGTTACTTCTAGAACTAAATAATATTGTTTAGAATTATATATATTAATCTTCATTGTTTACTATTCTTATAAAAGGAATTTAATGTAATGTTTGTTGTCAGATGAAGTATCACACTTCAATAAAACAGTAACTTGTATCATGGAAAATGTTCAGCTGTTGCTTAGTTTATCAAGCAATTTCTTGGCAAACACAGAACCTCATAACAGCAAATGTGTAAAAACCCTGCTTCATGCAAACAATCTTTTTTCATAATAATATACTTTGTTAGTAGTATGTGCCATGTGGCAATCATTAGAAAATTGCCATTTTAAGAAATAAGGGCCGCCCCCTGGGATCCTAGCATTCACGGTGCACACAAACATACCAAATATGTTAGGTCACATGAACAAATTAAAATACAGAGTTCTGTCTTTTACTTCCACACTTCTTCCTGTTACAGTTAGAGCTTAAGTATTTCTGGTCAGGTGATCTCTGAGGCAGCACAGAAAATAGTATAAAATGTTGGCTCAAGAGAAAAGATGTAAAAGGGCAATTTTTACTTAAATATATATTTTAGTTTGGTAAGATTCTTTAATATGCCACTTAATATGATATAAACTCTGTTGCTTGAGTATTCATTTTGGGGGTATAGTTTTCCTTTAATTTTGCAAAAATACTGTACAACAATACCATTGCCTCCATAATTCATGATTGATCAAAATAATGTCCCTTTAAAAACACTATTCTCTCTTTAAAAATGAGCTTTGGTATCACAAACTCACTATATGAATCTCACAATGTCCTACAGTCCTTCCAAAAGCAGTGTTTTCATAATGAAAGCAGTTCTCTATTATGTATTACAATTAGTTACAAATTGTACCTGTTACCTGTTATTTGTAGATGCAATCACATTTGAATTTAGTATTAGTTTATTCCTATCTATTCTCTGCACTGCTGACTCTTAAAACAATTGGTCTCACTTACTACTGCCCCTGCTGCAAGTGCAGGATCACTAAGGGAAGCAAAATCGCAAAAGGTGCAGAGCGCGGTGCTGGCAAGTGGGTACGGGGCAGCCCTGTCTGTAGGGTAAGTTGTAATATACTATAGGTTCCTTTGCAGTTTGCACCTGCCAGTGCTTCCTATTCCCTAATTTGCACATCATTCCAAAACACAAGTTAGGGAACAAAAAGGACTCGGATGGTGCCTCCAGTCTGTGCCTCCCTCCACTCACGGATACAGTCCTGCCAAATGCAACCACTGCTTCCAATACACATGTATGTGACTGATTCTGTCTATAGCAACCACTGTTCAGAAAAGCTTAATCTGCATCACAAGCATCTGCCATAGGCAGTGTGTTTCCCATACATCTACAGTCAAAAAGGGCCATTTTAACAGCTGCTGTTTTTCCACCACGCTACAGGAGTGGTCAATACATCCCATGTGCCATCCTGTGACCTGAAAATAGTAAGTCAGAATAGCAAAACAGGTTTTGCTTTAACTAACTATACTAAATTCAGTATTCCAACAGAAAATAAATGTTCCCTTCTTCACATGGAGAAAAGGCCGACTGTGATTTTTGAGTACATAGCTTTGTTTTGCTTGCTTGTTCAGAGTTGCCAAATTACTTTGAGGAAATGAAGAACAATGGTAGGAGACAATGTCTGGAACCTGAAGACTGGGAGCAGAAGAAAAGCCTAATTCTCAGATAAATATTCTGCCCTGTATGTATATACAGGGCAGAACTGCCTCCAGCTACACATATACATCTAACAAAATATAAAACTCTTATAAATGTTGTTACATTTCCAAACACAAACTGAACATATGAAAAACTATTCTCCTATCACAGGTACCTCAGATTCATTAGGGCTCAGGGCTAGGAAAATATGCACCTAGGCAGTAACCCACAGCAACCAGTTAGTGATTGGCTTTTTTCAGCCAGTTGCAGGTAAAACAATTTGACTGGTTGTTACGGGTTACTGCCCAAGGGCAAATTTGCCCATTGTTAATAAATGGTCCCCGTTGTTTTATCTAAGAATAACTTGGAACAAATACCCTAATGCTGGTCTTTAAATACATTTCAGGCCAAAAGCTCATTTCAGGATGTAAAGCGATATTGTCCCACATTGTGTGTTTTCACCAGTATTTTTTTCCTGGCAGACAAACTCCCAACTGCCTCCTGCTGTTTACATTAACGTTAATGAGTGCCATTAGAAGTAACACCTGCACTCCATGGGGTTCTCATTGAACTGTTACTGGTCTGGAGAGAAAAGCTGCATGTGACACTGACCTAAGGGTAGGGGCACACGGCGCGATTTCGCCGCGATTCTGCGCTAAGCGAGTTGTCGCTGCGTTTTTTAAGCCGAAATAGCTTTGCTAACTTTGGCGCTGGTGTCAATGCAAATCGCGGCGAAATCGCTGCGCTATTTCACACGCGGCGATTCGTTTTCTATTGTCGTCCGAAGTTGCCTCGCTGGGCGTTTCCGGGCGACAGTAGAAAAAGAATCGCCGCGTGTGAATTAGCGCAGCGATTTCGCCGCGATTTGCATTGACGCCAGCGCCAAAGTTAGCAAAGCTATTTCGGCTTAAAAACGCAGCAACAACTCGCCCAGCGCAGAATCGCGGCGAAATCGCGCCGTGTGCCCCTAGCCTAAAGGTGTCCATATAAAGGCCAATAAAATCTGGTGATATCAATCAGACAGGTTTAAAAATCCAGTTGGAAAGAGGACCGCATTGGTTGCTGCATTGATGCGGCCCTTACTCTGGTGTCCTGTATCTTGGATGATATATTCTGATCCCGATAAGTGTAATATTTCCCAAGGTGGGAATATTAGTATAAGATCTGCTAGTCTTGTAATGTATGCTTTAAGTTGATGGCGCACATAGTTTTTTGATTACTACTACTTGTGAGGCTGTTGGCAAACGTGAAGATTCGGGGGAGGGGTTTAATCGCCCAATGACAAATCTTCTCTTCTTCTCTCCAAATGCCTTCCCGCCGGCAAAAATTCGGGATGGCATACGTAACACTTTGTTTTCCAAAGTACACCAAAGATGCCTCACAAGGAAACTTCGGGCAACTTCGGAAATCCGAAACGATTATGTGTATAATGGTGACAGTCTCCATAGCAATCAATGATTTGGTTCCATATTTATTCTACATTGAGTTCTACTAATCTTGCCTTCAGCTATTTATATAAGCTTTATTACAATGTTATATTGTTTTTAACAATATTTAGCATGGATATGCGTTTACTAATAGTAATATGATCTGTACTTCCTGTCATTCAGCATGAGTCACAAAAGAGACATAGCCAATGTAATGATACTAATCTTTAAGGTTTCCTTTTTTCATCACTGTTTTAGATATGAGACGCCTCAAAGGCAACGAAAAGATCAGCTTGTATGTGGGATTTCCAACTTGATTTACTTTCCCATTATTTTGTAATAATAAATTATTCACACTCATTGTATTTGTTATTATACAGTCAGGAACCATATGGCAACAGTGGTCACAATGAGGCAACTGGTCCCACTACCAGCTTTCTGTGCCTAGGAAGCTATACAGGGTTGCAAGCCATGAAGGGACAAGGTCCATATACATTTCTGAAGTGGCACAGAGGACTACCTGTCATTTGGTAAGGATGACATTTTCTGCTGTTGAAAGGTTACATATTTACTTTAGTTACATAATTAATTTGTGCTGAAAAAAGACAACTGTCCATCAAGTTGACTCTTCCACAAGAAAAACTTTTAGAGTTAGTGCCTCTCTCTCTGGAATTACACATGTAAATATATACACGTACACCGACAAACATACTAATGTTACATACAGCGGCGTAGAGGAAGCAGACCCCATAGTTGTGGGGGGTCCGGACCGGGTGGTCTGCTTCCTCTATAGCTGAAAAGAATAACCCCACTCCACAGCTCCTCTATTACCTGTGATGGGGAAGGGGGACAGGAAACTCCGTAATGGGGCTGGTAGTAGGCAGATTGGGGGGGGGGGGAGTAGGCAATAACACAAGTACCACTTGTTAAAGAGCAATAACCTGACACATGGTGTGTAACCATTACTCTGAATAAATTCACCTTCCTTCTTGTTCTGGAATTGCTACTTTTGTAATATGATTAGGGTCATTGCTTTTTGTGGGAGCCACTCCTTTTCCAGCTGACTGTTTCACATTTGCATCCAGAATTTGCTTCTATTTAGTGGAATCCATTCTTCCCTGTAACCATACAATGTTTCCCGTGCAACTGGCTGCTGCAAAACTCCAACAGTTGGGAAGTGCTCCTTTTTTAAAGCCAAACAAACCTATGGCGATTGTGGACAAATAGTTTGTCTTTATTATCAGTCCACAGAATTTGTTTTCAAAAGGCCTCTGGCTCGACTAGATGCTGTTTTGCATACCTCAGACTTTCATGCTTGTGATGATGTGGCAGGGAAGGCTTCCTCCTAATGACTCTTCCATGCAGACCAGGTTTGTGTGTATGAGGGTTCAGGGTCAACTTCAACAGCACATGTTCCTGAAGGATCCCTGTCGGTGATCAGACAGAAGAGCATCTGAAGCAGTGCAAGATGGTGCCTGCTAACTGTGCTACCACAAAAAGCCACTCCTGGTCATTTTAAGAGCCAAGTTTTCAGTAATTAAACTGGCTCTTATAGTGCATAGAATGCAATCACGCTCTCTGCACTAGCAATCTGGCCCCTGGGAGCCCGCTGGTGCAGGCAATGTAAGTGCTGGGGGTAAGGGGGGTGGCATTGCAAAAGTCTCCTCAGGGTGGGCTCAGTGACTAGAACTGACCTTGACTTTAAAGGAGAAGGAGACCCAGTCGGCGCAAAAACCCTCCCCCCTCCCGTGTGTTGCCCACCCTCCCTCCTCCCCCTGGCCTACCTGTCCCGCTGGGCAAATGCCCCTAACTTGTTACTTACCCTTCTGCGCAGGTCCAGTCCACGGAGTTCACAGGCAGAATTTTACCAGAAACAATCTACTGCTATTTCTGATTTGCCCATCAATGGCCAATGGAAGATACCGTTCTGGCTACATATTACATTGATTTAAAATTTTTACATGTTTGTAAAAATGTGAAATTATTGGACATGTTGATTGATAAAAATATGTAATTTAAGAAATACATTTTCAACTTACTTTGGTATATTGCAATACTAAATACTAAGTCATTGTAGCACACTCTATTTACTGGAGCTACAAGCACTGATCTTCCTTGTCAGTTATACAATATAAGGCATATAAACATTAAGATCTATAAAGTGTAAATGCTGCTTCTTCATCGTAATAGGCTGACATCTGAAATGTTTTAGACTGGAAGAGAAAATTAGAAAAGCATTTAAATGGTTTCTACACATGCCAGGCATTTAAATGTCAGAAAATTGTTTTTCTTGGGACCAGCAATCTAATGTAATGAAGTGGTCTTGCAGAAAACACAGATTCTTTTCTGTACATCGTACTGGGCAGTAAAGGGTTTCATTTGTTGATACCAGAACAATAGAAAGGAAGTCTGGGGGATATCTCCTGGTCAGAACTGTCTTAGGCAGTGTGCTTGTTTTGATGGGGGTGGGGATATATTCATATAGTAGTGTAGAGACTTCTAGCTTCCTGCAATTCTTATGTTCTTGGCATACTTACAGTAGTCCCCAGTGTTTATGCTTTTGACTAAGGAATAAATTCTCCTCGCAAATCCATTTTCCATGGTCACAGTGGTTATCAGTAATTTTGGAGCTACAGCCCAATATGTCCATATTAACACCCATTGTGTGTGCTTACAAAACGCCTTTATATTAGTGTTGTTTTAATAAATGGCCAAAGGAGGCATTTGCCCAGGGTGCACCAAGACATTTGACTGAAGCATGCCCCTTAATTGGCAGGCCCCTCATTTTAATCCACTGCAAGAGCACAATAGTTATATGATCTCCATATGTTTTATATTTTTTTTCCCATTTTGTAATTATGATTTATCCGCTCTCATATCTGTTCAGGGGTCAGTTTAGACCATCTCTTTAATAGCTACCTTATTATATTCTAGTTTACCTGATTGAAGGAAGTACTATCACAAATTTAATGGGAAGGCTGCAGAGGGCCCACCATTGAAGTACTTGCCCTGGGGCCACTGGCACCTTAAATTGGCCATGATTTGTGTAATGCTCACATCCACTCCGTATGGGAAATCATAGTTCTGAAAGAGACCCACCTGTCACTACGTAGCAAGGTTGATTTTAGCCAGAAAATGCTCATTTTAGCATTTCTGCCTGAAATCCACCTTGCGTGCATCATGGTAGGCAGGTCTCCTTCATTCCTGTCACTCTGCATACACAATGGATTGACCAGTCATACACTTTGTGACAAGACTTAGAGCTTGAGCAGTTCTCACAGAATCTAGAAAGAAACTTTTCTCTGTGCCCTTTGAGGGTGACTGTCTGGATCTGAATTGGATTACCTTCTAAAGACTTTCTTCCTCAAAATAACCCAGATGTTTACCATTTTGTGGCTCCAGGTACTGCTATTCCCCACAATAAGGCGAAGAGAAGCCCTAAACAACAATGTTCCAGCTCCTGTTCATTGACAAGAGATAGGCTTAAGTACCTATTCTCCCATCTTTCTTCCAACAAAGGCATAAGGAGAGCTGAATATGTCATAGCACATTTTTGAACACAGTACAAATATATTTTTGATGGAAAAATCTATTCTACAGTGGTTGCACAATGTCCACGAGATTGGATAACTCTTAGCAACCCATGTAATAGCAACGTCCACATTTGTGATTTCCCACACCAAAACTTTTCGTCTGTTACTCTATCCCATACTGGCATCACCTAAACAGATTTTAGTTAATTCTGCAGTTCCTACTTGAAAGAAGAGCTATGTGCAACATTGTGCTAGCCTGCTTAGTGGAAGGATTCAATATTCTGGGTAGGTAAAATTCCTACTAAATATTGAGGATTAGAGTAACACAAGAGAGAATACTATAGCCACAACCCACTGTGAAAGAGAAGATTGGGATTTGAACTATAATCATATGATATGACATTACAGCATAGAGGGAGGGCTGGGTACAGAGTTGTAGATTCAGAATTAGATTATTTAATTGTAGGGTAAAGTGAAGTGGAATCAGCCGTTCTGTATAGGGGCAAAGGGTGAAATTAGAGATAGACACAGTCTGCCAGTAGAGATGTCGCGAACTGTTCGCCGGCGAACTTGTTCGCGCGAACATCGGGTGTTCGCGCTCGCCGGAAGTTCGCGAACGTCGCGCGACGTTCGCCATTTTGGGTTCGCCATTGTTGGCGCTTTTTTTGCCCTCTCACCCCAGACCAGCAGGTACATGGCAGCCAATCAGGAAGCTCTCCCCTGGACCACTCCCCTTCCCTATAAAAACCGAAGCCCTGCAGCGTTTTTTCACTCTGCCTGTGTGTGCTGAAGAGATAGTGTAGGGAGAGAGCTGCTGCCTGTTAGTGATTTCAGGGACAGTTGAAAGTTTGCTGGCTAGTAATCGTTTTGATACTGCTCTGTTATTGGAGGGACAGAAGTCTGCAGGGGTTTGAGGGACATTTTAGCTTAGGTAGCTTTGCTGGCTAGTAATCTACCTTCTACTGCAGTGCTCTGTATGTAGCTGCAGTGGGCAGCTGTCCTGCTTCTGATCTCATCTGCTGACTGCTGCAATAACAGTAGTCCTTGTAAGGACTGCTTTTATTTATTTTTTTGTTGTTTTACTACTACTACTACTACTACTACTATAAGAGCCCAGTGCTATTAGTCTAGCAGTGTTGGGGAGTGGGACTGGTGTGCTAATCTGCTGCTCCTAGTAGTTCAGCAGCACCAACTTTAATTTTTTTTTTTAATATTCATTTTTTTTTTATTTTACTTTTTTTTATTTTACTACCGCTGTAGTAGTGTATAAGTTGACCTTTTAGGCATTATTTGCCCTGTAGGCATTATTTGCACACTGTTTTCTTCAACCCGCCATCGAGCTGTGTGACCTTGTTCCCATTCTGTCTAAATATCCATAATATTACCGTCTCCAGAAAAAACACCGGAGTCACTTTTTTCAAGCAGCATTCATATATTTTACGTAATCCGTATCCACCGCTGTAGTAGTGTATACGTTGGCCTTGTAGGCATTATTTGCACACTGTTTTCTTCAACCCGCCATCGAGCTGTGTGACCTTGTTCCCATTCTGTCTAAATATCCATAATATTACCGTCTCCAGAAAAAACACCGGAGTCACTTTTTTCAAGCAGCATTCATATATTTTACGTAATCCGTATCCACCGCTGTAGTAGTGTATACGTTGGCCTTGTAGGCATTATTTGCACACTGTTTTCTTCAACCCGCCATCGAGCTGTGTGACCTTGTTCCCATTCTGTCTAAATATCCATAATATTACCGTCTCCAGAAAAAACACCGGAGTCACTTTTTTCAAGCAGCATTCATATATTTTACGTAATCCGTATCCACCGCTGTAGTAGTGTATACGTTGGCCTTGTAGGCATTATTTGCACACTGTTTTCTTCAACCCGCCATCGAGCTGTGTGAGCTTGTTCACATTTTGTCTAAATATTGATAATATTATCGTCTCTAGAAAAACCACTTGAGTTACTTTTTTTCAAGCAGCATTCATATATTTTACGTAATCCGTATCCACCGCTGTAGTAGTGTATACGTTGACCTTGTAGGCATTATTTGCACACTGTTTTCTTCAACCCGCCATCGAGCTGTGTGACCTTGTTCACATTTTGTCTAAATATTGATAATATTATCGTCTCTAGAAAAACCACTTGAGTTACTTTTTTTCAAGCAGCATTCATATATTTTACGTAATCCGTATCCACCGCTGTAGTAGTGTATACGTTGACCTTGTAGGCATTATTTGCACACTGTTTTCTTCAACCCGCCATCGAGCTGTGTGACCTTGTTCACATTTTGTCTAAATATTGATAATATTATCGTCTCTAGAAAAACCACTTGAGTTACTTTTTTTCAAGCAGCATTCATATATTTTACGTAATCCGTATCCACCACTGTAGTAGTGTATACGTTGACTTTGTAGGCATTATTTGCACAGTGTTTTCTTCAACCCGCCATCTAGCTGTGTGTATTATCGTTTCCAGAAAAACCAACTGAGTTTTTGTTGTTGTTGTTGTTTTTTTAAAAATAATGCCAGGCAAAGGCAGGCCGCCACGCAGAGGCCGTGCTAGGGGCCGTGCTGCTATGCAATCCTGTGGCCCTAGCAAATTGCCCAGTTTTAAAAAGCCAATGACCCTGAACTCCCAAAATGCTGAAGAGGTAGTTGACTGGCTTACACAGCACACCCCATCCTCTACCGTTTCTAACTTTACCACAACATCCTCCTCATCCTCCACTGCTATGGCCACCCCACGTAACACTTCCTCCACCACCGGTGCCCCTTCTTCACTGGGGTCAGAGGAGTTATTTTCCAATGAGTTTCTTGAACTGAGTAATGCGCAACCATTATTGCCAGAAGAAGATGAAGGAGATGAGGACCTTACACCAGATTTAATTCTGGCAGAGAACACGATAGAGATGGACATAATGAGTGATGAGGAGGAGGTCCCCGCTGCTGCTTCCTTCTGTGATGTGTCAGAAGAAATTGATGCATCTGAGGAGAATGATGATGAGGAGATTGATGTTTTGTGGGTGCCTAGTAGAAGAGAGCAAGAGGAGGGTAGTTCAGATGGAGAGACGGAGAGTCAGAGAGGCAGTAGGAGAATAAGACTTAGAAGAAGCAGGGAGGACAGCCCGCAGGGATCAGTAGGGCAACAACATGTATCGGCACCTGTGTTCAGCCGGCCAACGCACCCGCCATTGCCGCCAATACCGCCAACTCCGCCAACTTCTACTGTTACCGCCAGATCGCACACTTCCAAAAAGTCAGCAGTGTGGGATTTTTTTAATGTGTGTGCCTCTGACAAAAGCATTGTAATTTGCAATGAGTGCAGTCAGAAACTGAGCCTTGGTAAGCCCAACAGCCACATAGGTACAACTTCTATGCGAAGGCACATGAGCGGCAAGCACAAAGCACTTTGGGAGCAACACCTCAAAGGCAACAGGCAAACTAAAAGCCACACTCCTTCTGGTCCCAGCATCTTACTGCTCTACCTCTGCTCTCCTTGACCCGTCTGAACCACCCTCCACTCCGCCTTCCACCTTGACCACCTGTTCCCATTCCCAGTCATCTGCCACCAGCCAAGTTTCTGTGAAGGCCATGTTTGAGCGTAAGAAGCCAATGTCTGACTGTCACCCCCTTGCCCGGCGTCTGACAGCTGGCTTGTCTGCACTCTTAGCCCGCCAGCTTTTACCATACCAGCTGGTGGACTCTGAGGCCTTCCGCAAATTTGTAGCAATTGGGACACCGCAGTGGAAGGTACCCAGCCGCAATTTTTTTTCTAAAAAGGGAATACCACACCTGTACCAACATGTGCAGAGCCAAGTTACCGCATCTCTGTCACTTAGTGTTGGGCCAAAGGTCCATATGACTACTGACGCATGGTCCTCCAAGCATGGTCAGGGCAGGTATGTCACCTACACTGCCCACTGGGTGAACTTGGTAATGGCTGGGAAGCAGGGAATGGGTAGCTCAACAACAACAGTGGAGTTGGTGTCACCGCCACGGATTGCACGCGGTTCTGCCACCACCTCTACTCCTCCATCGCTCTCTACCTCGTCTTCTTCTTCTTCTTACTCTGCTGCTGGGTCCTCCTTCTCCTCCTCCACACCTGTGCACCCCCAGCTCCCCCTAGGCTATTCGACGTGCCAGGTACGCCGTTGTCACGCTGTCTTGGGGATGACGTGCCTGGAAAGCAAAAACCATACCGGATCTGTACTCCTGTCATCTCTGCAGTCACAGGCCGATCGGTGGCTGACCCCACACCAACTGCAGATCGGAAAAGTGGTGTGTGACAATGGAAGCAATCTGTTGGCAGCGTTGAGACTAGGCAATTTAACACATGTGCCCTGCATGGCACATGTGTTAAATTTAATAGTCCAACGTTTTGTCTCCAAGTACCCAGGATTCCAGGACGTTCTCACCCAGTCCAGAAAGGTGTCGGCCCATTTCAGACGTTCCTACACAGCCATGGCACGCCTTGCTGACATTCAGCAGCGCTACAACATGCCAGTTAGGCGTTTGATTTCTGACAGCCAGACTCGCTGGAATTCAACGCTCCTTATGTTGGAACGTCTGCTGCAACAACAAAGGGCCGTCAACGAGTACCTTTTTGAACTGGGTGGTAGGACTGGATCTGCACAGCTGGGGATTTTTTTCCCCCGTTACTGGGTGCTTATGCGCGATGCCTGCAGGCTCATGCGACCTTTTGAAGAGGTGACAAATATGGTCAGTCGCACCGAAGGCACCATCAGCGACCTAATACCCTTCGCTTTCTTCCTGGAGCGTGCCGTGCGACGAGTGACAGATGAGGCTGTAGACCAGCGTGACGAGGAGCTGGAAGCGCACGATTTCTGGTCGGAATCACCAGAACGAACCCAGGCACCTGCTGCAACGCAGGGAGAGGTGCCAGAAGTGGAGTCAGAGGAGGAAGGTGGCTTTGTGGAGGAGGAGGAGGAGGACCAACAGGAGCAGGCTTCCCAGGGGGCTAGTGGTGACCTTTTGGGGACCCCTGGTCTTGTACGTGGCTGGGGGGAGGAGACCGTGGATGATGCAGTCCTTGATAATGAGGAAGCGGAGATGGATAGCTCTGCATCCAACCTTGTGAGAATGGGGTCTTTCATGCTGTCATGCCTGTTGAAGGACCCCCGTATCAAGAGGCTTAAGGAGAAGGACCTGTACTGGGTCGCAACGCTACTAGACCCTCGGTACAAGCATAAAGTGTCAGAAATGTTACCAACATACCACAAGTCCGAAAAGATGCGGCATTTACAAACCAGCCTGCAAAACATGTTGTACAATGCTTTAAGGGTGATGTCACTTCAGGAACTCATCAACATTCCAGGGGCAGAGGTGCCAGTAATCCTGCCACGAGCACACCTGCAAGGACAAAGCCCTTTGGCCAGTCTGTAACGTCAGACATGCAAATGTTTTTCTGTCCAAGGCAGCGCCACAACCCTTCTGGATCCACCCTCAAAGAACGCCTCGACCGGCAGGTAGCGGACTACCTGGCATTAACTGCAGATATCGACACTCTGAGGAGCGATGAACCCCTGGACTACTGGGTGCGCAGGCTTGATCTGTGGCCAGAGCTGTCACAATTTGCCATGAACCTCTTGTCTTGCCCAGCCTCAAGTGTGCTCTCAGAAAGGACCTTCAGTGCAGCAGGAGGGATTGTAACTGAGAAGAGAACTCGCCTAGGTCACAAAAGTGTCGATTACCTGACCTTTATTAAAATGAATGAGGGGTGGATCTCGGAGGGTTACTGCACGCCGGAAGACTTGTTCTGACTTCTATGCAGCTGTCCTTCTCTTCAAGCCTCATGACTCCACACACAGCTGTCCTTTAGCGTCCTCCTCCTCCCTCCGCCACCGTTACAAACTAGGGTGCAAACCCTACTGGTTTAATTTTTTCTGGCCTCTGTGCTTCAGTGGCTGCAACCAAAAAAATGCATATTTTCTGCATTTATATGGCATAATTTTTCTGGCCTCTGTGCTTCAGTGGCTGCAACCAAAAAAATTTATATTTTCAGCATTTATATGGCATAATTTTTCTGTCAACTGTGCTTCAGTGGCTGCGACCAAAAAAATGCATATTTTCTGCATTTATATGGCATAATTTTTCTGGCCTCTGTGCTTCAGTGGCTGCAACCAAAAAATTTATATTTTCAGCATTTATATGGCATAATTTTTCTGGCAACTGTGCTTCAGTGGCTGCGACCAAAAAAAATGACTATTTTCAGCATTTATATGGCATATTTTTTCTGGCCTCTGTGCTTCAGTGGCTGTGGCCAAAAAAACTGGGCAAACAATGCCTACAAGGTCAACGACGTTGACCTTGTAGGCATTGTTTGCCCAGTTTTTTTGGCCACAGCCACTGAAGCACAGAGGCCAGAAAAAATATGCCATATAAATGCTGAAAATAGTCATTTTTTGCCATACGTTGACTCAACGTATATGGCAAAAAATGACTATTTTCAGCATTTACGTGACATATTTTTTCTGGCAACTGTGCTTCAGTGGCTGCAACCAAAAAAACTGGGCAAACAATGTCTACAAGGTCAACGTATGGCGAAAAATTACTATTTTCAGCATTTATATGGCATATTTTTTCTGGCAACTGTGCTTCAGTGGCTGCGTCCAAAAAAACTGGGCAAACAATGTCTACAAGGTCAACGTATGGCGAAAAATGACTATTTTCAGCATTTATATGGCATATTTTTTCTGGCAACTGTGCTTCAGTGGCTGCGTCCAAAAAAACTGGGCAAACAATGCCTACAAGGTCAACGTATGGCAGTTGTTTAAAGAGAACAGTAGATTACTAGCCAGCAAAGCTACCTAAGCTAAAATGTCCCTCAAATCCCTGCAGACTTCTGTCCCTCCAATACAGAGCAGTATCAAGCAGATTACTAGCCAGCAAACTTACTATCATCTGTCCCTGAAATCACTAACAGCTCTCCCCCTACACTATCTCTTCCAAGCACACACAGGCAGATTTTTCAGATACATTTTTGCCCTTGATCCCCCTCTGGCATGCCACTGTCCAGGTCGTTGCACCCTTTAAACAACTTTAAAATCATTTTTCTGGCCAGAAATGTCTTTTCTAGATGTTAAAGTTCGCCTTCCCATTGAAGTCTATGGGGTTCGCGAACCGTTCGCGAACCGCTCGCATTTTTGCGCAAGTTCGCGAATATGTTCGCGAACTTTTTTTCCGACGTTCGCTACATCCCTATCTGCCAGATTGAGATTTTGCCACTCACTATTCACAAGGAAATTATACCACCCATTGATAAGCAGGTCCCTAAAATTCACATACAGGTGAATAGAGAACATGAGGGTTTATTCTCATACACTGCTGCAAGCTCAAATTTCACTCTTAGAAATGTGTTAGAAAAGTAGATACTTCTACCATCAGGCTAGCCTACAGTTCCACTCTAAGGGAGCATAAGCATGATGTGAGCTGAGTTAAGGTGCACCGAATAGAACTGTGAGAAATAGGGCACCTTATCTTTGGTGTTTAGCCCCCAGAAAGGCAAATAAAGGCAAGATGATACATGATTGAATAGGATTGAATAGAAAGCTCAATAGAAGACTATGGGGCAAATTTACTAAGCGCCGAAAAATGCCAGTGACTGCTTCACAGGCAGCGCAACACTTCGCCAGGCGAAAATCTGCTCAGACAACGCTAATTCACTAACATGCGAAGTTGCATCCAGGGCGCCAAACGCTGGTGAAGTTTCGCTAACGTTAATTCGGCAAGCAGAGAGAAGTTGTGCTAGCGTTAGCTAATTTGCATACGGCGGGAAGTTAAAGTTGTATGGACTTTTATGATGCAGCAAATATATTACATTACACAAGAGTTGTAATAATGCCCTACACATGACCCCACTGTATAGTTTATGTGCCATATGTTAGGAAATGTAGGGGGGAAGCTGGTTACCCCCAAAAAAATTTACGCTCTTTTGCAGCCTATCACCCTGAAAAAAAGAAAAGACGCCAGCGTTTTTATGGGACTTAGAAAAATTTTCAACTAAATTTTGAGGAAGTTCTCAAAAATATTGCACTTCCCTGGTCTGAGGTGGCGAAGGCAAGTCTGGGTAACGTTCAGTAAAATCCACATCTTAGTGAATTTACGTAGTTACGTCCCTTCACCAGAGCGCAACTTCGTCTGGCGATTAAGTTTGAATCAGCGCCTGCGCCCGTTAGTCACTTCACCCTTTAGTAAATTTGCCCCTATATTTCACTGAAGTTATTTTAACTGAGATATGCACAGCTTGGCTTGAGTGTTTATATATTTGTCTGATACATTAATAGAAGAGTACACACCTGGATATTCCATTCAATATGTTTAGCATCTGGTGATTGGGCAAACAAACTACTACAATGCCTCTGAAAGCAAAAAACACAGCTGTGTAATGGATGCAGCAAGCAGGAAGTCCTGTACCAAGGAAGACACATATTGTGTTGGGGAAGTGTTATCAAAAAATGAAAAATAAGTGACTAAAAACTAAATTGAATCAAGTGAGGGAATTACTTTACATTACCGTAAGAGACCAAGTAACAGTATAAAGCAAATACTAAATATGCTATTTGCACATCCAGATCCATTTTTACTTTTTGATTTTTTTATATTGTGATACTGTTTATTGGTTAACTGTTTTTTGGGAAAGGTTTATATATGCCTTTCTGCAACTGAAATTGAAGATACTGTTTATAGGCACAGAGAAAAAGTAGGCTGCAGTTTAGACCATAGTAAAGTGGTGTATAAGAGACGTCACACACATGCGCTCATTGCTCTGCTGATGTCACTGAAATGGCCTGCGCATACGAACATCAGATTTTTGCCAGTCAAAAGCCTCAAAATCTGGGTAATGTCGTTAAATGGACGGGAGACCTGGGGACACAGCATAAATTCAGGTAACTCACGACAGCTCAGAAATTGTATGGTTTAATTTAAACAAATAAGTGTGTCACCACATTTTATAGTGTGTCATATTCTATAGTATGTATAAGTGTGTCACCACTTTCTAAATATAATGTTTCAAGTCCATAGAGACAACCACCAGTTTATTCTTTCTGATCTCCTTGAACGATCTCCTTTGTTTCAGGATGCTTTCCTGTTATTGTAAGGAGAGTTTTTCCCCACATCCTGTCAGGTTATGTGAGCCAGGAGACAGATGAGCACTGTCTGACATTGTGAATTCTTAGGTCGTCAGTATCAACACTGACTGTCCTCATCATCCTCTGTAAAGAATCCACGCCCCTACACTAGGGAGCTTTAAATACAGGATTAAACATGTTAGACATCTTATGGTCTTGCAAAACGAAATAAAATAGTTTAGGAATCAGCAAAGCAGCTTACTGGACACTTAAAGGGATTGTTCAGTATAAAAATAAAAACTGGATTAATAGATAGGCTATGCAAAATAAAAATGTTTCTAATATAGTTAGTTAGCCAAAAATGTAATGTATAAAGGCTGAAGTGACTGGATGTCTAACATAATAGCCAGAACACTACTTCCTGCTTTGCAGCTCTCTTGGTTTCCCCTGATTGGTTACCAGGCAGTAACCAATCAGTGACATGAGAGGGGTGCACATGGGTCATAACTCTTTGCTAAGCATGCTGAGGATCAATTGCAAACTCACTGAACAATTTTGTCCCATGTGGCCCTCCTTCAAGTCATTGACTAACTCAGAGTTAGAGAGCTGAAAAGCAGGAAGTAGTGTTCTGTTCTGTTAGACATCCAGACAAATACAAGATTCCTCTGCACTCAACCCATTATCAATATATTTAAGACAGAGACATTTTGTGCATACTGCTACTAAAAAATGCCTTACCCTTTAAACAAAACAGGGATTGTTGGTCCATATATTGCAATATATTTAAGCTGGCCAACTACGTCAAAGTCATCCCATATCTGGCCAGTCCTATGCTCAATTTGCATCTGATTCATTAAGAATTGCTTCATTATACATTTTACAAAGGGACTAAGTTTTACCTGCAACTTACTTGCTGCTTTCAAAGTAAAACTCCCAAACTTGGCTGCCCTTTTATTAGACACCAGTGGGATCACCTGACTATAGCTGGGAAGGGTGGGAGCTACAACATGGAGCTGGTCACTGCTCCTGTATAAACTATAACAAACAAGGGAAAGTTGTGCTCACCACTAATTTTTAAAACCATTAGGCGGGGGTGCAATGAGGCTGTGACTACAAAATACGATGACTTTGATGTAGTTGGCCATCTTACCGGTAAATATATTGCAATATATGGACAAACAATCCCTGTTTTGTTTAAAGGGTAAGGCATTTTTCAGAAGCAGTATGCACAAAATGTCTGTGTCTTAAATATAGACATATATATAGTTCCATGGCCTTCCGCCTCGTGTTTTTATATGGTCATGAAACTCCTCGGTAACTTATAATATCCTTATATTTTACAAGAGGGGGTACTTTATTCACTATATAAACCGTGACTAGTGGTGATGTCATTTTTGTCACATGACTCGCTATAACTTGTGTATTATAATAAATAAAATACCCCTTGTTGGAAAATATGAGGATATTAGAAGTCACCTCAGACTTCCATGACCCGTATTTATATAGTCATAGAACTCCTCGTGACTTATAATATCCTTATATTTTACAATAGGGGGTATTTTATTCACTGTATATCTGTCACAATCAGTACATGAAGTATCTGTAAATATATCGTGCGCCGCCTAGCGGCCAGAAAAAGGCGGCCATTTCCTTTTAAGCTGCTCCCCTCCATGTGAAATGCCACAATCCTGACATAGGAAGTTGGTTTGTACTTTTTCTCCTGTGAAACTCCACCCTCCGCAGAGAAACAGAAGGAAAAGCAGTAAAAGAGAGCGGGTGAGTAATTCTGGGGACAGGTTGTTGTGCCAAGCAGTGCGCCATTAAGTGTTATGTTACACCGAGGCGGCTCGGCAAAGGCAAGAGCGGTGAGTTAAGGTAGAGAGGGCGGGTACATAGGAGCGAACCATATAGGGGTATAAGCGTAGAGCCGCATGATTGGTCACTATGATTACAACAGCCACAATCCCCCCTCTTTCAAAAGTCCCAGTGCCCTTACCAGCATTTGGGGGAACGATGTTCTTTTAGTCCCTGCGTGATAGGTTGTGTATATAAAACAGTGACGCACAAGCCGCAGGGCTTTACACCAAAATCATTCTTAGCGCCCCCTTAAACGTTGGGTATAATATAAGTTGAATAAATGCACCACTGGGCCCCTATATCTCCTGCACAGTCTGCTTCCTCTATAGATATGCTATATAGATATCAAAATGTGACTCAAACACATGAATGTTGCGGCTGTGTGTATAAGCCATAATTCTCATCCTCAAATGCTTGGCTTAAAAAAATGCTGAAAATTCAGAAAGCTGTCAGTTCTAGGTATGTTAACTAATGGTGTAAATACTATACAGCAGACCCTGTGGCTGCTCAGAAGACTGAGGGGCCCGGATGGTCACGCAACGGCTGCTGAATAGTTCCCTTAAAGGACAAGTAAAGCCTAACTAAAGAAGTAGGCTAGAAATGTTGTACATTATGTTTTGGGCTTCTGTACCAGCCCAAGGCAACTACAGCCCTTTAGCAGTAAATATCTGTGTCTCCTAAGATGCCCCAGTAGCTCCCCATCTTCTTTTCTGCTGATTCATTGCACATGCTCTGTGCAGCTGTCACTTACTGACTTACAATATACAGTACACATAGAATATAAATGTCACAATATAAGGCAGATTAGTAATTAATACAGATAATTACTACATGGCAGCACAGAAACCAGCAGGGCAGCTATCAGGGGGGGACAGGGGGGAGAGTTGTAGGGGACCTCGAGGGTAAGGGGAACCCAGCCACGCCACACTTACTTGATTAGCCAGGCCCCCCATCTTTGTGAGAGCTTCTGACTTCGGGAAGGCATGGATGTTTAAGGGGCCCTGGCCACCAATTTTCTTATAATGTGTGTGGGGGGGGCTGGCCACCAATTCTTTTATCTCATGTGGGGTCCTAGCCACCAATATTTTTTAATGGGGGGGCCCTGGCCACAAATGTTTTTTTATTGGGGGCCCTGACCACCAATATCTTTTTATTAACATGTGGGAACCCTAGCCACCAATAATTGTTTTTGTTTTTTTACTGTGTGGTAGGGGGCGGACCTGTGGGTGGGGGCAGGGCCGCCATCAGAAATCGCAGGGCCCCATACGGAAAAATTTCCTGGGCCCCCTGGGCTGTAGCCACCACAAGCCCCACCTACAGGTCCTCCCTCCCCACCCCACAGGTCCACCACACACTAAAAAAAAAACATTGGTGGCTATGGTTACCACATGTTAAGAAAAAAAAATAAAAAAATATATTGGTGGGGCCCCCCCATTGAAAAAAACATTTGTGGTCAGGGCCCCCCCATTAAAAAAAAAACATTTGTGGTCAGTGCCCCCCATGAAAAAATATTGGTGGCTAGGACCCCACATGGGAAAAAAAAATTGGTGGCCAGGGCCCCCCACGTTATAAGAAAATTGGTGGCCAGGACCCTCCTTAAACATCAATGCCTTCCCGAAGTCAGAAGCTCTCACAAAGATGGGGGGCCTGGCTAATCATGGCCCTGCCATGTTGCACTTACTTCATTAGCGTGACCCACCTGCTGTAAGTGAGCTGCCAACTACAGAAGGGAGAGCACAGGTGATTGCATCTTCTTCCAGTGACAACATTTTCTTCCCTTATTGGTCACATAATGTCAAGTCCTGGTAAAGCTGCATGGTGATTGGAAGAGCTGGAGGGGAAGTTCAAACCTCAGCTATCCAATCCCTGAGCAGCTCAACCGGGACTTAAACTCAGTGACCAATAAGGGGAAGTATTGGACAGAAGATACTTCCCCTTGTGCTCCCGCTTCCCAAAGTCAGCATCTCTCAGAAAGCAGGGGGGGCTGGCTAATCAAGAAAGTGCGGTGTTGCCCTTACCCTCGGGGGCCCCCTACAACTCTCCCCCCTGTCCCCCCCTGATGGCTGCCCTGCATATAAGCAACTGAGGGCCCTTTCCTAGGGTTGCTGCCTTAGATGAGCGGCCCTATGCTGCCTATATGACAAATAGTCAATTGGAGCTAGCTGGTGAGATTTTTTTAGATTCGATTACAGTTTAAAGAACAGTTTTTTCTATTATGCTTAAGAATTGCTCTGTTGAGTGATAAACATTTGTTTTGTTTTTTTTATACCAGTTTCTCCTGCACCTGCCATGGAAACATCAAATGAGAGAAGCTAGCCATACCTAGTTGGATTTATTGTAATTGCTATCTGTTTATCCCTTCTCATTGCACTGGCTGCAAAGTGCAATTTGTTCTATCGATACCTCCACAGCTACCGCCACCGTCCTTTGCCAGAAAATGACTGGATTAATCAGTCCCAAACAGAACTTCCAGGGGTACCGCTGCCTTCAAATGAGGATGAAGATGGATTTATAGAAGACAATTAAATCCAGCCAGAAGATCATCATGATGAGGAGGAGGAGGAAGATGACAATCTTGAAAGAAGTTATGATATCTAACAAGCATGTGAGGCCCCTAGGCTACACTTTCCACATGGCCCCCTTCTAGGGTAGGGCTTTATTTTGGCGCGGTATGCACCACAGTTTTTTAAAAAAAGCCGACCGCAGTGTACATACGTTAGCGGTTTATTTCACTGTCTGCAGGCTACAAAAATAATTTTTACGGTCTGTATAAATTATTTCACAGTCTGCAGGCTACAAAACATATTTCACTGTCTGCAGAAATTACTTCACGGTCTGCATGCTACAAAAAATATTTCACTGTGTGCAGAAATTATTTCACTGTCTGCAGGCTACAAAAATTATTTCAATGTCTGCAGAAAATATTTCAGGGTCTGCAAGCTACAAAAAATATTTCACTGTGGCTGCAGAAATTATTTCACTGTCTGCAGGCTACAAAAATTATTTCAATGTCTGCAGAAAATATTTCAGGGTCTGCAAACTACAAAAATTATTTCACTGTGGCTGCAGAAATTATTTCACTGTCTGCAGGCTACAAAAATTATTTCAATGTCTGCAGAAAATATTTCACTGTCTGCAAGCTACAAAAATTATTTCACTGTGGCTGCAGAAATTATTTCACTGTCAGCAGGCTATAAAAATTATTTCAATGTCTGCAGAAAATATTTCAGTGTCTGCAAGCTACAAAAATTATTTCACTGTGGCTGCAGAAATTATTTCACTGTCTGCAGGCTACAAAAATTATTTCACTGTGTCTGCATAAATGATTTTACTGTCTGCAGGCTACAAAATTTTTCTGCAGGCTGCAAATTTTCTCTGGCTGCAGTGCAGGCAGCCTAACAGCAAAAATTATTTCACAGACTGTTTCAGGCGTAGGTTGGCTCTGCCTTTACAGCTGTTGCTGGGCTCGGCTGGATGCCCCCTGCACTCTCTCTGCTGCTGGCCGACCCCTTAGAGTCACCTGAAATTTTTATTTAAAAAAAAAAATTCTCTGCCAACTGGCACTGACTGCTGCAGGACCGGGGGTTGCTGCCTACTGCTACCACACTGGCTGGCCCCGTGGCCCCCTCTCCCATGCATTGCTTTCTAGCTAGCTGCCTGGGACTGAGTCTGAGACAACCGTGTGCAGTAATAATCAAGCAGCTAATAAAATAATAGGCAATAAGGCAACCCTTGGGCGTGGCAAATTGACAAGAGTGAGTGGTGGTGACGATGAATAAGTCAGACTTAAGTGTGCAGGCCCAATTTTATGAATATATACACCCACCATTACTTATGTAAATACTGTATTATCAAGTTTATTCTCCAGGAAAGGATATTCTGACTGTAATAAGATGGCATACATTTTCCACTTTTTAAAAATAAATACCCAGTTCACTAAATTGCTTCAAAATGTGTAATGCCTGTTGTTTTAAAGGGGTTATTCAACTTTAGATTAACTTCTAGTATGATGTAGAGAGTAATATTCTGAGAAAAATTGCAATTGTTCTTAATATTTTATCACCTGTGCTTTTTCAACTCGCTTTTTGTTCTGCAGCTCTCCAGTTTTGTATTTCAGCAGCTATCTGGTTGCTAGGGTCCAATTTAGCTTAGCGACCAGGCAGAAATTTGAAAAGGAGACTGGAATATGTATAGAGGAGGGTCTAAACAAAAAGATAAGCAATACAATTTTAGCTTCACAGAGCAATAGTTTTTTGGCTGCTGGGGTCAGTGACCCCCCCCCCCTTTCAAAGCTGGAAAAAGTCAGAAGTGGAAGGCGGCAAATAATTAAAAACAATAAAAAATAAATAATGAAGACCAATGGAAACTTGCTAAGAATAGGCCATTCTTCACATTACTAAAAGTTTAACTAATAAATGTATAGGTTTGAAGTGCAGTCAGTAGTAAGAGATGATGCAAGCCAAAAACCAGGTTTCACACTGTGGGCTACTTAACTAACCAGGTTCATAGTCCAATGTGGCAGTATCAGGTGCCAGCCTATCAGTGCTATAGAATATAAAGTGCAATAGTGTCCATTCAGAAGTTATTGTTATTCTCTTATATTCTGCACAGTGCTTTATGGGTATTATACATTATTTACCGCCTCTGTGGATTTTACAACCCTATTACTTTTACTATACTTAATTTTATTAGGAGACAATTAGCCTACCACTATGTTCTGAGTACCAGAGTACCCAGACGTAACCCACACAAGTAATAGGAGAACATATAAGGGCACATTCACTTACCATGGTGCAGTGAGAAAGGTGCAACTTTGAGTGCAATTATCATGCTTTTCTTTGCAAAGGGGTAACCTTGTGCTGATTTAAACCTGGTGTATCTTCCAATGTTTGACATGTGAGTGACATCTGTGCCCGATTCTTTAGGCATAACTCAGGGGAAACTGCAGGGAAAAGCAGGGGTTCTTTGAAATTTGACAAAATATGAAACATCTGGACCAAGACAATTAAAATAAATCTGATTTTACTGATCCCAGTTTCTTGAGCCTGAACTTCTGATGAAGTGATATTTTTATAAGAAATTAGACCTGGATATGTATAGAACTGTTGATTTAATTAAAGTAATATCATACTCTACGTAACAGTAATGCCTGGGGGAGGTAAATTGCAGTAATCAAAAAACTGCAATAGATGGGCGAATTCAAAAAGGCTTAGTATTAGTATTGAGCATTTCATTAGGATACAGCCTAGGACACAGATGTTCTTTCTATATAACAAGTAATAGCACTTGGTGCCTATGATTACGTAGAACGATCCAGTGAGTACTCGCACACCCTGGCCCTCCCAACGATAGAGATCCCTGGTGCACAGCAAAATGAGGAAACGGCAACCTCACGATCCAATGGCAGCAAGAATTCACCGGCACACAGGTAATGCAAGCAGGTTATACCTTGCTAAGTGTTTATTGCAGCATGCAACGTTTCGGGGTTGCCCCCTTTATCAAGCATGATAAAGGGGGCAACCCCGAAACGTTGCATGCTGCAATAAACACTAAGCAAGGTATAACCTGCTTGCATTACCTGTGTGCCGATGAATTCTTGCTGCCTATGATTACGTATCCTTTGATACGAAACGCGTTAGGACGCATACCTTTTAACATAATGGAATAAAGTTATGAATTTTTAACCTCTATTGCCATGTTCGCAGGAGTACGTGCATATTTATTCTGAAGATTTATATTGCCTATGCTACGGGTTCGGGGCACGGCACCCGGGCCACCCGGGCCACCCGGCAGATTTGGTGAGTGACAAGCTCTGCTGATATCTACTTCATTGAAACAATATTGTACAATATTCAAGTGACGGGCCTGGGGTTTGGACACCCAGGTCATTCCTTTCCACTCGGTGAGGATCATCTTGTGGCTTGCTTTAATTTATGAAGTGTTTAGGTGTTTTTCCCTGCATAAGCAAGTTTAGAATTTGAAGTCGTCCTATTAATACTTAAAAAGTGCAATAGAGATTGGAGCCAGCTACATTTCTTGTTTGTATGGATCTCGGCTAACGAACGCTGGCAAAGTTTCGCTAGCGTAAATTTGTCAGCGCAAGCATTTCATAGTGAACTTTCACTAACGTTCATTTCTGTCTAAGCTGGAGAAGGAAACTCTGCCGAAAGGGGTAACGTAATAGAAAATTTGCACTTTAGTGAATTTCCAGAGTAACCATCGTTCGCCTGAGCGAAAAATGTGCCTGGCGAACTTTGTTAGCGATGTACGCTTCCGCTAGCGAGTTGTCCTCTACGCCTGTTAGTAAATTGGCAATGTTCATGCGGGTGAGATTTCTGCCAAATTTTCACTGGTGACGGCCACTTTGCCCTTTAGTAAATCTTCCCCCCAATGATTTATTTCCTGTGTTTGAGGAATCTGTTTATTACGTTTCACTGACAGCGACAATGCAGTAAGAAATGAAGACTCTAAAACTGTCGATCACAAAATTTATTTTTTTAATAAATGTAATTTAAAATATCTAATATATATATATTAGCCTCTCATTAAATTATCATCTTCAGTGTAGAATATACAATATATACTTTTAATACATTTATTTCATTATAAAATTTAAATTATTGCATCTCAGATGCCTGGAATTCTTTCCCAACAAATATACTAATCTTCCTTTGGGAAATACACAGCTTTCCACATTGCTTCTTCGTCAGAACCAAACCCATCTAATTGAACAAGCCATTTATATGACTAAATACCTTCTGTGCTCACGCAGTGCACACGTCTATTCATACCATAATTGCTGGATATCTGTCACAACCATGAACCTTAAAATGAGAATATAATAAGAGTAAGTGATCTACATTGAAGGTTGAAATTCATGTGTGCCACTGTCATTCAATTTGGGTGTATGCCAATTGTCTTCATATAAATATAAATTTGCATTGTGTTGAATCAAGCATGAACAGTCTCAATGAGAACCAGAAGAAGTTGTCAGCTTAGTGCTAAATAATGTAGACTCCTTTTACAACTAAATAGTTGCACCACTTAAACACAAATAACTTGATAGTACAGAGATAGGTGTAAAAACCCATTCAGCAATATCAATTTAAAGGCACATTTAGAGGCACATTTATCATGGGTCAACTTTCGAATTCATAAAGTCCCATGAACTCGAAATTCGACCAATCAAAATTTATTATAAATATTACATTTTTTAAACTCGGGTGAATAGGATCGAAAACTCTTATTGAATTTGAATCAAATTTGATTAGAATTTTAAAAACCCTAATGTCAGCAAGGCTGCAAACAACTCCAAAATTGATCCCTGGACGTCTCCCATTGAATTAAACAGCAATTTGCCAGGTTTTAGGTGGCGACTAATCAAATTTGAATTCTTAAAGGGCCAGAGTATGATAAATATCGAAAATCAGATTCAAATTTTTTGAAAAACTCAAATCAAATTTGAATAACTCCCTAGTCAAATTTTTGACAATTTTGACCATAAATAACTCAAAAATTAGAATATTCAACTCGACCCTTGATAAATCTGCCCCTTAATATGAATGTGCCCTATATAGCTTATGTGTATCTGTATATTAAATAAATTTATAAAGTTTTAATAACATGTTATTTGCCTTTTATAATGCAATATGCCATTCCAGTAGAAACTGGTTCACACTGTAGGAGAATGTAGGAAAATTAAGTAGTTCACAGACCTTGCCATGGAAACTTGTTTATCTGTTCTAGCTAATAGCAAAAGCAAAGTTCTGGCACACACTAGCATTTCACATTTAAATCTATGGAAGTTGTCAGGGGCCATTTGTGCCAGGCTAAATGTGAGCCTAATGACCTAGAACTTCGCTGGTGACATGTATAGTATCAATATCAAACTATCATGTTATTGAAAAGTCCATATTGAGTTTATTAATTCCAGTATATGAATTATTATACTCCTATATGGTAACAATCTGAGAGAGAAAGACAAGAGAGAACTGTGGTCTCATGGTGATGATAGACCAGCTTCCAGTTTCTGTCTTCTACATTCTAGAATATAAATGAGCTAACAAATTTCCCTACCCACCCATTTGCTGATGCTAAAACTGTGCATGTTTGATAATTTTTTGAGGTCCTTTGTTATTTACTCCAAACGCTAACCTAGCCTTGTGCAGATATAAGTACAATCTTATAAATTAACATTAAAGACAATTCTGGGGACTTTGCTATCTGTACATAAAGACACATCACACTCTACATAGTGGTCACATCATTACCCCCCTATAAACACACACCAATTGTACCTTTGTTAAAGCTGTGATGTGGAAGTTGGACAGAGGTAATGCTAGTATACTATTCTGTGAACCATTCTTGTTTAATATAATCCTTTTTAAAACAGACAAGAGATGTGTTGCAGTCCATAGACATAATGGTCTTGACCACCTCATCCTCATATGAAAGTAGTCAATATGTACTGCAGTTTATGAACATTTTCATTAACACAGTATAATGGCAGGAACTTAGTTCCTCATTAAAGGAAAACTATACTCCCCAAACAATGTAGGTCTCTATAAAAAGATATTGCATAAAACAGCTCATATGTAAAATCCTGCTTCATGTAAATAAACCATTTTCATAAGAATATATTTTTCTAGTAGTATGTGGCATTGGGTAATCATAAATAGAAATTGCCATTTTAAAAAATAAGGGCCGCCCCCTGGGATCGTAAGATTCACTGTACTCACAAACATACCAACAAACCATACATGTTAGGTCACATGAGCCAATTAACAGACAGAGTTGTGTCTTTTGCTTCCACACTTCTTCCTGTTACAGTTAGAGTCAAAGTATTTCTGATCAGGTGATCTCTGAGGCAGCACACAGACCATCACGAAATGGTGGCTCAAGGCAAGAGATGTAAAAGGGCAATATTTACTTAAATATATATTCCAGTTTGGTAAGATTCTTTAATATGTCACTTAATATGATATAAACTATCTGTTGCTTAAGTGTTCATTTTGGGGGTATAGTTTTCCTTTAAGGAATAACTCAACTGATCAAATTCTTAACATATTGTTTTAATATCTGAAAAAAATTCGGCACCACAGGAGGAAAAAAGAGAGAGGGTAAGCTCTATAAACTGGGGCTTCATTTCTATGTAAATGTTGTATATATTGCATTGATGAGCTGAATTAAGCTGAATTAAGAAGCATGTTGCATATTGAGGCTTTTTAATTAATTCAGACACTTAAGGTGGCCATAGACGTAGAAATCTGCGTGTTTGGCCATGTCTCCACACGAGCGGAACCCCCAAAATGCCAACATTGAAGTGGGCGATATTGGGCTGATCTGATCGGGGGCCCTAGTGCCCAACAATCGGATCATAATTTATCCAATATGGGTGGTCAGATCGCGGGCCAATCGATAAAGTTCGGGGAAGCCCATCCGATGGCCCCACGCACGGGCCAATAAGCTGCCGACTCGTTGCCAGCTTTTATCGGCCCGTGTATGGGGACCTTTAACTGTATAGATAGCTCAAGGTGCATTTATGCTGCCTTATGCATGCCTTTGGCTATAGATCCTAAAAAGACTATTGATGTGTAACTTTTTTCTGCTGAACTTGCCCATACATGATCAGATGTTAGCTGTCCATTTGTAGTTTATGTGCCTGTACATTGGCAGTCTGGCTGAAAGTCGGCAGGTTTCAAAGTCCTGTCAGAATCCTTGGCCCAATAACCTGTATCTCCAGCTTTGTTTTCAGATCGTTAGGCCCTAAGGCAAATGGATCAGGCCGATATTGACCACTTCAAGGTTAGTATGAAAGATCTGCTCTTTGACGACCTTGCCAAATGAGCAGATCTTTTAATGTATGGACAGCTTTAATCCTGGGTCCTACCTTTCTATACATGCTATGAGCAGATTTTGGAATATGTTCTTACTAATATTTTGCTTGG
This sequence comes from Xenopus laevis, assembly GCF_017654675.1. Lineage (NCBI taxonomy): Eukaryota > Metazoa > Chordata > Amphibia > Anura > Pipidae > Xenopus > Xenopus laevis. Next base: position 68,787,568 of record NC_054378.1, on the reverse strand, counting down.
AGTAATGGACTAACAAAACACAAATTATATTAAAATGTGTCCCCATGATCCACTAGACAACACTCACTGTAGGTTTCTTGTAAGGGGATTATATCATTACAGAAAGACTTTTTATGGCTTATAAACTAGGTTGCCACCATTTGGCTCAAGATCATCATCACAGAAGCAAAGGCAAACACAACAAGAGCATAAAGCTGATGGCACACAGGTCACTTTTCAGATATCTGAAAATACATGTTAGAAACCTCTCATCCTATTCACTCGAATACCTGAAAACACCATTATTGACGAGTTCTGTTGCTCTCAGACATTTCCTATTTTATAGGAAATGTCTGGTCTTCACATTTTGTGGCTTCAGTTTTCTAGCAACTTAAATTGTATTGTTTATCTTTCTATACAGGTCCTTTGCTATTTATATTCTACTTAAACTGCTGCCTAATTGCTATCGTAATTCAGCCCTAGCACCCGGATAGCATTTAAAATCCAATGTCTGAAATAATTCAAAACCCCAAAAAACATGCAAATTAAAGGCCAGAATAAAGTCTCTTATATCATGCTTTTTAAGATATTTTAAAGGGGTGGCTCACCTTTAATTTAACTTTTAGTATGTTATAGAATGGGCAATTCTAAGCAACTTTTTTTTTGCCTTTTTCTTCTGACGCTTTCCAGATTTCAAAGGGGGGTCACTGACCCCATCTACAGACAAATGCCCCGCAAGGCTACAAATTTATTGTTATTGGTACTTTGTACTACTTATATCTCTATGCAGGCCTCTCCTATTCATATTTCAATCTCTTATTCAGATCAGTGCATGGTTGCTAGGGTAATTTGGACCCTAGTAGAATTTTTCTATCACTTTTTTCCTGCATTGAAAAAACTACAGATTTTGTTCCTACCTTCACATTTATGTGTCCAGGGACAGAAATGTAATCGACCTGTCAGGGGTAGGGGATTTCTCTGCCAGCAAAGAAACTGCTACTAGCCATTAGCCTTAATCTTTCATTTCTGGTGAGCAATGGTGGATTGTGCATTTTCTGGAAGATTGAAGTACCACTTTTTTTTTTATTGTATTCTGTCTTATATTAACCTTACTGGCTGCGTTTTTGTTACCACAGGTTACAAAATTCCCTATTTAGAAAATTTGAAGGGAGGACATGTCAGTTTCTAGTATAGAAAATAATTTAGGGTAAATTCCCCAGGTTAAGCATTACAACTTTCTTTACCATGACAATACTTGTTAGTAGTCTGTATCATTTAAATAAAGAGAAATATTGTATCTTTCATTTTCTGCACATCTAACGCAAGGAGTCACAGACTCTGATCTATACTTGTGCCTTTTGTTGGTTCACGCAGTGTATGAAGCTCAGATAGGTTTATTGTTTTGGTTTGCTGTACCTTTTGTTTAGATAAGGTTGGCCATACTAGAGGTTGCATTCTGTAGATGTGTTCCACTCAGTTGGCCTGAGATAAAGAACACACTTATGTTCCTGGGATGAAAGCGACTGGAGGCACAAGATTTGCATATTATTACTATCACATATATCAAAATTGCAAAAAGCATAACAACACCAACAGTTATGAGTATCACTCCTACAGTGTGCATGGTGATCAGTACTGTAGTGGATCCGGGTGTTTCTCCTGAGAAAGACAATACAAGCAGAACTACACCACATACAAGGATAATAATTGCGCTGCATCCAAAAACCACAGTGTCTGACAAGCCACCACTTTTCAGCATGTCAATGTGGTCACGTCTTTGAACACAATGCATATCTTGCACAGCAGAGCTCAGTAATTGCTTGAGTAAGACTAACAGAGCTAGAATGCACAATGTGGCCCCTATAGCCATTCTCCATTCTCCAGAGCGACTAGTTGTGGTGGATAGGAGTACAATTCCACCAATGCCACATGCTAAAATGAGCAGCACAGCCACAGTGTAGCACAGTACTGATTTGACTGGCTCTTTGGACCACCAGAGCTCTGTGTGCTCCTCTAGGACATCATTCTGCATCCTTCTTGGATCTGGAGGAGTCCTCGGGGGTGGCAACTCCATTTCTAATGGCAGAGGCTTCAAACTTCCAGCAGGAGAAAATCCGGAGCTCCAGGATGTGTGCAAAAGCTGGTCATCAGAACCATGTTTGGCGTTGCAGCATCACCCATGTATATGATTCCTGAAAGGTATTCCATTCTACGTCCTGATCAGCACACATTGCAGGAACGTTGTTAAAAAGATCAAATAAAACAATACAGGAAGCAAACCTATTGGTGGTGGCCATCCAGCATAACAGAAAACCACTGACATAAAATCATAGCTCCTTTACACGGTGAAAGCACATCCCATGGACAGGAAGACTACAGAAATCCAGCGTCACAGCATCCCAATCGCTTCCTTTTTCTCCTGTTGTATTTTCATAGAACACGGATTGTTTGTGAGTCCCTCTTGTGAATTTTTCAAGATTTTCAAGAAAATTTCACCTTTAAAAGGAGAAGGAAAGGTTAAAACTAAGTAAGTCTTATCAGAAAGGCCCACCTAAATATACCAGTAAACCCTCAAAGTAGTGCTGCTCTGAGTCCTCTGTCAAAAGAAACACTGCATTCCTTTCCTTCTATTGTGTACACATGGGCATCTGTATCAGACTTCCTGCCTTCAGCTTAAACCTCCTTGCCCCAGGTGTGAGCATGCTCAGTTTTTCTCCTCCCCCCCCTTCCTCCCTTTTCTGCTGTAATCTGAGCCCAGAGCTATAAGTGAGCAGAGAGAGACTCAGGCAGGAAGTGATGTCACACCAAGCTAATACTGCAGCTGCTATCCTAAACTAACAGAGAGCTTCTAGAGCTTTTTACTCAGGTATTAGAGAATAAATATAACATTCTAGCTTGCACTATTGCAGCTAATCTAATGGCAATAAAATGCCTCTGTAGCTTTCCTCCACTTTTAAGAGAAAAATAAAAAAGTAAATAAGCTCTCCGAATCCTGCATGCGTACTCCCTGATTCATGGGTGCCTAGAATATTCATGATTTGCAATAGGGTGCTGATGAGGAGACAATGATAGGGCGACCCTTCCTCAGGTCTCTTCAGATTCAGTCAGAGCATTGTCTCGGAAAGTTGTTAATACATGAAGTGATATAGACTTTAACCAATCAGAAACAAGCTGCACAAGCACGAGAGCTAATAATCATTTAAGCAATGGAAGCCCTGGCACCTTCTTACCTTCCTCAGAGCATCGTGTGAGAGACATTGGCTGGGTGGGGGGGCAGTACAATAAGTGGGGTTCGCTGGGTGTCCGGCCGTTACAGGAGGGAAGAGAACACGGCCGCTCTGATATAGATGCTGTCACTGTGTCTGACTCTTGTCACCAGCTGGTTTCCCTGTCACCAAGTTTCTCTGGCTCTAGTTTGACAAAGGAGGGGAGGGGGTGCGTGTAACCCTGTGTTCTCTCTGCGTTTGTCGACTTCATGGTGAGATTCTGTCGCTCTTTAGTGTGGGCACATATTTGCTTGCTGGGTGTCAGCCTGGGTATGTGACACGTTTAAGGGTGATTCATCTTTGAGTTAACTTTTAGTATGATAAAGAGAGGGATATTCTGAGACGATTTGCAAATGGTTTTCATGTTTTATTATGTATGACTTAACGTTTTTATTCAGCAGCAATCTAGAACTGGCTATTCTATAACATGCCAAAAGTAATCTGTCTGAATTGATTGAATAATGCCAAGCATCAACACAACTATATTCATCATTACTGCAGGCCAGGGTCATATTTTTATATAGGATCCCAAGGACCTGTGCCTTAAGGTGGCCATACATGGGCCAATAAAAGCTGCCGACAGACTAAGCCCTCCGACGGCTTCCCTGATCGATATCTGGCCGAAAGTCGGGCAGGGTTAAAAATCCCGCCCATATTGGCAGCATTATGATCCAATTGTTGGGCCCTAGGGCCCACGATCGGATCTGCCCGATATTGCCCACCTCAATGTGGGCATATTGGGGAGAGATCCGCTCATTTGGTGCTCCATGTATGGCCAGCTTTAGGCATCAACTTTAAAGGGACTGCCATCTTTGTCTATATGACAAATTAATTGTTGTTTTTGTACAAAATAAATAATCTCCCCAGCTGCTCCTGGAGACTTAAAGCTGTGGTTGTGGTTAAAGCTGGCAGCTAAGCTGGGGGGTTAGGAGAGCACTTTTTGGCGCTTGGTATGGGAGTGCAGGGCCGGATTTTGACTGCAGCGCGCCCAAAGACTGCGTGGCCCTAGCGCCCGACCGAGGCCCAAACGTGTGGTCCTAGTGCCTGCCGCCCACAATCTCCCACAACCCCTAATAGCTTGCTGCCCTAGGCTCGGGCCTTTGTGGCCTTGCCAAAAATCCGGGCCTGCAGAAGTGACGTAATATGATGCGTTCAGGCCAGCATCACTTCTGCAATGAAGAGGTAGTGCTGAGGTCCGGTGCCTTGGGTGGCACTAGACCTAAATATAGTACTGGCTCTGGCATAACTATAGTGGTTGCGGGGAAAGCCAGGGACATGGAGTGACCGGGCAGGTGTAAGGCTTATGCATACCTCTAAGCTGTCCCGTTTTTTGTGGGATAGTCCCGATGTTCACAGTTCAACCCACAGTCCCGGATTGTTACTGAAGTGTCACGACTTTCTCTTTGATTTCCTGCACTGCACTGAAGCAGGAAGTAGTGTTCTGGATATTATGTTGGACATCTAGTCACTCCAGCCTTTATACATTACATTTTTAGCTAATTAACTGTATTAAAAACGTGTTTTATTTTGCACATACTATCTATTTATTTTTACACTGGACTGTTCCTTTAAAGGGCATGGAAAGCTAATTTTACTGGGGGTGCCAAAATGTTTACATGCGCTTTAATTCCAGACTATAGCCAAAACATAATGTGATTATTTTACACTACATCAGGTTTGTTGTTACATATTGAAGCCAGTTGGACAAATTTTTGGCTTGAAAAGTGGTGTAAAAAGCACCATTTTTGTTTGACAGTGTAATGTTTCCTTATGTATTACAGATTGTTGCATTTGCAGTAGGCCTAAAGATGAACTTTATCATAATGCAATGTTTATTTATTTCATTTTAACTTAACTGTGATGATATCTTAACGCATGTGGTGGAAGGAGTCTGAAAGAGCTGTCGTATATGGTTGTGAGAGACTAGAGGTAAATTGTTCATAATAAACCTGGTGTGACTCAGAGTGGCTCCTCCTTATTTGTGCACATACCTACAGTATACACTGACCTCTGTCACTATTTGTTACGTATTTGTGTTTCCTTATAGCTCAACGTATAAATGATCTATCTTGTGCTTATTTAATCACGTGTAAAGACTCCATCAAAATATAACCAAATCTGTTATAATTGTTACAAAACAAGAGATCATTTCCATGTACACAAGTAATTATTATCCAATGTACACAATGAAAATGCTCAGCACAGCTGGTTTGGGAGGTCAAATGGAATCTGATTTATATGAGGGGTAGAGATACATGTTTTTTGTACGCTATACAGTGTGTGGGGGTGAACAAATGTGGATTATAGCAGTATTTTTGCCCGTGTGCAAAGATGTACTTATATTTGTATACAGTGTAGTTTAACGCTCCATAATACATATAAATATTGTGATATAGGGCTGTAAGACTGATTGAATTGGGGGAATCTAGCTATTTACAAGCCAAGACTATAGCATATCCAGCTGATTGGCCAGTGTTTGGCCAGTTTTAGTATTCATACATAAAGTAATTTTTCAAATGTTAATTTGCAGTATTCCTGCAATTGTCCAGGAAGTGTCAAGCTGCAAATGATGAGTGCCTGGATGGGCCTATGCACATGCGCAGTGAGCATACGGGAACAGCAGAAGGGGCCTATTCGCATGCACTGTGATTTAACATTGAGGGGCCTATTTATCATGCTGTGTGAAAAGTGGAGTGAAGCATAAAGGAGACCATACACAGAGAGATCCGCTCGTTTGGCAATGTAGCCAAATGAGCGTATCTATCCCCGATATGCCCTAATAAATGTTATATGAGCGGTGGAATAGCGGGACCGCATCAACGAATAGATGCAGTCCGAGATCCGACGGGATTGTTACCCCTGCTCGATCAACATCTGATATCGATCGGGGAAGCCTGTTGGAGGGCCACGTACACAGGCCAATAAGCTGCCAACTCGGCCTGTCGGCAGCTTTTATTGGCCGTGTATGGCCACCTTAATTGCTGATTTTGCCCATCAGCAATTACATTTCAACAGTTAGAAAACAAAAGCAAAGATCACTCCACTTTTTACACAGCATGATAAATAGAGCCCTAACTGTGACTAGGCCATGCCCACATCCTCCCTCCCACAAACACTTTGGTCAGCGTCTCTAATGGTCTGTGAGGTGGTTAAGTATTCATTCTGGGGTATAGGTTTCCTTTAAACAAGTAGGCACCAATCCTGTCTACTAAGCAAAATGGAAACCAATAGGAACTCAGACATGACTATGCAGTTAGCAGTAGTAGTGCCTTCCCTTCTTAAGCTCCCTCTCCTCTATACCTCATGGCCCTGAGATCAGTATTTTACATTGAAAAACTATTTTTGAGTTTTTTTCAGTGGGTTATTAGCTAGCAATCTGTTGTGTATAACATGGTCAAATATATTGTTTTGGGCGATATTTAATTTCCTTTTAATCAGACACTTTGTTTTTAATTATATACCCCACCACCTCTGCATAATAATACTGTAATAAACTCTGTAGCCCTCTGCAGAATTGAGCTGGTACAGTGGTCGAAGCAAAAACGTACCCATATAGTTATGTGTTTGACAGCTGCATGCAAATTGCAGAATGTAGGAATTTTGCTTCTTGGTTCTTTCCCATTAGTAAATGAGGCCCAGAATTTTCTGGCAACAGCCGTAGAATGCTACAGTGTGTAATGTTGTAGTGTACTCTCATGTTTCCCATGCTTTGTTGTATAGAAAGGTGGAAGAAAGGAAATACACAGCTGCACAAGTACAAGGAAATACCTGTGCAAGAAAATATAGTCATTTTTCAAGGCTTAAAAAATTTATATTTCCAGCCTTACGCCAGTTTTTCTTTTTCTACACACTGCTTTCTATAATAGTGTTCTATTAAAAAAAACAGCCAACTGCATGACTTTTGTATTTTTCAGGCCTTGGCACCACACTATGAGAAACCAAAGGGATGGTATGATCCCTTTCTACAGTGCCTAAATACCTCTCCCAGCACCTAAGGGGCAAGAATTCTTTCTTTGTACAGATAGTATTAGAGATTGCACAGTTGACAAGCAAATTGAAACATGTCCTTACCTGTCTCACCTGTAGCTGAGTCTTGCCAGGAGCAGGATTCTCTGCGCAGGGTGACGTTAGTAAGTACAAAGAAAGTTCCCGACAATAGAAAACAGAGGCTGTGTAACCTTTCGGAGCCTCATTGAATTCCCTTAAGCTTTTCAGTGCACCTTGTTTATTCTGACAACTACACAAGTGGAAATTCTCTCTCTTCCTCTTCAGCCAAGCCCTTGTCACTGATTGGTTGCAGGCTCTGGTGACAGCAAACTTGAGGGCTGTTCCATTCCCAGCAAGGTGATACGCCTACTCTACCTGCTGAGCTATAGAATGCTAAAGCCTCACATCAGGTTGTACTCAACAAGAACAGGCATTTCAAGCCACTGTTCTCCCCCCTTCCTTTTGTTTTTACTTAATCTACCCCTGTTTAATTACTGTGCTATACTTAACTTTTCTTCTGATAAAATGTTATTGATCTATCTACAGCTATTTCTTTGTGAGTGTTTGCTTATATGCATGTAAAGGGCATTGTGTGGCACAGGGTGGGTGGAACAATTTACATAAGAGATAACAAACCCAGTAAACAGGGACATGATGATAGAGAAATCCCTTGCTAAAGCACTCATCATGTCTATGACTGTTAACCAGTCTCACTACATTTTTGGCCTTCTACGTCGATGAACAAACTATCATTTTTCCATCAGGTAACAACTGTGTTAAATATAACATAGACCAAAAATGGCAAACATTTATGCCAGGTATGCAACAGTTGACATATTATCAACAGGATGATTTCTAGGCAAATATTTGGGAGATACAGTTTTATTTCCAAAGATGTATCCTATTGAAGAGATTATGCTGAAGGCAATAGTGCTAAATAGTGCAGTGTCGCAGGAAACCAATAAACACAAAAAGAAGATTTTGGACTTAATAGGTTTACATTTACATTGAACAGATCATGCTGAGGAACATATTAGGTTGTCATTATTGATGTCAGAGGGTCAGAATTAGGTGCTGAAGTTTGGTTTAGAATCAATCAACTTGTGTACAATAGCAAATAGCAATGGTAAAGTCACATGGTAATCAAATGCCTCATTTATAATTCACCATGTAGTGGGCAATTTAAAAAAAGGTCATACTTTGCACACAGTTTAGTGCATTGTACCATATCTACCTGTGATGCTACTCTTGCACTGATCGATGATTTTATTCAGCTTATCAGTACAAAGTGCAGCAGCCCTGGGACTAATGTTTAACAAGACATTAAACCAGCATACGTGAGACAATCAATCTTAAAAACTGATAACAATGGCCTTGAAAATAAATTATGCTGTCTCAGTGCTCAGTAAGTTATGATCCTTGGTTATGGTTGATTAGAGTCTTTAAAGAGCCAGTACCACTGAAGAGTTTGACACATACAATCAGAGTATGGCACACAGGGAGCATATGGCAGGCAGAGTATGGCACACACAGGGAGTATAGGGCATGCATAGTACAGCACACACAGGTAGGTTAGAAAAATCACAGGTAGAGATAGGTAAACGATAGGGAAACTTATCAAGACCATTCTAAGGTGGATAGTATGTACTATAAACTATATAGACTGTACACTGCTCCTACAGTCTGTTTGGGATGTGAACAGATGAACAACAGCCTGAAGTGTGATTAATGCAGTGTCTAATACGTGTGAACAATGCAGGTTATTACTGGACAGGGTTTTAATGGTGTGAAAAATACATAGGATTACAAGTGACCAATCCACGTCTTTTACAGCCTGAATCTGAGATGTGAATAATGCTGGTGTCAGTTTATCTCAGTTCTGATATATGTTGAAGCTTATACATTTGTTGCCTCGTGAGGCAACTTCGGGAGACTATGGAAAATGAATTAATCCAATTGTCGTCGGAGATTTACATTCTAGCCAGGGGGAGGCAGTTCGGGGGGTTTCGCCCCCCTGAAGAAGAGGCGATTTATCGCCGGGCAACTTAATCTCCCCGAATCGGAGCGTGTGTCTCTGCCCTTAAACTGCGAAATTATTGTCCAGTAGAGAAAAGAAAAAACATTATTTTACAGATGTCAAGTAACCTCCGATCTTTTTTTGTCACTGCATGACTACCCCTTTATCTGATCTGAAGAACAGCTTAGTAGGTAACTGTTTAGTTGCAGCAAATGTATACTTTGTCCCAACCTCAAATTTCTGTCAAATGTCTGCATTTCAAAATGCAAACGTTGTATCTAAAAAGAAATACATAAACAACTTCAATTACAGACTGGTCAATGAGTATTTTTACGTTTGGTATTTTTACTGTTGATGTAATAAGTACAGTTTACATGAAATCCCACATTAGAAAGTAAGAAAAAGCAGTTTGGAAAGATTAGCGTCAAGATATTTATTGTACAATGCAGGGACAAACGCATTAATGGAGGTCACGGACTAGAGTTGGGGCAGTGGTAAATGGGTCCACTGCATTTATTTCATTCTGCTAATGCATCTTCAAAATGTCTATAGATTTTCTGTAGAATTCATTATCCTTTAATCATCTCATTTTTTTATTATTACCTTTTATAAAGTGTATTAGACTTTTTGTATGTTTAGTAACAATTTCCTTTATGCTTAAAATATGTATTATTTATATAAAAAGCGGCAGCTTATTACACAGCTGTACAGAAATAGGAATATGAGACAAGCAATGCAACCAACTGAAACAAGTGATCAGTGAACCCTGCCCCTGAGAGCTGACAATGAATCGAATGTTTTACATCGCAGAAGAACCTTGTGATTATGTCATGATTCCTACAATTGGGTTTATCTGCCACATACGAACACGAGAAAACCAGTGTGTGCAAACATAGCTCTCACTGTCCCCAAACAGAGTGGAGAAAGTGTCTTCCTATCTACAGCTCTATAGGAATCTCTCAGTAATGTAACAAAACGCTAAAGGGCCCAGGAGCATGATGTGCACCCGCCCCCCCTCCCCAGACGCGATAGACGCGTGGTTTTTATTACCTCCTGCGCTGAGGCGCAATCGCCGGCGTGCATCGAGGGAGGGGCAGGGGGGAGCTGGCCCTGGTGCAATTGCACCCCCTGCTCCCCCGGTAGTTACGCCACTGGAATCTCTGGAAGACAAGACAGTGACTGTGTTAGGCAGTAATATTATAAGAACATTTGCTGCATTAAAAATATCCATAAGTTCAAAATGTTAAAGGAGAAGGGAAGTCGTTAACCACTTGGGGATGCCAAATGTTAGGCACCCAAAGTGAATGTATTTACTTACCTGAAACCCCGGGACGGTGCTTCTATCAGCAGAAAACTGAATTGGACTGGGGTTATTCCAGCAAGAACCATGGAGCTCTTCTTTTCCAGCTTCTTCTTTCTTCAAATTTCCCGGGGCAGACACATACGCAGTAGAATGAAAAGCTGATTTTTTAGTTAAAGTTCAGCTTTTCACTCTAATGCGGCACCTCCTCTGATGAAGCACCCAATGGTGCGGAACGCATCAGGAGGGTGTGGCTTACATGAGGTATGGAGACAAGGACGAGACACTGCCATGTGGTATGTAACAAATGAATTTGTTTAACACCTTTTTGTAATGATTTTGGTGAATTTGCTCAAATAAATGCCTGAAGTGAGTTAACATGCATTTCTGTTTTGGAATAATTGGCTAGTGCTGGACCTAAACATGGCACTCACTTCCAGATAACACATACTCGTACTATTTATTTTGTACAGTGTTTGGTGAGTGAATGTTTCCTATACTTTGTATTTGTATTTTGCCTAACGAAGGGGCCTTGGTGCTCCGAAAGCTTGCAATGTATTTTTATTGTTAGTCAATATAGGTATCACTTCTACAATACTTTTTGTATTTGTTTGTTTTTTTATGTTATATTAGCTGTGAGAAAGAAATCAGATACCAAACCCTTAAGAACAGGAGGAAAAGGAAAGTGATGGCCCTTTTCACAGAGGACTCAGAACAGTAACATTGCGAGTGTTCATGGTTGAATTTACCCATTTGACCTTTCTGATAAATTTTACTTAGTTTTACTCTTTCCTTCTCCTTTAAAGTCAACGTATTTTCTTCTGCTTGCTATTCCTTATCAGATGAAATTGGATGGCTATTGTGTGTAAAAGTCATGTGCTGAAATAGAAATATTTATATAAAGTCTGGAATGGGTATTTTGGTGATAAACTGATTTTATACTGACTTCTAACCTGTCAAATATTATTCCCTCAGTCGTCATTCACTGGTTTCATTACAAACTCTTTACAATTGTGCCCATGACCATTTGCTTTTACAGTCCGGTCTTTCCTTTGGTTTGTTCAGTATTAATAGAACTGCAAATTCTGTACTGGGTATAGCTAGCTATTGTGTAGCCGACTATAAATTTGAGTTACCAAATAGGTACGGTTTGTGCCTTATTTGACCAAGTGAGCTGTGACCCAACTTTCCACCATGGATGAGAAACTTTTGATTAAATATATCAGGTTGTAGGGGAGTGTCTGAGTCCAAACATAGGCCAACAAGGCTGCCAACTTGGCCAAAGTTGTAGACCATTGCCAGACGATTTCCCTGGCACATTACATTTGGCCTGAGTAGTCATAAGTGCCACACATATTTCCTATTAGTTTAACACAATACATTTTAATAAAGATTAAGATTCATTCAGTAGCAATTATTGAAAGAAGCATCATTGTATTGAGTTGTAATCAAAGCTGGACTGCATACTAATACATAGAGGCAGCAGATGGGCACAAGGGGGTGCATGTCACACCTCAGATGCCTGTTGACGGACCCCTCCCAAGAAATCATAAAACAAAATGTACACAAAAACTTTATTTTTACAATACTTTACTAATTTTAAGACACAAATTTCAAAGGCACATTTTTGCTACCTTTCTCTTTACATTACAAACAGTAGTTAGAAGAAAAGAAAGCTAATTGTATTGTGCCTCTAGCTTCAAATCCTAAAACATCTTATTTTGCTTTAAACCTGAAAACAACCCATTTTCCTTTAAACGCCAAAACATCCCATTTTGCATCAAAAGCATTGCAATTGCAGAAAAGGAGAGTAGCAGACTTTTATCACAATTTTAGCACAATTATCAGCTTTGAAGCAAACCTTTACTTCAGTGATTATTTGGGAACTTCCTATTCTCCAGGATAACATGGCCTGAATTATGTACCTCTGTGAGCACAACTAGGACACTGCTGGTTGTATGTAACAGTTTCTAGGTGCAACGAAAGGCCAATATTTAGTGAATAAAGTACCCCCTCTTGTAAAATATAAGGATATTATAAGTTACCGAGGAGTTTCATGACCATATAAAAACACGAGGCCGAAGGCAGAGGGTTTTTGTACAGGTCATGGAACTTCGAGGTAACTTCTAATATCCTCATATTTTGCAACTGGGGGTACTTTATTTATTATAATGCACAAATTTCAGTGAGTCATGTGACAGAATTGACAACAGAATTCACTGTTTATAACTGATGACATCAGAATTCACAGTTTCTAAGGATCTAATTTACAAGATATTCATGGCTTTTGTGTATTATATAAATATAACAGATCCTACACAGCCAGATTGGCTGCCAATAGCAGAAGTGAGTCTATAAACATTAAAAAAAAAAAAAAAAAAAAAGGATCAGTGCGTCAATTTGTTGATCAAAATACAAGGCTGAGCAGAAATAAGCAGCTGCATATCATGGCTTAGTGCTGTCTGGCAACCATTCCATTCCATATTCCTTTAGCCCACCTACAGAGGGACACAGAGACTAACAACATTCTTTCCTAACCACATCCTATTTGAAATGTTACATTATTTTAAAAAGCAGAATATTTGTATATCATTGAAGAAACTTGTAGAGTGGCTATATGACTATGAAGATTTTCATTCATCCAGGTCATGGTATATCTAGTATAGTTAAATCTAAAACAACTGGACTTGTTGAGTAATCATTGAAGACGTTTCACTACTCATCCGTGCAGCTTCTTCAGTTCAACTGACTGGTGTGGGAAGTTCTCGGCAAATTGCAGAAAGATCGGTTATCCAGAAATCCCCAGGTTCCGAGCGTTTTGGATAACAGGCCCCATATTCTGCAATCTCTCAAATGGATTCCAAGCCATTGAAGAACTTTATGCATGACTCAAGTGAACCCTACTTTAGATAAAACTATTATTTATATATTGTTATTTATATACAGTAGTGTTCAGAATAATAGCAGACCAACATCACTAACCTGATCACTGTTTTGGTAGAAATAATATTTCTACACTGCAAATAATTTACTAGTAGGTGTAGTAGAGTAATAGAAAACCAGCAGACCCAACAATCATGACATGCATGCTGCTGATTCTGTGTAATTGAATTATTAATTGAGGCTTGTTCAAAATAATAGCAGTGTGGAGTAAAATTAATGAGGTCATTCATTATCTGTCAATTAATGTCCTTACGGTGGCGCAAGCATCATGATATGGGGATGTTTCAAATACTATTGTGTTGGGCCTATTTTTTTTGCATACCAGGGATCATGGATCAGTTTCAATACATGAAAAGGTCATATTGCCTTATGTTGAAGAGGAAATGATCTTAAAATGGCTGTTTCAACAAGACAATTACCCCAAACACAACAGTAAATGAGCAACATCTTGGTTCCAGACCAACAAGATTGCCATTATGGAGTGACCTTTTTCCAATAGAAAACTTGTTGTTCCTGAGGAAAAAACCAAGAAATGCAGAATTGTGGAATGTAACATGTGCCAGAAGTTTGTTGACTCCATGCAACACAGATGTGCAGCAATGCTCAGAAACACTGCTTATACAACTAAATAGTAGTTCAGTGATTCAAAGGAAAGCAAAATCTTGAGTGAGTGAATCTTTGAGTTTGTAAAGAAGAATGCCAACACTGCATCTTCACCAGGAGAACCTCAGAGATACAAGTATGGTGAATTTATCCCCCATAATACATTCACAAAACTGCAATCTTTGAGGTTGTGTTGGTTGACTAAGACCTGACTTTTTGTTCAAAGCCATAATATTAGAAACTCTTCCAAATTTTGCACATGGAGCTACTTCCTGTCTTGTCTTTGGAGTGGGTTCTTTTGTTTTAAAAGATATGTATCATACCACCATAAGGAACAATGTAACCTATATTTCTAGCAAGCTACAGATAACAGGTACTAATCATATTATGGTTCCAGTTACAGGAATGGTAATATAGGAATACCAAGTCCAACCGCTAGTTGTACCATTCATTATTTTAATAAAAAAAACAGCAATTACAGTGTCCCACATAGAATTTTGTCCATGCGTCAGTGCTAAGAACAATACTTTTATATGGCAGTGGCTTAAATTTTAGATGCCAGTCACATGTAGAAAGGTTTGTTCTCTCACCAAGAATGTAGATCTCAGATCCACACAAAAAGTTGTGTTAACAAGACCCAGGTACCTACTCCATTTCTTAGTGTGCTAGGGGTTTTAAAAGAACACCATGAGTCGGCCTCAACTTGTCAATGATTTTAGTAACTTTAAGCACCCAATGGGTACAGGGCTGTAAAAAGCAGGAAAGACACAATGGCTGTTGTTCATTGCCTATAATCTTTATCTGTTGAAGCCGAGACAATATAATATCTAGTTTCTATTTTTCACTCACTTTTTACAGACACAAACTCAGGCACTATGTAAAGTTTGCCAAAGCCGCAAAGATATAGTTGTATGAATTGAAGGTTTGTGCAACTTCCGGACCGTACTATTGGTTGTTTAGTCAATCAGACAGGTTAGAAGATTTCTGTCGGCTAATGATAATACAGTAGAACCACAGTTTTACATTTTTCAAGGGACAATAAAATAAATTCAAGCAAATTCATGGAAAATGTAAAATCAGGGAAATGTATTATGCATAATATATAGGTGGGACCACAAAACAACTGTAAAATTAGGGAAAACTTGAAATCAGGAGATGTAAAATTTCATGTATTGCATATCAACGGGGCGACTTTCACTACTATTTGGTGGACAGAACTTTTGTACAATTACTGTCGTGACCAGAACATCACCTGATTTGTTATTTTACTACTTTATTTAATCTGAATGGTTAGTGGCAGGTCAGTAGATTACCACGTAAGATCGGTCATTGGATACAAGGCTAAAATCTGCATGTCTATGGCCAGTTTAAGAGGATTCAGCAGCCTTATGAATTCTCAGGTAACCAGTCTTAAATGACATACAATTTCAGGATTTGTGTTTTAAAAACTATTCTGATAGGAGTGACAAACATTTACGTTCATAAAAAGATGTGATGGCATTGCAGTGTGCTTTAACGCAGCATTATTATATGTCACAGACCCACATAGAAACAGTATGTGTTTGCCACTTTTCTATGTAGAATACATTATACTGCTCTGTGTGTCCTACTAACTGTCAAGGTATATGTCTTAAAGCCATACACTTTGAAATCCACTTGGTCGACATGAACTGCCGCTAATATGCCCCAATATATAGTAGGCTGAATTGAAAAGGCCCAGGATAGATACAAATAATTATCTTAAATGCTGATAAGAATTTCCACAGTGGCCCATAACCATTCATTCTCCAATTGACATGAGTCTGGAAATGAAATTGTTTGTTACAGAGCTATGATCTTGAAACCAGGTTTGTTATAATCCATATAGAGATGCCAGTACTATAAACCCTTACCAATACAATAGCCGATTACTACTGATTGTTACCAAAATGCAACCACAGTTAAACATATTGAGTTAAAAATTGATGCAGTTTTTTATTGGGTGAAGCCTGGCATTGTGTGGTGTATTATCCCACTGTTTTTTTTACACAGCAAAATAAATATGTCCCATGGCCTCAACTTTAAAGGGGAACTGTCAGAAAATGACATTTTAATATGTATCCTCATACTGAAACAAGAAACTTTCTAAATACAATCAGTTAAACATTCTGTATTGTTTCTGAAATAATCAAGTTTATATTCACTATCCCTCTCTCAGCATCTTTTTCTCTTCATGCTCTCTCTTCATGCATCAGTTGGGTGTCGGATGAATGATCCAATATATCTTATAGGGGGCTCCCTTTCCTAGCAGATGTATTACAGCTCACTCAAATAACTGATTCCAGTACAAAAGATCTAACTAAATAGCTGCCTTTTGTACAAATTCTGCATGTAGAGAGACAGGATTTCTGGTGATTTTAATAGAATGAGCTCTAATACCATTCTAATACTATATTCTTCTAGGCAAAAGAAGCCCCCAATAAGATATATTGGATCACACACCTGACACCTAACTCCTGAATGAAGAAAGAATGAAGAGAAACAGATGCTGAGAGAGGGATAGCGAGGATAAACTATTCAGAAATGGTACAGAATTTTTAACGGATTGTATTTAGAAAGCTTTTTATTTCAGTATGTTGAAGCTATTTTTATTTTCGTGATAGTTCCCCTTTAACACGACTACTTACAAGAAAAAAAGGGATGATCTTCCACTGCCTCGACAATATACTGTGCAGGGTGAACACATGGCACTGTTTGTATGCAGATTGAGAATAACCTTCTACAAATTCTTCACACTACTACTAACTAACAACACTACTAATAAGATAAATTGGCTTGGTTTAACTTCATATAAAAAAAAGTAGAGCAATAAGAAGAGTACCAAAAATGGTTTTTAAGCCATGAAATAAACCTTTATGTAAAATAATTCTCTCTCTTTCAAAACATCCGTTTGCTATTAGATGCCTGTTCTTGGACCTTCCAGACAAGTTCAAGTCTTAGTTTCTTAAAAAAAAAGTAAAACATGTTTTATTCTCGAGGCGACACTTCCTACAGCAGCAGAAACCCTATAAACCACTATGCAAAGTCTGGGAAACATTAAATACAAAGGGTTCTTTTTTTTAATAAACATTTTATAATAAATTTTTACAAGGCAAATATGCAAGTCTCTTAAACATATCTTTACATCATTTTGAAGGTTCCTAAGCAATATCCAAATATTAAAAAGTGGCCCTAAGCACCTAAATACAGTTAAGATTTGCCTTTTCTTTTTTATTTTGTATAAAATCAAAAGAAATATTGTTGCAGCATTACAGAAAAAGCATCAATATTACATTCACTCATAATTTTCACATACATTAAAAAAAAAAAAAAATCTGAACCACTTGCTAAATTTGCTATTCAATAAAATCTTGAAAAAATAAACTGTGTGCATGGTTTTAATGGCAAACGATTCCAAGATGACAAAATGTCCTCTTTGCAGCGAGTTCTAAAAAAATGACCTTGGCTGCAAATGGAACCGTGCAAGAAACAGTCTATAAATAGTTGCCTGGGACTCTAATGAAAATTAATCTATACAGAGTTCCCAATGTGCGATCATTTCACAGCACACGTTTTTAATTTTGCACCCCAAGATTATATTAAGGATCAACATCATCAAAATCACTTTTAGTCTCTCCAATTATCATGGGCGAATCCGGACCCTGTGAAAAGAAAGGAGTAATATTAATGGACATCATTATCCTGTACACAACTTTGTAATATGCGTATGGGATCTATTGTCTGGAAACCCATTATCTAGAATGCTCTGAAATGCAGGAAGGACATTTTTTCTGAAATGCAGGAAGGACATATTCACCTTAGACCATATTCTACATTTGAATAGCCCCTGTGAGAAAAAACATTTTTGCAAATCATCTTTTTTATTTGAAATGTTTGGTTTTGAAGCTACAGACCTGATAAGACATGGATCAGCCATGCTTCAGTTTCCTAGCCCAGGACTTGGCAGCCAGCCAAAAAAAAACAAAAAACATCACACTGAATTTTGTCAATAGGATTAGTAAAATGCAAATGAAGCAGGAGAGGGGAGAAATGCGCAGTGGTGATTTGTGGGTCGAGAAAAACTTGACAAGCCCCCGTTCCACGCCTGACTTCCACCTTCCTTTTATAGCAACACCGCCCCGCTGATGATGTCACAAAAGAAGCGGATAGGAGTGCACCTATAAAGCCGAAGTCGGCAGTGTAAGGATACAGACTGGGAGAGGACAGGCAGAAGAGCTCAAGCAGAACTCGTGATCAGCAAATGGGGGACCGAGGTCTGCCCGAACCTGCTCGACCAACGGGTGCCATGGGTATTGCACTGGCCGCACATCACTAATGCGCAGGAACTAGATCAGTGTCAGCTTCCTGTATGGGCAGACTGGAAAGCCATCTAGGTGATCCCTAGCTGAGAGGCAGCAGAGAGCAGAGGAGCGAGCCTTTTAGCAGCAGCGATTCACAGCTTATATAGTCTGTAGCTTCAAAACTATCCATTTAAAATAATAAAGAAAAATTAAAAATGTTTCTTCTGACATTCAAATGTCCGGAAGGTGAACGGCAGAAAGCTGATAATGGTAGTCAGTGTTGACCACTCCATGTTTGTACTGATATCTTATAAATCTTACACAAGGGAAACAGTCACAGCAGGTAGACTTTCACATGGGGGGGGGGCACATAAGGGGAGGGGACAGCACTGATATAGACAATAATGTTCTGAGACAATTTTATTATTATTTTTAAAATAATTTAGCTTTTGTTCAGCAGCTCTCCAGTTTAGAATTTCAGCAGCTATCTGGTTGCCAGTCCAATTTACTGAAGCAACCAGGCAGTAATTTCAATATGAAACTTAAAAAATAGTAAGAAACCTGAACTGAAAAATAAATGAACAAAAATAAATATTAAAAACTAACAATTATAATACAATTATCGTCTCACAGACCGATAACTTTTTCTCTGCCTCAGTCAGTAACCCCATTTGAAAGCTGGAAAGAGGCAGGCAAAACAAAAATCCCCATGGAAGAAAAAAAAAAAAAAACAGCTTGACTAGGAAGTTGCCAAGAGTAGTACATACTAAATATGGATTCAAATATGATTATGGTTAAAGGTAAGCAAAAAAGAATGTTGCTACTGTCTGTGCTCCACTTGCACAAATTGCGGGTATATGGTGGTAATTCTGTTAATCCAGGATCTGGGAAAATAATAAATACTAGATGCATTATATGCACCACAACAAATGTGAATTTCCTTATCACATGCCCATGTGGTGTTCGTTATGTAAGCAAAATATATCTGATGTTACTCACTCTACTATTTACAAAGAATCCAGGAGCAACCCCCCACCCCAAAAAAAGCATTCCCTTCTTATGTTTGAAACTTGGATACCGTTATGGGTTCCCAAACAGTGAGAGGGTAATTACAAATGACTTCTCCAAAGAGAAGTTTCAGTAGACTAAATGAACACTGGCCTATGCCTGTTAATATTTATGATTATTATTATGAGTGGGAAAATTATTATTCAGATTAATTAGTACTTCTATGGTTTAGGAAAAGCTTCTGCCAGGAAGGGTGACTTTCCCAGAGAATTAGTTGGTTTGCTGCTTCTATTATAAGTACAACATTTAAATAAACTTGGTAATAAAACATTCAGGATCCCCAGCTTCTTAAATCATACCATTCTGTGCTGCAACCTTACCTGCTGCATGCTCTGATCCCCATTTTCATTGGCTGGGCTGCTTTCAGACCCATTGCTGCTTCCTGACTGATCCTTCTCATTCAACAAGGCTGTAGCATATGCTAAGGTATCCTAAAGCACAAGACATATATACAAGACAAAGTGATAAAAAAGAAAACAGACCTTCTAAGACTTCTTAAACAGACTTTTAACCAAATTTATTTGGGAGCATTGCCAGTCATTATAGATAGATTTAGTGCATCCGTGATAATTAATAATTACCTGACAACTTGCCCTGAAGCTACAACTTGTAAAAAGTGTTCTGAATTCTACTACTGGATCAAGTT
This sequence comes from Xenopus laevis, assembly GCF_017654675.1. Lineage (NCBI taxonomy): Eukaryota > Metazoa > Chordata > Amphibia > Anura > Pipidae > Xenopus > Xenopus laevis. Next base: position 68,767,440 of record NC_054378.1, on the reverse strand, counting down.
GCAAAGCCAGATTGGAAATGTTTCACTTTTCTCTTATTGTCATAAAATATAAAGCAAGAATTTAAATGTATATTTTACCTGTGCAGAAACTGTGCGCTGGAAGGTTTTAGCAGTGGATGTCTCATTAGAGATGTTACTTTGTGGTGCCCAGCAATGCTCAGACATCTGAATAAAAAATAAATGCAATAAGGAAACTGCAGAACAGCGGAGAAGTGAAAGCAACTGGTTTATCAATGCTTTCAACTTGAACTAAGCAGTAACACTGCAACATGTTAATTATACAGCAGTTATTACACTTACACACAATACTAATTTAATTTGCAAAGTATTTATATATGAATAGTCCAAAACAGAGTACTGTAAAATACACCAAATTTTTCAACTGGCCCAAAAATTGGTTAATGTTAACTATTAGTTTCTATTTTATAAATAAATATGACATTATTAAAGGGGACCTACCACCCTAAATTATTCTAAATCGAAAACTTAAAGCAATACAAATTTCACTTATACTATATAAATAATTTCAGTCTTGCAGGCAGGCGCCATTTTGTGGACGCTATTATTAAGGTCTAAAGTTACCTGTGAGTACTGTTACAATTAGAGGATGCTTATGTGAAGCCAAGCTATCGGCCAAAGAAGCCCCCGCAATGTCCCATTGTTGAAAAAAAAAGACGTGCTGAAGAGGTTAGAATTTGCCAAAAGAACATATTGACTGGCCTAAAGAGAAATGGCTCAACATTTTATGGACTGATGAAACAGTTCTTTTTGGGTCTAGGGGCCACAGACAGTTTGTCAGACGACCCCCAATCTAATGTCACTGTACACTGTGAAGACAGTGAAACCTGGTGGCGAAAGAATCCTGATATGGGGCCTATTTATATCATATCAGGGATCATGAATCAGTTTCAATACATCAAACTACTTGAAGAAGCCATGTTGCCTTATGCCCGAGAGGAAATGCCCTTGAAATGGGTGTTTAAACAAGACAACCCCAAACACACCAGTAAACGAGCAACCTCTTGCTTTCCAGACCAACAAGATTGACGTTATCAATTGGCCAGCCCAATCCCCGGACCTTAAAGGAAAACTATACCCCTAAAATGAACACTTAAGCAACAGATTTATATCAAATTAAGTGGCATATTAAAGAATCTTACCAAACTGGTGTATATATTTAAGTAAATATTGTCCTTTTACATCTCTTGCCTCGAACCACCATTTTGTGATGGTCTGTGTGCTGCCTCAGAGATCACCTAATAAATCTCTAACTGTAAAAGGAAGAAGTGTGGAAGCAAAATGCAGAACTCTGTCTGTTAATTGGCTGATGTGACCTAACATGTTAGGTTTGTTTGTGTGCACTGTGAATCCTATGATCCCTGGGGGCAGTCCTTATTTATAAAAATGGCAATTTTCTATTTATGATTACCCAATGGCTCACACTACTAAAAAAGCATATAATTATGAAAATGGTTTATTTACATGAGGCAGAGCTTTACATATGTGCAGTTTTATGCAATACATTTTTATAGAGACCTACATTGTTAGGTATAGTTTTTCTTTAATCTAATAGAAAACTTGTGGAGTGACATCAAAAAATGCTGTTTCTGAGGCAAAACCAACAAATGCAGAAGAATTGTGGAATATAACAGCTGCCAATCCTCAGAAACACTGCTTGTACAACTAAATATTAATTCAGTGATTCAAAGAAGAGCAAAATCTTGAAGCATTTTTCAGAATATACAGTGAATGTTTGAGTTTATAAAGAAGAATGCAGACACTGCTATTTGAACAGCCTAATATTCCCTTTTCTTCACTTTCTGTAAAGGAATAACACAAATTTCTTCATGTTTTGATTTGGAATAGAATGTACAGTGTTCCCAATGCATTTGCGTGTATGGAAATAAAAGCTATTACAAGGTTTTGAGCTTTATTCACTTTTATTTTATCCACACACTGCTATTATTCAGAACACAACTGTATTTTACTTGCCAGTGTTTTAGAACAGTGCTGTTCCAACTTCTATGGATAGCAGTGGTCTACGTGGCAAAATGTCGATAATGGAAGCCAGTGTTGATAACTCACTGTTTTAAACCACAGACATTTTACACCACACCCATGTTACCACAAGAACATTTAAGACCATGTCCACATTAATGAAGGCAGCACACCAAAAAAAACAAATGCTTGGTGGTCACTGCAGGGATATCACCCTTAAATCCATATGCTGCTTCCTCCTCCCCTGTGGATAACACTGTACCCCCACCCCAAGACATGATTAAACACACTAGGAGCCCTAATAACTCTTCAAATGCTAACAAACCCTATCAGGCTCACTTCCCACAGGCAGAGTAGGGCATACACATGGGAGCATAGGGCAGGCAGCATATGGCACACAGAGAGGGCATAGGGCAAGCAGAGTATGGCGCACACACAGGGAGCATAGGACAGGCAGAGTATGGCACACTAAATAAGAATGTATAGTTATCCTTGTCTTTTGTTTCTCTGATTGTATTGTGAAGACTGCTAGATAAGGACTGCAATAAAATTGCACATCAAATGCTCTGATTATCGAAAGTAGAAAGCATTACCTTTTTCTGTAACCACTGTACAGCCCAGCTCCAATGGCTAGAATTGTCTTTGAAATACTCTTTAGCAGCAGGACACCTTCATAGAACAAAGACATGAAACACAAGTCACTTCTGCAACTTAGAGACCTAATCAATGTCATTTTACATACTCTGAAAATGGTTTATATCATGACCCCACTAATGGACATTACCAAGTGATCTATTACTAGGAAGCATATGAAAAAACACTGTCATCAGAACAAATTATGTTTTTATTTAAACGTAAACAATGCAATACATATATGACCCAAATGCCCCTGCCGGTCACTTTTTTTTTTAACTAAAGCTTTGATTTACTAACATTGGAGATAAATATCTGGAGAAATTTATGGAGATGTTGCCGATAGCAACCAACAAGATCTTTGCTTTTGTTTTCTAACTTATAAGTTTTACATCGAATTGCTGATTGGTTGCCATGGTGAACATCTCCAGAAATCTCTCCAGATATTTATCTCATGTTAGTCAACATGCCTATTTGTTTTCCTGTGCAATTTCAGCCACTGGGACTGACCGCGCTAGTATCTTACAGTGGACTTAACCCCACAAAAATTAACTTATTCAGAGTGATCCTTTGGACACTTTTGCAATCTGCAGGCTTTCAGCTCTCTTTGATGGTCTCATGTGTCAGCAACCCTCTAAGGTGTGTGCTTGTGCTCGTTCACACAAGTTTTGAGGTGCGCATAAAGAATTTTGTGTAAAAGCACAAATTTTGTATGTGACCTGAGCACACTGTTTTAAAAAAACTGCACACACAAAGTTAAAATCTGCACACAAAACCATTTTTTTGCTCATATAGCGGAGAAGGACTTAGAGGGAACACTGGTCAGCAACCTTGCCTGCACTTCCTTTGACCATATCCAGCCAGCCCATCCCCTTCCTGTTTGACAACAGCCCCCCCTTTCACTCACCACCCCATTCGCCCCTCCCCCAGTCACCAGTTTTCAGCCAGAGCAGACTCAGGGCAGCGGGAGTTGATGGTATCATTCACAATATAGATTATGTTATTTAAACTATACCACCACCACCACCACCCCCCCCAAGTAGCACCCTAGTCATGTGCCTATTCTGCCAACCCATAATTACAGTTCTGGCTTTAACTTCTCACTACTACTAGAATTCGGACATAGTAGTAGTAGTGTAAAGTTAGTTTTAGACTGCCAATAGCAGAATTTCTGCTCAACAGCTCTTTTTGATGGCCCAGAGTATCAGTAATCCTACCTGTCTATGCATTTTCTGTATTCAGTTAACAATAATAACCTTAGGACTACAGACTCTCAGTTGAGCTGCAATTCTAGTATTAGCCGTCTAAAACACAAACAATGTAATGTAAATGTAAATTGCATAAATACTTAGATAAGTGCTCCAAATAAGTTCTCTGTTTAAATTCCCTTTAAATATGTAGCACATTTCCCATTTAAATGAAGGTGTGGGTACTTCTTGAAAGAATGCCCATGTGCCATGCCTAATGTGAAATAAAACATTGGAATTATAAAAAAAGAATTGGGTCATTAAGTAAAAAAGTCATTTTGCACTTACTTTTGAGCCAGGGTAACAAGAAACTTCACACATTGATAGCATCGGCTACTGTCTACATGGTTGCTGTGGTGCATCAGTGCTGCAAAAGCATACATAAATGTAAGTATGGCAAAGCTAAAGATAATAGCCTTAAGGGTTTAAAATGCTGCACCATACAAGGTAAATTGTCTAGAAGTCCAGTTACTCTGACCAGAGCCAGGCCTAGAAGTATTGGCATCAATGGCAGTTATTTGCCCCTAATCCTGCTCTCCGTTTTAGTCCATGTAAAAAAATGGGTATTTCTAAACATACAGGAGGTAAGTACCTTTCAATGGTTTTCTTTTTGATCTGGTAAATCTTGGCAAGAGAAAGTATGGCAAAGCTTTGATAACAACCTCTCTCTGAAATGTACCCTTTGCCTTGCCAAAAACTCAATAGAAAAGTAAACAGGACATAGCCACAACTTCCCTTATTAAAGGGGTAATGTTATGAGAAAACATGTTTTTTGTTCTTCTTAAAATGCATCAATTAATAGTGCTGCTCCATCAGAATTCTGCACTGTAATCTGTTTTTTAAAACAGCAACATATCTCCTGGAGAAGATTTGAGAATTGTAGAGATCAAAATGAAATCAGTTTGCATTGCTAAAAGTACTCACTAGCGGTAGATATGAGAATAGTACCCAAACAGGAAAAACCGTGCTTTACTATTGCACAACCTAGGTCATATTAAAGTACAATGGGAAGGGGAGAAACAATAGCTTATCACAAAGCAGTTGTATTGTGCAGCACTGGCTGCTTCTGTCTATCCTGAGTCCCATCTTTTCTACAACCTAAACAAAACATTTCCAGGTAATAATCATGGATCTAGGGTGCCCTGTTGCTTGATGACAATGGGAAGTGAACCTTGTTGTTACGAACCCCTTAGAGTCGCAGCTCTAAAAACACAAATACATCAAATCGTAATCTTTTTTTTTTAAAATCACATTTCTAATAAATATTGTTTAAAAAATAATGGGTTTACTTAAAGGGGGTTGGTAATTAATTGGTGAAAGTATCCATTGAACAATAGCAGATACAATTCACATTTCTTTTAAAACCAAATGTTGCATTTAAGAGAAATACATCTACTCACCTAATAACCCATCAGACTCAAAGGTAAATTTTAATTTCTGTAACTGCAAGGGATCTTCAATAACCTTTGAAAAAAAAAGCATTCATACACAGATTAAAATATAGATATTGTGAACACAATAAATTATATTGTAGACGTACTGGTCCCATTGAGACTACACAAACCATTACTCCTGCTGTACAGACAGAACATGCAGGATAGCTGTTAATGCATCTCTTACTTACCAGTATCTCATATAGAAGAGTAAAGACGTTCTTTAATTCATGTGGAGGAGCAGTTTCGAGCTGGTTCTACAATTAAACAAATGAAACAGCTAAATATTTGTACATATACTAGAAAATCAGACATATCAAAAGAAACACAGTACTGCTTGAAAACAAGTAGAGGCTAAACAGTATTAATGTGGGGGTCCATGGATTTTGTCTACAAAACACTGAAACTAATGAACGTTTATTAAATATACATATGCTGATGAGGTGTTCATTTAAGAACCAGCCTGAACTGCTAGTTCAGCCAAAAAGCCATGACTTGGGTACATACAAGTAGCCAAGTGACGTACATATCTATTGTGCTCTGGAATGCTCGCAATCAGTTTAGTTAACTTGCAAACATGAGCGTACAGAAACCTGGAGCTCAAACTGATGTCAACCAAACTGTTTATAATATAAATAAAGGGAAATTCAGTATATAATTAAAAAACCTGTGCTGAGTTTTATAGTTTGTATATTCTTACCTTAATGAAATAAAGCACAGTGAGAGAGAAATGCTCATTGCAGTAACAACAGTACGCCACCATCTCAATGAGCACAGTAAGGGAACCAGGAAGCTCTCGCAGGGCAAACATGACCTATGGAACAGGCACCAAATGAAGCAAATGTTGTTAGATTTATAATCAAACTTCTTCTACAAAACCTGAAACACATGTAAAGACTGCTAACAATGAACGTTTGGAGGATGCAAATGCTATACTCAAGGCCAAAGTTGCATGTCTTCATTTCATTACCATGTGATTTAATACTTAATGTACAGTATGCATAAAATCCTTGTTCAAATACCAGTAAAACTGGTACTGGAAAAATTATGTCCAAAAATGCAAATAACTTGTTGCCAAAAACCGAATCAGTCAGTGATAGCTCAATCCAACAGTGATCTGGGTTTGGACGTGGCAAACCCAGATCACTACTGGAAAAATTAAACAAATCAGCTGTTTTCAGGAGTAGTAGTAAAGAGATGTGCTATGTAAAACGTTATTGGTTGATTTATGTAACAAAAAAAAGTTTCAAGATTTACAAATTAGGGCTATGGTAGACGAGGAGATTAAAAGGAGAATTTTTTGTAGATTAACCAACTGCATGCTGTAAATTGTCAAAAGTACAATATTGGCTGACAAACACCTGACAACCATGTGGATTGGATCATGAACTTACTTCAAGTAAATAAGGCTTCCCTTCTGGCATAAACATCAAGGCCTCAACTTCTGCGTGGAGTGGCAAAGGAGATCCAAATGTATTTACAAGAGGATGTGGTTTGAAGACACCAGGATCTTACATAAGGATAAAGAAAACATACAACATTTTAATCAAGCTGCTCTTCTGGAGGAATGTTTTGCATTTAATCATGTCCTAACCACCTAGTTAAAATTATTATTACATTTAGGTCAGAAATGAGTGACACTCTTCTTTTCTAAAAAAACAATGTAAAATTCTGTAGACACTAAATAATCCATGGAGTACTGCTAACTAAACTTTCAAAGTACACACAGACAAGTTTAGCTGGTAAGGTAGTCTTCTGAATGGGTAGTATAAAATATTGTTCTGCTCAATAATATTTCGGTATAGATAAAAAAAAGCATCTTACCAACTGTTCTATGGGAAGAAACATCTGAATACAGAACAAGTAAAGCTATGGTGCTGTGCAGGTATCCAAATTCTCGAGCTTGAGGAGAGCTCCACCGACGGTTCTAAGTTCCAACAAAGTAAAATACTTGCGTCACAACAAACTCTGCAGACTTATATCTTCTATATTTCCATTTTGCATCATAGCAATCAATTTAAAAAAGTTTAGGCAGCAGAAATAAAAGACCCAACCCTACTAATAAAAAAATCATAAAGTTATAACAATTTAAAATAATACTTCCCTAGTATCCAAATGATAACAACTCATTGCTTTTTAAATCAGCAGAAATAAACTAGACAGGATTGCTGTAAGCATGATAATGAACCCATGGAGAATGTGGACTAATAATACACTGGCAGATATGTAGAGCATGGTATGTTAGTACATGCAAAAAGGCAAATCGATCTAGCAATGATTATTTGCTTTTGTTCTTATGGTAATCACTCCCAGGCCAAATAGCATTGTATGCAAAATTGCTGTTATACTATATCACAAATAAATGTATATTTTAAAAATAAAGTTGCTTTGTTTCCACCCTCACGCTGCCTTACACTCTAAACAATATTTGCATAATAAATTAAAAATGTAATTCAGAGCAACTTTCCAATATACATTATCTAAACGTTTTGAGTGATTGTAAAGTAATTCAGAAATAATAGCTGCAGGTGAAGCAGTGTGTGTTTATCCCTTTTCTATGCCCCAAGTCTGAAGCAGATTAGCTGAATGAACAACTGGGATGTATAAAAAATGAGTCATAAAGTCAACTTTGACATTTTTTTGATACTGTATATATATATATATATATATATATATATATATATATATATACACACACACACACAATCATAAAAATTTTTTGATACTGTATTCACACACATATACATGTGCGTAAAAGCTTTTGAGCTCTTAAAATGTTCTATATTTTTATATGAATGTGACCTAAAACATCATCTGTTTTGCAAACATGTCCTAAAAGTAGATGAAGAAAACTAAGTAAAACAAATAAAAAAAAAAAAAGGAAGATTTATCTACTCGCCATCAAATACTTTTATCTCTAGTCGTGAGGGGGCACAGGAAGTGGGGCAAAGGGCAACTTCCACTAAGAGGCAGGACACTGCAGGGATGTCAGAATTGTAGCCCTTACCTCTAAGTGGTTACTGGCCATACCCCATCTGATAATATAGCTGCGTGTGGCAAAAGTAAGTGAAGTGTGCTCTCAGTATTTGGTGTGACCCCCTTGTGTATCAATAACTGCAATTAAACGTTTGCGTTAACTGTTGATCAGTCATGCACATTGACTTGGAGGTATTTTAGTCCTTTCCTCCATACAGAACAGCATCTTAGTGGGTTTCCTCAAATGAACCACTCGCTTTAGGGCTTCCCACAACATTTCAATTGGATTAAGGTCAGCAGGACTTTGACTTGGCCATTCCAGAACACTCACTTTATTCTTTAACCATACTTTGGTAGAACAACTTGTGTGTTTATGATTGTTGTCTTGCTGTATGACCAACTGTCTTTTAGAGATTCAGTTCATGGACAGATGTCTTGACATTATCCTTTAGAATTTAGCTGGTATAGTTCAGAATTCAATAGTTCAATGATAGCAAGCTGTCCAGGCCCAAACCAGAACACTCCCGCTGCCATGTTTCACAGATGTGACAAGCTTCTTATGTTGGAATGATGTTTTTCTTTCTCCAAATTCAATGCTCCTCATTTAAACTCTAAGTTCGTTACGTTATATTTTGGCTTCATCCGTCCACAAAGCATTCATCCAGTATCCTTCTAGTCTGATGTGTGTTCTCATGATGGTAGACTCATGAACATCAAGATTCGCCAATGTAAGACAGGCCTTCAGTTGCTTAGAAATTACCCTTGGTTCCTTTGTAACCTCCCCGACTATTAGATGCCTCGGTTTGTTATCTTTGATGGTCAACCACTTCTGGGTAGGGTAACATTGGACTTGAATTTCCTCCATTTGTACACAATCAGTTTGACTGTTGATTTATAAACTGTTTAGAGATAGTCTTGGAACCTTTTACAGCTTTATGGGCATCAACAACTCTTTTTCTGAGGTTCTCAAAAACCTACTTTGTTCGAGCCACGTACAAATGTGCTGTAAGCAGCTCTTCAATTTGCTTCAATCTGGTATCTAGGATCCAAATTACCCTAGAAACCATGCATCAATTTGAATAAGAGACTGGAATATGAATAGGAGAGGGCCTGAACAGAAGGATCAGTAATAAAAATTAACAATAACAATATCCTTACAGAGCATTTGTTTTTTTTTTAGAAGGGAGTCAGCAATGCCCATTTGAAAGCTGCAAAGAGTCAGAAGAAAAAGACAAAGAACTATAAAACTAAAATAAATGAATAAATAATGAAAACCAATTGAAAAGTTGCTTAGAATTGGCAGCTCTATAACATAATGAAAGTTACCTTAAAGGTGAACCACTCTTTTAATAAAACAAGGTCACACCTGATTGTAATCCCAATGACTGAAAACACCAGACTCTCATTTGACCTTCAAATGATATGATAATCCAAAGGATTTACTTACCTTTGCCACACGCAGATATATTATTGGATCATTTTTTTTTTTTTCAATAAATACATGAAGAAATATAATAATTTTAATTTCATAGGTTTTCTTCATCTACTTTTTAGGACTTGTTTGAAAATCAGATGATGATCTCTGACCAGAAAACCGCATATTGCTGAACATTTAGGACAAGTAAACGTAAATATTAAACATTGATTTCTAATGCACAAAACTTGATATTTTAGCCTTCTAAATGAAAGACTTACCTGGTTATTTTGCCAATTTGGACCAAGTAAGAAATTAATAAAATGCTTCAGAGCAGAGTACCGCAAAAGGAGGTCAACTGCGCGGGAACCCTGCTAGATAGATGTAAACAGAAATAAGCCGAATGAGTGAATTCATTGAAATTTGAATTTGAATGGACACATACAAAATTGCAAAGACAAAGAAAGTGGCTAAAGATATGCCTCTTTTAGTGTGACTCTGGTTCATGTCACAGTAGCCAAATTATTTTCCTAGCAAGAGCTTAATTTATTTAGGAACCATGTACATAGAGATGAATGCCAGCAATGCCTGAAGATGTCTGGTTATAACCAGTTGAAATCAATATAGCCACAGTTGTGTTCAGAATAATAGCAGTGTGTATAAAAAAGTAAATAAATCTTAATCTTTCCTTACAGGTAAATGCATTGGGAACACTGCACATTCTATTCCAAATCACATCATGAAGAAAATTTTATCAAATTTGTGTTATTTCTCAAAAAAGGAAATATTAAGTTGTTCCAAAAAATATCAGTGCCTTCATTCTGCTTTACAAACTCATTCACTGTATAAACTGAGAAATGTTTCAAAATGTTGCTTTCCTTTGACTCACTACTGAACTAATATTTAGTTGTATAACCACTGTTTCTGAGAACTGCTGCACATTCTGAGAACTGCTGTTACATTCCACAATTCTGCATTTTGCCTCAGAAACAGCATTGTTTACGTCACCCCACAAGTTTTCTGTTGGATTAAGGTTTGGAGAGTGGGCTGGCAACTCCATAAAGAACAATCTTTCATCAGTCCACAAAATGTTGTGCCATTTCTCTTTAATGCCAGTCAATTGGTTTTCTTTGGCAAACCTCTGGTAACCTCTTCAGCACATTTATTTTTAATATACAATGGGACTTTCCATTTAGAAGACGCATGTTCTAATTGTAAATGTACTCACAGGTAACTTTAGACCTTGTTTGATCTTCTTGGAGCTGATCATTGGCCAAGTCTTTGCCATTTTGGCTATTCTTCTATCCATTAGAATAGTCGTTTTTTTAGTTTTCTTTCACGTCTTTCAGGTTTTGGTTGCCATTTTAAAGCATCGGAGATCATTTTAGCTGAGCAGCCTATAATTTTCTGCATTTCTTTATATGTTTTTCCCTCTTCAATCAACTTTTTAATCAAAGCACGCTGTTCTTCTGAACAATGTCTGGAACTACCCATTTTACGAAGATTTTCAGAGAGAAACGCACTAGTGATGTGTGGGCCGGACCGAAACCCGCAGGTTAGGGCCAGCTCCTGCACAAAATCTTCGGGTAGTGGCCCCTAGCATTGGCTGCTTCCGGTGCCTAAATTTATAGACTTGCGCCCACCCTTTTTGTGAAGTCACTGCGGGGATAGTTGGGCGCAGGTCTATAAATAGAGGGGGAACGGCAGGCCAGGCGTGGGTTGGGGTGCAGGTGGAGAATTTCTTGACCACTAAAATGCACTATAATCAGCATGCAGAACATTTGCTGCCTTCCTTCCTAAAATAAGGGCCACAACTGGCATTTGTTTTTTCACAGAATGAATGACCTCACTAATTGAACTCTACATTGCTATTGTTTGGAACAAGCTATTATTATTTTAAACAAGCCTCAATTAATGATTCAATAAAACAGAATCAGCAGCATTAATATCACAACTGTTGGGTTTGTTGGTTTTCTATTACTCTACTATACCTTCTAGAAAATGATCTACCATGTAGAAATATAATTTCTACCAAAAACGTGATTGATCAGCTTAGTGATGTCAGACTGCTATTATTCTGAACACAACTGTATGTCCTCAGTGAGCTTATTTACAATGCAAAATACAAGATCAAAAGCTTTGTGAACATGGGATATAATGACTGATTTCCCTCACTGTGACATCTGGCCTTAATGTAATACATGTCGTGAGAGCTACTTAAACCTACCATGGAATGAGAAGTCACAACTAAATGATATTTGATGTTTTTCACAAAAAAGTAGGCTTTAATGTGTGCTTTATTCTGAAATATATCTGTAAACTCTTTCAAATAGCCGTAGAAGTGTAAGCTGACTGGTTAACATAAATAGGTTTTTCTGTTTAGAGCTGAGCAAGAATACTTTTACTTCAAACAAAATAAAATAATAAACTGACCACATTTGTGATGTAGGAAACTACTGAGCACACTAAAGCAATTGGGGTTTAAAAAGATACATAGGTTAGTCACATAATAATTACCTTCTGGACAAAGTTGCTGAAGAGATAAAAATACTGAGCACAATTTTTACAGCTTTCTGGAACATCTTTTTCCAAAAGGCTAAGAAGCATCTCAAGCAGCAAATGAACACCTTTCACCTAAAAAGACAGTGAATGTTCCTGTTGAAAATCTCATCACTTGGATTACCCTGACCCTTAGTTCACACGAGGAGATTCGGGGAGATTTTGTCACCTGGTGACTAATAACCTCGTCTACTGAGCGACAATTTCCCCGAACTGCCTCAGCGTGTTTTCCCGTAGGCTATAATGAAAAGTCGCCTGCGCTAAAGCACACGTGGCAATGCGTTTTACATAGTCGCCCGAAGTTGCCTCATGGGAGGCGACTTCGGAAAATGCATTGCCGCATGTGCTTTATCGCAGGCGACTTTTCATTATAGCCTATGGGAAAACAGGCTGAGGCAGTTCGGGGAGATTGCCGCTCAGAAGATGAGGTGATTGGTCGCCAGGCGACAAAATCTCCCCGAATCTCCTCGTGTGAACTAACCCTTAAAATTGAAATAACAAGCAATTTTTACCTTATCACTGTGAAACAAAGCTCCATCTAAAGTTTTCTCTAATATTGTGGCCACAGCAGTTCTCACTTCTCTTATGCAGCACTCAAGCAAGAAAATTCTTTGAGTATAAAAAAAAAAAAAAGAAATATTCAGGGAAAAGGATATAATTTAGAACAACATCATTATTTAAGCTTAAGAAAAAAGCACTGTTAGGGTTCTTCTATACAAGCTCGGCATGATTTTATGTGCTCTTTCTGCACCAGAAGTTTTCCAAGCATGCGTCGGCAAAGTAAAATATACGTTGTACTGTACCAATCATGCGCCAAACACCTGACATGGAAAAGAAACTTCTCTGGATGGGATGTTTCAAAGGTATTAAAGCACAATTGCAAAGATACAGCACAAAAAAGCATTTTGTTTTATTGCAATATCCTTTTCTCTTTATTAATTCGAGAGACAGAAACAGTGGGGTTCAGCTGCCAACCCTTTGAGGCAAAACACTAGAAAGAAACAAACCTCCCTACTATATTCTTTATATTACTCAATGTTGTACAACAACTACTAAATAAAAACAGAAGGCAACAAATGAAAATGTAATGATAAGGGACTTAGATTAAGGGTAAACTTTTTGCCTACGGATCGGGAGGGAACTCGCTGTGGGTGAAGGGGTTGGAGGTTTGATTGATCCGATGGTCAGTGGTAGTGTTACATACATCGGCTGGGTTGTGCCTGAGGCACAGTACATCCTATACTATAGGCAGTTCTAACAACAGCTTTGTGTCACCGTGATATTAAATATGAGTGTGTCTAACTCAATTCACGGGAGGGATCTATAAGTGGGTGAAAGGGTTGGCACTGTAAGTGGATTTATTTGGGTGAATCTGCCGTATTTTGCAATTATCAGGACAAACCGAGTATGCAAGATAGCAATTTTGCTATATGGTTTGGCAATATGAATACAACATAGCCGCACATTTTTAGAACCAATCGAACCTACAAGAACTGCCTTTGCCGATACGCCTTCCTGTTACTAACCTATATTTTAACTTACATGCACTGGACATTGTTTTAATGTTCTATTAAAAGTTACGTTTTATTATGTTTACACATGAGCTTTCAGATTGAATGGATGGGAGGATGCAGCTATATGGGTCAGTTCTTTGTCTTCTCTGATACAAATGAAAATGGAAACACAACAGAGTAACTTATTATACATAAAACAGACTGCACTAAACAAGAAATACTAAGTATACAGCTTCTGTCCTGTGTCCTGGAAAGTGTAACACTTCCATTTTTGATGTGAATTGGACACAGGAGGTAACCCTGCAGACTAGCTAGGACACACTAAAGAATAGGGTAAGTGGAAACTAAGATTAATGAATCTAAATAATAAAGAGTAATGAAGTGGTTTGCAGTAGAAGCCCACGAGGCTTGCTAGAAGGGTTACCTTTGCCAATACTCCTGTGGAGGAAAGAGGAGCAGGCAGTACGTTGGGTTGTCAAGCTTATTAGGGAGTCTTGTATACTTCAGCAGAGGTATCTCACAAAAGGAAGAGCTTGATGCAGGGAAGTACTCAAGGCAGGCCTTTAAGCCCACCCCTGGTGTAAGTGCTAGCAACTGGCTGTAGAAATGTAGACAAGTCTGCCTAAGGCCTAATTCATACCTCTAACGTCACCAGAAAAACTGAGCAATACAAGAGCAGTAGGGCTGCAGGGATAAGTCAGTCTGTTTCCTGTAGAAATTATACATTCTTATGGGGACGTATGCAAGAGAGTGAAATAGCACAATACTACATAAAGTCACATATTAGAGCTTAGACAATTAATTTTGCATGAACTTACTTTATGAGTTCCTTGCCTTCTGAGCAAACAAAATAATCCACAAGCCACTGACATGCTTCACAGCTTTTGGAAACCAAGGCATCAATAGTAGCTATCCATTCCTCAGTATCAACCCTTGAAACAAATGCAAATATTACAAGCATATACTTACAATAATATAGGGAAATTAAAAACTGACATTTTCTTTTCATACCAATTACAGGAATCTATCATGTCCATCTTCAGACATTTAGCACAATAGAATAAGTGCATTGAATAGTTGCAGGAAAGACTGCCATGTTCATCTGTAACGCCAAATGGGTCGTTCCTCATTATGTAATTAGATATGGTCTCATTTCAAAAAATTAGTCTGAGTAGTTGGACTAGAATTAATTTATAATGTGACATCTGGAAACTGACAGCATATCAAATTTTGGTTAAAACACATTACTAGAAAACACTGTTGTACAATGCCAGTGTTTTAAAAGTACAGTGGAAAACTTAACAATAGGCTTTGAGTATACGTGTGATGTAGGCAAGTATATACAGCAGTAATCCAAAGAGGGAATTGATCTAATAGTCTAATAAATCTTAGGCTGAGTGTACACGGACTCCACTGCTCTCAGCATGTGTGTTTAGTTTTTTTTTGCAGGCTGAGAGAAGCGGCTCCACTCCCTTATGCACCTCAGCACTGACAGGTATAGCTTCCGCCACTGCTCATTTCACAAAGGCGGAGCCAAGCTGGGATCGGCAAAGCTAGGTCTGTGCATTAGGACATGCAATCATAACCAAGATGTAATCAGATTTTAGTTCTCACCTGAGTTTTCGTTTGGTTCGCAGATAGGTGTGGAAAAGAAATTGAATTGCAAGCTGGGCACTCATTTTTGCCATGGGCTGATACAATGCATGCTTTAGTTTAGTCTGGGAGGAAAATAAAAAAAACAACTTCAGTATACAAATTATGTAAAATCTATATGCTCTTGACAAGTCTTTCCTTACGGACAGTATCTTTTGATGTCTCTTACGGAGACAATATAAACCTTGGTGCGACCTATACAAGATGGTCATAAAAATTTAGGTCCACGCATTGGGCTAGGCTGTTTTATTAATGGATTTTTGCCTGATCAGACCTATTTGATGAACCAAACAGGGCTAATCTGATCGTTTTGCAAAAAGGATTATCTGGGGGGCACATGCAGACCTGACACACACTTACAGGCGTAGGCCTAATGCAGTATGAGTAGATAGTAAATCAGTGCTGTCCAACTCGCAGCCTGCGGTCCACCCTTGTGTGGCCCTCTGCACTGTGGCTGCTTTGATTGCTTTGTGTAAGCTTAAATGGATTCAGAACTGAGATCAACTTGTTCATGCACTGTTCACACCACAGATTCAGGCTGTAAAGCCCTGCATTGTGGACACCTGTAAGGACCTGTACTATTCACACCGAAGACCCTGCATTGATCACATCTCAGACTTTCAGTGCCTGCATTGTGAACCTCAGACAGACTTTTAGATCATCACTGGCACTGTGTCACTGTAGAGTGGAGATGTCCTGATAGATCTGCTACACTGCCCTACGCTGTGTGTGCACCCTTACTCTGCCTGCCCTACTCTGCCTGCGCCCTACTCTGCCTGCGCCCTACTCTGCCTGCGCCCAACTCTGCCTGCGCCCAACTCTGCCTGCGCCCAACTCTGCCTGCGCCCAACTCTGCCTGCGCCCAACTCTGCCTGCGCCCTACTCTGCCTGCGCCCTACTCTGCCTGCCCTATGCTACCTATGTTTAAAGTGGGTGTGGTTTAAAGGGAGGAGTGGCCAACACAGGCTTCCATTATTGGTCCTCCACCATGTAGATCAGGCAAATTCCAGCCCTTGGTATCACAGAAGTTGGACGGCATTGTAGTAAATAATGTACCCACAACTCAAATTGTGGCCATATTGCCACATCACAGCTAAACTATGCTGTCAGCAGACATGTAGAGAATTCACTTCAAAGACATAAAATATGTTTCAATATTGTACACAGGTATATTTTCCAAAACTTGAATGTATTATAAAATATGATAAAAAGTGTCAGAGGTTTTTTTTAAACAATTTGTAAAACAGAATAAAATAAAAGTACAAAAGAACTTACCGCATTTACAGAAGTCAAAGAAAGAACGAAACTGAAATAATCACTGTTATAAACATCTCTATTCTTCATAAACTTGAGGTTCTCATCTCTGACCGTCTAAAAGAAAAATATGTATCTGTAATCATTTCCATAATAATTGTTGTATGCAACAATGATGCAGCAAGACCATCAAGTGTCTTGGGGAAATTCTCTCTGAGAGGAAATTTTACTTCCCGTGTCCCCCAATTAGTTTAAACAAACCTTTTGCTAAGACAATCACACAAGTTTCTGGTAAAAGTGATGGAAATCATATAGCACATTAATCTATAACTTATCATTGCATAAACATGTTAGTGTACAAAAAATTATCTGAACTGTATAGATTCCAGATTATAATATCATTGTCAATAGATTAATCTTTGATTTTACCTGGTATATTCTAAGCGGTATCTTCTCTACAAACAGGCCCTTTTTCTCCCCTTTCCTGACAAGTTTAGTTAAGATGGAAAGGCGGTCGTTTGGCCTGTGTGGGCGAGGTGAGGACTGGGGTGAGATATCTGGAGAGGATGGCGCAGATCTAAACCAAGAATATATAAAATTTATCAGTTCATGGATATTAATTATATAGTATCAACTATTAATCTTAGTGTTTTCTTTTTCATTACCCAAACAGAGAGAAATTTTGGGTATGTGAAAAAAATTACAGTGGTATGAATGACTGTAAAGTCAGGTTGCTTTTTTAATGTGCAGGCCAATAAAATGTATACATACCACAAAACACAGCACTTTTCTTAAAACTGTGCTACTAAACTAAAAGCTGGCCAAAATGATCTGGTAATTTGGTCATGTCCCCTACATAGGTGAATCTATACAAGTCTAATTTAGGAGGTAGATCAAACTGCAATGATTCAATCAAAAGACAGCAAAGATACTATCTGCAAGAAGTTTGTATGTTCCCCCTCTATCTGCGTGGTTTTCCCCTGGGTACTCTGGTTTCCTTACACACTCCAAAAACATATAGGCAGGTTAACTGGCTCCTAGGCATGGACTGATGTAAATGATGAATAATATCTAAGTGCTGCAGAAAATGATGGAGCTGTATGCAAAAAAATTGTAATTTGTCTCTTTTGGATGGAATGGGGCATGCAGTCAGCCTGTAGGCTTTGGTTGATGGGGTCATTCACATATCGATTAGCAAGGCAATTGTATGAGGACCATACAATGGACAAAAGGCTGCTGTCGTAGTGGCAAAAAAAGAGTCAGGCTGTATAGGCAGTACAGAGTGGAGTACAGGCACTTAAACAATAAATCTATTATTCTGGGCTCTGGCTGTAAGCAATAAATCAGAACACTGGTTGTGGCTTGTGGTAGAAAACATCAATCAACATAGGTTCCTTTAATTCATGCAAAGGTTTTTCTAATTAAAAAATTACAGGAAATCCAGGGACTATTTGAGAAGGAAGCCTGGTGCACATGGGACATTTTGATGTGATTTCTTCTTTTCAATTATAAGTTAAAACCAACCACTACTCTCTCTTGATGTCAATCAGATCCACTGTGGATTAACCCTGACCTGTGATTATAGACAAAGGATACAACTGTGCATGCTTGCACACCAAAAACTGTGTTTTCTATTATTTCTCCAATACACCCTTCTAATAGAAAAATCACAGACAGCAATACACAATACATGAAGGTAAAAAAACACACAGCGAGAGATCTTCGGCTTCTTGTCTCACAACACTGACTCGGCTTTTCTTTGGCAACACAGGAGAGTTCTGGTCAGATACCCTTTGATAGAAAAGCATGTAGGCATTCCAGTATCGGCGCCGAACATCAGGGCAAGGGTTGGCTACAGCAAAACAAAAAAGTAGATAGAATTTAACAAAGGTACCAACTTTTTATTTCAATAAAATCAATGATCACCTTATTTAAAAAAAAAAACAGATTGCAGAAAACAGGACATCTTTATTCAGGGATGACACGATTATATATCACCGAATGAACACAGACTGGGTGGGACATAGTTTAGGCAACACACAAATGCTGAACACAGAACAGCTGGCAGTAAACAAACTACATTGAAAAACTGCATGTAAGGGAACATCTGAGCATGTGCAGGACAGAAAATATGGATATGTTAATTCAAATGAATGTTTTTATTTTACTGGTCCTAGTGGTCCACAGGGCAGAAAACATGTAGATGCACTCCTATCAGCTCATTCTGACAATGCAGTTGCAAGACATGGTGTCAGTCTGTATGCCAAAAGTATGCATTGATGCCATGCCTACCACTTGTAAGAAGGATTGGATGGTAGTGCATCAGCTTTTCTCCGCCTGCATAGAAACCCAATCATCAGCCATGTGAGCCACTAGCCGTTTGTAGGTTAAAACATACACAAATAAAACTATACAATAAGAAAATAGAAACATTTCATTTGCAGATTCTACACAGACTGATATTTCTATAAATGCAAACTACATATTTATCACTTTGCAGTGTCAACAACTCATTAAAGAAAGAATTTAGTTGGGAAACTCAACAACTTACACTGGTCATAAACCTTGGGTCTGTATTCTCCACCGAAACACTCATATTCTATGGTCTCATCATTAAGGTCATATTCTTCCACAACAGTGTCATTAAATTTGTACCATTTTCCTTTACCCGAACCCCTGAAATACAGATCAGCAAAGCTAGCTATTACAGCAGGATCAAAAACATCACATTATAGTAATGATGGTTATACAATACACAAATAATATTTATAGCCTGTAATTTATTAATGTATACTTCCTGTATACTATTAATAATGTATTACTTCCTGTAATTTATTAATGTATAAATGGGAAGTTCTGATCCCACGACACAATGTTTACAGAAAGCCTATCCCTCAATTTCAATTGCATACATAGAGGCAGATGTATCAAAATGTGACAGAGTTTTATCTGAGTTTTATTAAAGTGGAATTTTTAGAAGCGGATTTATCAGATGATGAACTCCTACTCATTACTATCAATTGGCAGTCAGATGGAATTTAAGAATCCTAAACGTTTGGCTATCTTGCACAAATATCCTGCCATCAGATTCCTCTCTTCTAGCTGTGTTTAGCCACCTAAAAGGGGTGGTTCACCTTCAAACACCTAGTTGTTTTCAGATATATCACCAGAAATAACGACTTTTCCCAATTACTTTCTATTTTCTATGTGTGACTGGTTCTCTAATAATGAAGTTTCATTTTTCACTTTCTAAAACAGCTCTGGGAGGGGGGTCGCGCGTGCTTTAGCATAGGCGACTTTTCATTATAGCGGATGGGAACACACGCGAAGGCAGTTCGGGGAGATTGTCGCCCAGAAGAAGAGGTGATTAGTCACCAGGCGACTACGGTAAATCTCTCCGAATCTGCCTGTGTGTCTCAAGTCTTAAGCCCTAAAATCATGCTTCCTGTCTCTGCAATTTTACAGGGATAGGCACAGTAATATAATAGAAGCCGTATTTCTTTTACACTTAGTACTGCACCAACCTTCTGTCTTTAATAAAAGAATAATAATGTCCTGCATGTGCCTGACCACTATGTACTATTACTCCAACTAGTTCATAGTTTTCTGTTGGAGCAACTTTCTTCCGTGGTGATCCTGGATCAGTATGTCTTCCATTTTCACCAACTTCACAGGAAGAATCTTGCCGGGCCATTCCAGCTACAGTGTATGGTTCCATGTTCAGCATCCATGGAAACTAGAATGTGGATAAATTCATTTTTAACACCTGCCACACATGAACTGTGAGATAAACACAAAATAATTTCTTTGTCCATGAAAATCTATACGACACATTCCTGATAATATTCATAAATCACTGCGAGAAAGCTATCTATGTGACAAATATGTCTAGAGGCATACACAACCAATACATTTAACAGTCTACCATTTATCTGTATACCAGCTAAAATGTTCCATGTTAAATCAAAGTACAATTTGGTCCAGAGTGAAACATCCCTTATGTATCTGGACTGAACCCAACTGCTTTGCCTAGAAAAGGCTACTTTAGCTATATGAAATTTATGTGGGGAAAAGAGTTTGTACAAAATAAAAAGTTACTGTAATAACAACCCCTATCATCAGTACATTTACATTTTTCAATGGTTAATTTAAAGTGGCCTAAAAGCAGCTGCCTTTGCTGTAGTTACTGGGGAGCTGTTATGCAGTTTCAAACAACTGGGCAGGTGGAAGGTCAATCCAGGGTTGGGTTTAATATTTTTTTAACACACATACATTTTACGTATGCAAGAACAGAAAACATTTAGATATAAATTAATGTTTTTGATTCCTGATCATACTGCCTTGGAGTAAAAAGTTATTGAAATCCTATTTTCATAGTTACATAGATAATTACGGTTGAAAAAAAAAACCAGCATGTTGAACCATTGCAAATGATACCCAGTGTGCATATATGCGCATACATATACAACTATTATGGAGAAACCGGTCATCTGAAAAGCTCCAAATAATTGAAGTCCTATCCCACAGACTCAATTTTATTCAAATAATCCAAGTATTTCCTTTTTCACAGTAATAATAAAACAGTACCGTGTACAGTACTTGATCCAAACTAAGATATAATAAATCCATATTGGAAGCAGAACCAGCCTATTGGGTTTATTTAAGGTTTACATGATTTTCTAGTAGACTTAAGGTTTGAAAATCCAAAGTATGGAAAGTCCCAGATCCCAAGCATTCTGAATAACATATCTCACACATGTACAGACTTGTCTATACAGAGAACAAGATAAAGTAAACAGCAGTTCCCAACTATAAATCAAAATTAATCCAATATATATAAATATATATATATACAAATATTATACCTACTGTATATTTCAATAAAGAATTCAATCTTCCCTGCTTTGATTAGTTAATTCTTATACTTTCCTTGGAATGCAATTAATCAATGTACTGTATCTAAGTCAATTTATTACCACTAAGGTATTTTTATAAAGTGCACCTTGCTATGAAATAGTTAATGAATTATAAACAGAATAATCAATACTTCAGCTTAATTAATTTGGCTACAATCAATACGTATGCGTGTATTAATTGATTGCACCCAGCAGTATTAATAAACTGCTTGTGCTGTTGGATAATTACTGAATTCTAAAAAAGCAATTAAAATTGTGCTCAACAATTCATTAGAGTTCAAGATCAGAAAATGAAAATAAATAGAAGGTGGAGCTGTACCAATTTCTGCTAACTCACTATTTTCTATCTGGCCCTGGGACACCGGATATGTAGATACACTGATTAATTGCATTCAAAGGAATGGAGTTTAAGAATTAACTCATCACAACGCGTAAAGAACTCTTTATTGGAATATAGGTATAATATTAGTATGTGCACTTATATTCATTGGATTCATTTTGAATTACAGTTGGGAACTGCGGTGTACTTTATCTTGTTCTTTTTAAATTATTGTTCTGATAAAGATAAAAGACCTCAGCAGGACTCAACAAGGAGATTTATATTGAAGTCTGCAAGGGAATCATCCTTTCATTTTATTAGCGAAAGCAGTATCTATATAGTCACAAATATAAATTATATTTTGTTACATTGGGATGCGCACCTTAATCTGCTCATCATACTTAATGGAACGCCCACTTTCCCAATCAAATCCAAATCTCATTAGATGTATGACTAATACACTTGGTAGAGACTTGATGCAAGTCCTCTTAACTGTGGTTCTCTGCAAATAAAAAAAAAAGTTTAGAAAACGATCACAGGCCTCCCAAGGGACAAATGGTAAAATAGTTCAACTGATCAAAGAGTTTGACATATTTTTACATATTTAGTCTATTTGCAAAGCAGTCGTGCAAACCACTCAGAAGGTATGCAACATGCAAAACACTGATCTGAGAAATTCATTCTTACCTTGTCTTTGCATTTCTCACAGTAATATGCGTTGCTTCCTTCAAGAATTTCTCCTCTCACAAACTGATCCAATGAAATCTCTAAGCTCTGACAGGATGTGACTCCTAAATTTAAAGCCATAAATGCTTCCTCCCTCTCATATCTGCAAAAAATAGGTCTCATTAGTTTAGTACATTACAAAGAAATAATTTTTTTTGGTGAGTGAAGTAGAGATTTTATAAAACCATGCAGACTTATTTTACACTTACTTCCTTCTGCAATGTACATTCATTATTTATTTATTTTTTAATTCCAAGATATTAAAGGATTCATGTACTGTTAAAGGGGTACTGTCATGGGAAAAATATTTGTTTCAAAATGCATCAGTTAATTCTGCATTGAAATCTGTTTCTCAAAAGAGAAAACAGACTTTTTTCAATTCCATTTTGAAAACTGACATAGGGCTATAAATATTGTCCGTTTCCCAGCTGCCCCCAGTGATGTGACTTGTGCTCTGATAAACTTCAGTCACTCTTTACTGCTGTACTGCAAGTTGGATTGATATTACCCACTCCCTTTCCCCCCAGCAGCCTAACAACAGAACAATGGGAAGGTAACCAGATAACAGCTTCCTCACACAAGATAACAGCTGCCTGGTAGATAAAAGAACAACACTCAATAGTAAAATACAGGTCCTAGTATGACACATTCAGTTACATTGAGTAGGAGAAACAACAGCCTGTCATAAAGCAGTTCCATCCTAAAGTGCTGGCTCTTTCTGAAAGCAAATTACCAGGCAAAATGACCTGAGATGGCTGCCTACACACCAATATTACAACAAAAAAAAAACCACTTGCTGATTCAGGAATGACATTTAACATGGTAGAGTGAATTATTCGCAGTATAAACAGCGTAATTTAGAAATAAAAACTACATCATAAAAATCATGACAGAATCCCTTTAACATCAATTAATTTTGTTACAACAGCGCCACCTGCTGGTCATGTTCCGACCAGTCTGACCACCAAGTAGTCAAGGAATTTATCAGGAAAAAAACCAGAGGGCTGGTCTGATGTTTTTCTGCTTAGGAAAAAATTAGAAAACCTTTCTCAAATCTTTCCTAACCGGAAAAACATCAGAGCAACCTCTTTCTTTCTCCTTTCTTGACTACTTGGTGGTCAGACTAGTCAGAAAATGACCAAAAGGTGGCACTGTTGTAACAAAAATCATTCATGTTAACAGTACATGTAACTTTTGATATCTTAAAATTAAAAAGAAAATTAATGCACATTGCAAAGGTACTTAGAAAAGCACCCTCATCAATTTTATTATATACCACATTTTATTATATGGTACATAACTAAGTGGTTATATCCACGTGTCTTAGGTAACCATGTTCTTCTTAAAGAAATGTCAGAATTCACTGTAAGTGGGAGCTATGCTTTTGGAACTTCAGGTGCCTTGTTTTTCTTTATAATGTATAATGTATATGTTTTTTCTAAAACCGCAATGAGCTTGAATCTACACAAAATCTTTACTTTGAAAGACATAAAAATCATTAGTCACTGGGAAATATATTCAACAAAGCAAAATTTTGTTGCAGAACACAAAGCTACAGTATATATCTGCACACTAACCTGTGGGGACAATCTTTACATATCTTCTGGTCAGAATAGATGCCTTGGAAAGTATTCTTAAATATTTGCTCTCGACCCATTTTCTGTTGGAAAAATAAAGGGGATACATAGCCATACAGAGAAATCATGCTGTTTATAACATATAGAAGAACTCTGGTCTCAGGCAATGGGCTTAGCCAATCAGCTGATGGGTACTTTTCATGAACTGACAGAGGGCTGCGATTTCAGTATCTTTGTCTTAAAGAGCATGAAAAGGCAAATTCACTTAAGAGGGCAGCCAAAATAAGAGATTTGTTTTATTAAGCCATTTTAACATTAAAAGGAAGAAGAGAAGAGTAAAAGATTAAGGAGGAGCGGGTAGTATAAGGAGTAAAATTGTGTTGCATCTTCCTGTATCATCTGCATGGCCACCCTAGCCACTTAAAATGACAGCATTGGCGCTTTCAAACATTAAACATACGTTAAAGTGGTATGCTGCCCGTCTGTGGGTCAGCTAAGCAACGGTCCCATATTTTCCCAAACTTGGCAGGGCATCCCCGTGCCAGATAGGTTAGTTTCTGCAGTGGGAGTATATCATTAATCAATTTGATCCAAAAGCTCAGAGTAGGAGGCTCTATGGATTTCCAGGTCAGTGGAATTGCTTTTTTTTGCGTAATGCAAAAGTTGTTGAAAGCATAACCTGCCACCGGAGGGTAAGGGTGAGTTCTTCAAAGTGCCTCAGAATTCTGTAAATTTTACTGTACTGCATATTCTCAACCCCATGCCACGGACACCTGTGAATACACTAATATAGAGGCACTCTCATAGTTTTTTCCTGGGCCAGTGAATTTCTTTTAAAAATGAGCACCGCGCCAAGCATTTAATTCATTGGGGGTGCTTAAGCAAACTGCTTAAATGCACAGGAGAAGACTAGGGAAAATGTATGCAGTCTTTACAATTCAGTAGGGTTTGGGATCCAAGTGAACATATTGTGGTAAATATTGTATTTGGCCAAATCCTAAAATTGTGGTGCATACCTAGTTGAAAGCCACTTTGTTTGTGTTACCTTAAGATATTCATCCATCTGATCAATAAGGCTGGTGAAAAATTCATAGGCATCTTGCTGCTCTCGTACATACAATTCCTTATTCCACATCTTGAAGATCTAATTATGTAAAAAATAAAAGTAATAAAATCACCTAACCTTCAGGCACCAGAAATTACAAAACTGCTTCAATATCTGATAGGAAATTAAATGATTTAACCTTCCAGAAGTTCTCCGGTATATAGTACTGTAGTTTACTTTCCATCAAATGACCAAACAATGATTGGACTTGGTAAAATACACTCTCATCTGGATTATCAGTGTCACCTTCCATGGAAAGCAAAGCCTGAAATGCAGAGACAAAAATCATTCAGATATCTAGTATCTATTTTAAGACATGTGTGTGTGTGTGTGTGTTGTGCTTGTACATCACTTTTTACCAGTAATACCAGGATGAACTGATGAACAAACTGATAAAAATGGCCTCTGCTTTTTAGAATCTATAGCAAACAGGCATTGTACTATGGCTAGACAACAGTATTCTTTATTAATATCTGAACATATAAATTAATAAAATGCAATGTCACAGATTTTCCTTGGGAAATATTTTAAATGATTACCAGACCTCAGGAAGACCAGGCTGCATATACAACTGCTGAAACACTGCATTCATGTAACAGGTTGCTCCTCCATTTTTCAGTCCAACAAAACCGGAGTTAGATCTGCTATCAACAGGTGGAAGATACTGCAACGGAACATCAATATTTTGCTTAATTTAGCATAATATTCCAATTGTAAATTTTAATGTATAAAAGGGACACAATTACCAAATATACTGGCAAAAAATTCTAACTGCATTATGCAGTAAAAACGGAGGATTACCATTTTAGGACACAGATATTTTTTAAAATAATGTAAAACATACTTAAACGGATATCATCATTGTATTAAAAGGGTTTTACTTCTGTTTCAGGTAACTAATGACTTAAAAAAAACATAGGGCAATGCGAGTCACTGCAAAATGTATTATTTATGAAATTGGATAATTAACACTTACAAAAAGCTTGTTGATCAGTGAACAATTTTGGCCAGAGCTACATGAGTGATTAATATACCACGTGTCCCTATCTGATGTAGCTAGTTATATTAAGGAGCCAGCAACTTAATTCAGAGCAAGAAAAGCACTTGACTTTGCACAGCTGCTGCTTGTGGCTGAGTGAATACTCGGGAACAGTGAAAATAAGAATGTGTCACTAGATATGTCACTAGCTATGAAAATACATTATATTATAAAGATAAAGCCCTTTTATAAGATTTTGACAATACTTACATCGAACTCCTTGGTAAGTGCTGGGTCAGGCTGATGATGCATGGAAATTAGCTCTTTCGTAATTAGCTGGAGATTTGCAAGGGAACTCTCAGCCAGCATTACAAGAACCTCATAAGCAGCAAGCCGACTGTTCATTGTACTGCACCTTTAGAGAAACTAAATTAGTTAACTGATTGAATTGAGCAGCAGTTTAAATATATAAGTAGTTTAGTATCCTTTAGGTCCTACTTTGGGTGAAAGTCTTGCTGACTGATTGCAGCACTGCCTGCTGGAGAATGGCTATTCAGAATTATTCTTGATGCTCGAAAAAGGAAATCATCCAAAAGTTGCTTAATAAGTGAAGGACCTGAAGGAATTAAAAGTCAGGAATTAAAATGTTTTTATGACTATATGGATAAAAGCACCCAGTAAAGTTGAATGCATTCACATTTCTGCTCTACAGTAATTCCAGAAATTAAAAAATATTGCATGTTTGAGTAGTCTTTTCTTTATTTTTCTTAACTTACACAGCAATGTAGTGTTAACTGTGGGCATGAATTTCACAGAAAAGAGGCCAAACCTGAAAGCAATTTAGGGTGGGATTTTGACTGAATGCTAATTTGCGGTTCTTGGATGAAGATGAAGGACAATTAGGATGAAAACGCATTTGCTTTACTAGATATTCTTAGAACTACAGTAGAATAACAATTTTACATTAACCAGGGGAACAGTAGAATATGTGTGTGGGCGGGGGGGGGGGGGGGGGGGGGGGTTTGGTTCAAGTTGCCTGTGTGGGACTACATATAATCAGGGAATTTTGGGGAAACACAAAACAATGTATCGCAGAATGACTGATTATGACCTTATGAGCAAATATTGGATCAAAAAGCATGTGCTTAAACCTATGTAGTCTGAAAACCACTGCCTTATTAGGGTACAAAAATCAAATCCAATTGTACAACTTACCAAGCCTTTCCTTTTCTGCACCACACAATGAGAGGAGAGTCTTAATAAGCCTAAGGTGCCCTGCTAGCCATACATTGTCAGCTTCGCTTGTTTCACATTCAGGTGTACGACTAGGTTCAAAATTATCCAGCCATGTGATTTCATCCTCCAACATGGCTGCAGGACTGACATTAAGTTGTTCCATTTCTGAGCCTGTTCAACAGGGAAATTAAAGCCCCATCATATTAGCTTTGCTTACAGCAGTTCTATAATTAAACATAGTCATATCAGGTACATTTGCATTCTCTGTCAGCGGTTGTGAAGAGTTCACCAAAAAAACAAAAATAAGACACATAAAAGTATTAAATATTAAAACTTAAATATGCTCAAGTCACTTTGATAGGGCTACTGAATTAATCAATACTATAATAATTTGTTTCCCAGGTCACCTAGTTTGAAGGACAATATAATGTTTATGTCATTTTCACCAATGATCTTTTATTATCTAACTATTTAAGATGCATTTTTTAACAGACCAAACATCAGAGAAACCTCTATGCTAATATTCCTGGAAAATTTTGTTGCAAATGTTTCAGACATATCTGAAAGCAGACATATTTTTTATTTTTTTGCAAATGCTTAAGACACTTAGTATGTCAGACTACTGCCTTGGTAAACTTACCAACAAAGACAAATAAATACATATTTTTCAGAGACTTGGCTAATATGTTTTACTACTACATTGGAAAATTTACCAACAAAGAAAAATACATATTTTTACATACAGTCATATGAAAAGGTTTGTGAACCCCTCTCAGCCTGCATAATAATTTACTCCACTTTCAACAACAAAAAAGATAACACTGGTATGTCTTTCATTTCCCAGGAACATCTGAAAACTGGGGTGTTTTCTGAACAAAGATTTTTAGTGAAGCAGTATTCAGTTGTATGAAATTAAATCAAATGTGAAAAATGGCTGGGCAAACATTTGGGTACCCTTGTAATTTTGCTAATTTAAATGCATGTAACTGCTCAATACTGATTACTGGCAACACCAAATTGGTTGGAAGTGCTTTGGACTGATGAGACAAAAATGTAGTTATTTGGTCATAACAAAAAGTGTTTTTCATGAAGGAAGAAGAACCGCATTCCAAGAAAAACACCTGCTACCTACTGTCAAATTTGGTGGAGGTTCCATTATGCTGTGTGGCTAGTTCAGGGACTGGGGCACTTGTTTAAGTCGAGGGTCGGATGAATTCAACCCAATATCAACAAATTCTTCAGGAAAACGTTCAAGCATCAGTCACAAAGTTGAAGTTACGCAGGGGTTGGATATTCCAACAAGACAATGACCCTAACACACACTTCGAAATCTACAAAGGCATTTATGCAGAGGGAGAAATACAATATTCTGGAATGGCCTGCACAGTCCCCCGACTTGAATATAATGGAAAATCTATGGGATGATTTGAAGCTGTCCATGCTCGGCAGCCATCAAATTTAACTGAACTGGAGAGATTGTGTATGGACGAATGGTCAAAATACCGGCATCCAAAATCCAGACACTCATCAAAGGCTATAGGAGGCCCCTGTGTATCCCAAAGAGATGTGGGATAAAGCAAAGGAGAAAGTCACACAGGAACCAAATGTTGTGAAGCAACAGTAGATCCCCACAGGAAAAAAGGCTGGCTTGTAGAAACATAAATGATATGTACTGTACTGTTAAAACACAACTTGTGAAGTTCAAACAGATAGGATTTTAGCACACAAATTACGCTACAACACGTGAATAAGTTACCACAGCAACAATAGATCACACTTATATTTGTTGTTTTATTCAGATCCACTTCTGTTCAACCTTAATTCTTACATTTAAACGTATGCCTATCGACTAGGATCTCTCTATATATGGAAGTTTATTTTTGTAGGATCAAAAAAATGTTCACAATATTTACAGAAATAGTAAACTACAATAACCAGCATGAAGTCTCAGGCAAAACATACCTGTTCTAGAGGGAAGAAAATAAAAAATATATTTCTACCATTATATAGATTTTTTTTAAAAGTGTGCAGTTCTTACAGGTTAAGTCATCTAGGAGTTGGCATCTCAAATCAAAATACTCTGTACACTGTGCTAACAACCTGAAAAAAAGAAATATATTTTTAATTTACAATAACACGTCAGGGGAAAACAAAAACACAATCATTTATAAATAAACTGTTTTTAACAAATAGCTTAATATCAGGTTCTAAGCCCAACATATAATAATACATGCTGACTATAAAAGCACAAAGATGCATTTGCATCTTAGAGCAGGAAAAAACAGCCATTCATTCAGTTATTTACCTTAAAATTACCAGTAAGAAAGAAAGCTCCAATTCAATGGGGGGGGGGTCTGCCAAATTTTAGGGCTCCCCAAGGATTGTAATGAATAACCTGATAACCTAGGCCAGTACTCCTGTTAGCTTAGCAGAAAACTGCACCAGCCCAGGGTACTTGCAAGCAAGTGCTCATATTCCTCTCTCTTTCTTCAATATTGGCTGCCTCATGAGCAGTAGAGCGAAAAGACAGAAAGAAAGAAGGGATATCACTCACTAGCAAGTGCCAGAGCAGTTTTCTAACAGGAGTACTGGGGTATCATGTACATCATTACAATCCTTGAATTGGAACTTTCTTCTCCTTTAACTTTACCCAGACTTTTGTCTTCAATATTTTGAACTAGTATACTTATCAAAATTACTGGCCTTTGGCTTATATGTTTACTGGATGAGCACATTGTAAGTCTGTAAACTAACAAATACAATCAATAATAAACTGGTACAGAGGTGTGCTACCAACTGCATTTTTCATTACCTCTGGTTAATGCCTCTCATTATGCTGGTTGGAGACCAGAGTGGTAGCTGTGCAGACAGGATGACACTAAGCAGGAAAAGGTTTGGCTTTTGTACTTCAGGGTAAGAAGATGTGTCTGTCTGACTGAGAGTATACAGCTGGTCACAGGCAACGCGACGAATCTGTAAGTAGGAGAAACAACCACAAACACATGTTTGATCCTGTTATACAGTCTAGCAACTTTGGCCTGGGTTCAGACATTAAAATAATGTAAGATATTCTTTAGGCATTGTATCAGTTTTGAGCTGTGCAGCTCCACCCTACTACTCACATTTCTACAAGAAAAAAAAACAACCAAATACTGGCTGCATTTGTGAAAAGGTGAATGTCTACAACACAGAAATGACATCACCAATTTCTTTGCTGAAAATACATCACTGCATCAAAAATAGGGATGCACCGAATCCAGGATTCAGTTCGGAATTCGGCCTTTTTCAGCAGGATTCGGTAATATTTGCATATGCAAATTAGGATTCGGTATTCAGCCGAATCTTTCGCGAAAGGAATCGGGGGTTCGGCCGGATCCAATATAGTGGATTCGGTGCATCCCTAATCAAAAATCACAATATAAAAGTACAATTGAAGTCATTAAGAAAACAGAATGTCCATTGAAAAGGTACAGCAAGAAGGCAATTCAACGCTGCAAGTCTCGCTATACAATTCATAGAAACCATTTTAGCTTTTATCAATTAATGTAAAGGGGATCTAAACACACACACACAAAATAAATTAATGCAAATTTACGCAGAGTGTTATTTCCAAGCATGTTGCAATATATGTTAATTTTCTACTTTTAACAGTTTCTCAGCTATTAGCAGTAAGAAGGTTTTATACTTAAAGGCTCAACAGCTTTCTAGGATGACCAATATCTATGCACTTCTTGGATTCAGTTAACACTAGGGTTGCGTATTGTCTCTGGCTGCATATGGTACATGCAGGCAGAGCAGGGCACACACAGTTAAAGTAGGGCACACGCAAAAGCAGGGCACACACAGGTAGAGCATGGAACACGCAGGCAGAGCTGGGCAGATGCAGGCAGAGCAGGGCACAAACAGGCAGAGTATGGCACACAGGGAGCATAGGGCAAGCAGAGCAGGGCACACACAGGGAGCATATAGAAGGCAGAACAGAGCAAGAGACAGGGAAACCTATCAGGACCACTCTAATATGTACTACATACAGTGACACAGTGCTGGTGCCCCATTAGCATTTTGAATAAAGTGTAAACAGATGAACAATGTGGGAAGTTTCAGTCTGGGTCTCAGGTGTGAACAGTACAGGGCTTTAGGGATGTGTCACAAGTGTGAACAATGCAGGGGAATCACAGGTGTGAACAATACCACTAGTTGGACAGCCCTGATCTGTAATAATTACTAATCAGCCCTGTATTGTGACATTTTTATTCTATGTGTACTGTATATTGTGAGTGGGTCCCTAAGCTCAGTAAGTGACAGCAGCACAGAGCATGTGCAGTGAATCAGCAGAAAAGAAGATGGGGAGCTACTGGAGACACAGATATTCCCTCCTAAAGGGCTGCGGTTGCCTTGGGCTGTTACAGAATCAAAAAACATAATGTATTTCTTAATTATGCTTTAGTACTCCTTTAACAGCTTCCAAACCTCTAGCCCAACTGCTTACCTCAGCACTTGGTGATCCAAGAAGGATATCAATAGTGAAATCAGTAACAGAAGGCAGGTTATAAAATGATTCTGCAGAAAAAGATTATAATGAAGATTTGCCAAATGTTCAAAACGGTCTCCTTTACAAATACATACACTTGGAATGGTAGTATTTCTGAAAATACCCTTTATATGAACTATTACTAAATCAATAAGATACACCAGTCTCCTTCCTTATCCAAAACTACTAAATTAAATGATAAACAAAAAGTTGGAATTGGGTTTGGACTGTATATGCCTCTGGCTTTGACTGAAAACAGATTAAGCTATTTAAAACAACGTTTGTTTGTATTCATCAATGTTATTCTAAATTAAACCCATATACCCAGCAATGTATATAGCTAAAGCCTTTGTGATTTTGTGCCTATATTTAAACACATTGTCCCCTTAGCTTAAAAATACATTAAAAAAAAAAAAATTGAAATTTTGAACATTAAAAATAAATCAGAGCTTACCCAACTGCTGGCTGCGCAGCTGCAGGCATGTCACCAGAAGAGACAATGCTTCACCAGCAATTATAGCATCTTTGGTTGATACAGACTGTTTCCTTACACATATCCAGGCATGCAGCGATGTGGATTCTCCTTCACTTCCTGAACTACAGTTGCTTCCTGAAATTTTAGGTTTAAAAGATAAGAGATTTTTACAACCCTGTTGTGTGTTTTTGCAGTGGTCTGGACTACTCTGTCAATTGGCCTTTTAAAGCAAACTCAATCCATCCATTACACCACAACAAAATATGTGTCTGTGAACAGCTCCAATACACCAAAGAAAGACCTAAAAGGGACGCGGAAGTGACTATTCTCATCAACTGCATAGTTTGCAACTCAGGATAAAAATAAATAGAAAAAGCTGAATGTATGAATATTTTATCATCTACAAGCTTTAGTAGTTATTGTCATTAAAAGAAAAAAAGGTACCTGAGCTACTTAGTCTGCTGCGCAGCCCACCAGAAAACAATGTGTTACTTTCTTTTATAGGCTGGTTACTGCCAACAAGATCCAGTCTTCCAGCAGCCGCTGCCCAAGAAAGCCTCATAAAGCATGCCACTGTGCACGTAAAATCATTTACTTCCATTGTCTTTAAAAGAAAAAAACACACATGCCAATTGAATGCAAAATATTTTGAAGTTACACATAGGAAAATACAGTAGATACATTGTATCAAGATGTTTTTTTTTTAAATAAAAAGAATATAACACTTTCACTGCCAAAACTTTTTTTTAACCTGAATAGCAACACGAGCTGCAGGAATAATTTCTTCTACTCTGATGGATGACCGGTCAGAAACAGAAAGTTGGCGATAAGATGATTTCTCAGGTGTTCCACAAAGAGACATTTGACGGCTAGACTGGCGACTTGCATTGCGGAAAGGTCTGGAAGAAAGGCTCTCAATTCCATCTTTACTTAGATCCTCGTCTAAAATTGTTGGCATAGTCTGGCCAACCAGTAAAAACCTGTGCAGTATTAAAAACGAAAAGCATCTCAATTAAGTGGCCAGATTTTTTTTTGAGCAGCCACTTAATTCGATGTTGCCCACTTAATTCGATCTTGCCCACTCCCACACCTTGTGTATTACTCCCTTCCCTTTAGACTGTATGCCTATGCATTGGGCCTTCCTCACCTTTTTGTACCTGTATTGATTGTGATGTTTGATACTCCATATGTTCTATGTATGTAATTCATGTGTTGTAGTTGTATAATCACATTTACTTTACAGTGCTACGCAATATATTGGCGCTATATAAATACATATTAATAATAATAATGCACTGAATTTATATTCAGAGTTGTAGTTAAAGGTATACGATGACAAAGCTGAAAGGTTTAATTTGCATCTAAACACACAGTGTGAAGTTGAGCTGTAGTAGACTGTGCTGCTGTATTCTCAATGCTACTGCCAATGTTAATGCTAATGCCAAGGCTGCAGTCTTTGCACCAGGAGCGACGACGTAAGGGCTCATTACTGACGAGCGCTGAAACCTGCCCAACTCTTTTCAATGGCACCGTACTGACACAGGCTCATGTAAGAAGCGCCAAACACAGGTGGAACTATGCATGTTGTGTTCCACCTGCATTCGGCGCTTAAATGCCCCTGTGTCAGTACTGGCCCCTTTAAATGCATTGTATGCATGGGAGCCGAATGCTTTAAAACGGAACGTTGGATTGAGTAGGTTTGAGTGATCATCAGTTCAAGCCCTAAGAGTAAGAGAAAAAAAAAGTGAAAGGCTCAGAGGGGCTGTGTCCACCTTCCAAGAAACATGAATAAAAATTGGTTGAGTTGGTCTTTCCCTTGGGGACAAGGGTGCTAGTCTTTTAAACCACCTTCTAGAGGTGTTTAACCTAAATATGATTGGCTTTCATATACAGTAAATACCATAATGCAATAAAAGTACCAGTACGCATGATTCAGACAATATTAAATATGATCGCAATAGTAATAAAACAATCTGTTCTACACAACTAAAACCATATTAATATAAAATTGTACCAGAAACGAATGCTCTACCTTCATGTGCCACATTAGAATAAGCAGTGCCAAAAAGTAAACATGGGTGCAAATAACTTGAGATATAGTTCTTATTTATTAGACATTGCACCTTACTAATAGAACATATACAGACAGACAACAAGCTAAATAGGATTCAATTTTAAAACAGAAAGCGTTCAGCTTTCAATATCATGCTGGCTTTCTCACAGATACATACCGCGCAAGCTGAAGACAGATCGAGTAGACTCCTTGTCTAGTTTCATAATCCACTTCTGAAGGAATAGAGTCCCTCTGCATGACATTAACCACCAAACTAAAATAAACAAAAAAACTAATTTTTTTGCTTTGTCTCCCTTAAGAGAAGTCACTTTTAATACACCCAGAAAGACAGCATGTTTTAAGGCATCTATAAATGATTAGTATATTAACTTATAAAGGAAAAGATGTTTGCTTGGAAATGAAGTAGCTAACAACATTAAGCTGATAAAAGCACATTTTACCTAAGTCCACCAGCTTTTAGAAAGTTTTCACAGAATGATTTGGCACAATTTCTTGCCATTTCATCATCAGCAGTTGGCATCAGTTTGGAACTCAAGACCTGAGCAAGAAAAAGGTATAAGCAATTAGTATGACAGTTTATAAAAAGATGCATTAAGAAGAGGGTTTTATGTTTAGGTAATGGACATTGACATAACTGTAGAGGAACAACAGATCAAAAACAATACACATATAAAAAAAGAGTCCTGTCCAAAGTGAAAGAACAACGGCAAAAATTTTCTTTCGAGTTGAATATTTTCCCTAAAAAGCTCTGGTAGCCATTAACTTTAAGCCGTGACACCTCGGCCCTTCATGGTTTCTACTGATAATCCTCATACATTAAAGTGATCTTAATTGTGCAGGAAAGAAACAACAAAAGTAACACCCCAGACATAAAAAGGATTGCTACGTGTGACATCTGCTCATAATTCTGCCTGAAAGTACACAATTTGCATTTCAGGCTTTCACCCAGCTCAACAGACTGGCATGCCCAGCAGTAGAACTAGTGTTTTAAATGCAGCTTACAGTAGTGACAATTTTTCACAATAACAGTTGTAAGGTACCCTGGTATTCATCTGTCAACTGGGTCACAAAGGACAATACTCATCAATGGAAAAGTTATCTTTATACTCAACGATAAATCCTTTTCTCTTCTCCTACATTGGGGGACACAGGCACCATGGGGATGTAAGATGTGCAGCTGGAGAAATTACACTAAAATGTTAAAATTTAATCCTCCTTCTACCAAGGGCTGCATTCCCGGCCTGCTTCCCTTATATTCAGTGCCATACATGACCAAAGAAAGAAAAACAACCCAGTGAAACCGTAACCCTGAACAGAAAAGGAGCTCCGCACCCCATACATGAACATAGGGTCCAAGGAACAACGGACCGACTATGTACAAGTCCAACTAGCTGAAGTCCTATCTAGTATAGGTAAATCTAAAAACAACTGGGCTTGCTGAGTAATCAATGAAGACGTTTCACTACTCATCCGAGCAGCTTCTTCAGTTCAACTGACTGGTTTGGGAAGTTCTCGGCATATAAACTCTTCCACTAATTCAATCACAATGGCACATTGTAACTCTTCAAAGAGGTGACTGAAGTCCTGTGTCCCCCTAATGTAGGAGAAGATAAAATGATGTATCAGTAAAGTATGAATCTAAAAATGGGAATGTCCAAAAGCATATGGAACATACGTGGTGCATATAAATAGACAAAACATTGATTAACCAATTAAACCACCCACAGATCATCCTCCAACCCGTGAAGAGCAAAGTTCACATGGGAAACACCTTAAATAAAGGTGCGTATTCACATTAAGTCAATAAAAAAGTTTTTATAATCTCTAAAAGCATCAAATGAGGGTCGTTCCCAAAAGTGAAGAACTAAGACTACAACCGCCTGAAGCACTTTCCTCCCAAAACTGGCTTCAGCTGAGGCCTGTGTGTGGACCCTGTAAAACGTTGAAAATGTGTGTAATGAAGACCAAGTGGCTGTTCTGCAGATTAGTTCTGTTGATGCCTAATTCCTCACTGTCCAGGAAGTACAGAGGGAGTGAGCTTTAAACCACTTTAAACCAAGCAGGGCCTGATGATGGTGGATTGAATCCACCTGGCCAAAGAGGACTTTGAGGCCCCCATCTCCTCCTGGATCTCTCCAGCAGAAAGAAGAGTGAGTTGGATCTTCGGATGGGCTTGGTTACCCGAATGTAGGCTCAGAAAGACCTAACCACGTTAAGGTTGCAGTGACTCTGCTCCTTGGGATGATGATTGGACAGAATGAGGAGACCACTAAGTCCTGGTTCAGGTGAAATTCTGAAACCACCTTAGGCATAATTTCAGAACTAGTCAAAATATAGAATGGAAGCTCAAGAAGCTAGACCAGCAAGACAAGGCTGCCAATTTTGATATTTTCCTAGCCGAGCAGATCGCTATAAAAAAGACCACCTTGCAATTTAAGGTAGGGAGGGAACTAAAGTCAAGCAGCTCAAAATGTTCCCCATGAAGAACTGTCAGAATCAGGAAGAGGTCCCACAGAAGGACCGGGAGACTATACAGAGGTGCCAAACCGTGACCCGCAGTAGGAAGGTCTTGATGTTGGACTGGGAAGCAATATGCTAAAGGATAAACATGGCAGAAACTTTTACCATGAGCGAACTCAGGGCCAGTCCTTTGACCAACCCCTCTTGCAGGAAGGAGAGGATGAGTCCCTCGCTGAAGGTCTGAGGGTATCTATCCAAAGACTCACACCAGGCAATGAAACTGTGCCATACCCTGTCTTAGATCATTGCCAATACAGGCTTGAGGGTAGGCATCATGGTGGTAATGACCTCCTTCAGAAAATATTTTTTGGTCACAACTAGGGCTTCACCGTTTAAAGCCATCCCCTGTAAATTCTGGTGAATGATTTGTCCTTGAGAGAAGGTCATAGAGGAGTGGTAGATGCAGAGGTGTGTCTGCTGTCATGGAAATTATGTCAGCAAACCACGGAAGCATTGACCAGTATGGGGCCACTAGAATGCTCCTTGTGCCTTCCTGATTGATCTTCTTTAGGACTCTGGAGAGAAGGGACAAAGGCAGAAATACATAAGCCATGTCGAATTGCCATGGGAGGACCAGAGCATCAGCACCTAATGCCAATGGATCTTTGCTTCTCACAAAGAACTGGAGCTTGCGATTGTAATGTGAAGCCATGAGGTCCACTTGTTGTAGATTCCAAGAGATCCATACAGTGTGTGAAGGTAAGGAAACCCGCTTGGAGTTCTAGGATGTTGATTGGTAGCACTCTTTTTGCTAGATTCCTCCTCACCTGAACCGCATGGGAATCCAGCACTGTTCCCCACCCGGTCAGACTGGCATCCGTTGTGACTACGGTCCAGAGGTGGTTGGGGAATGCTTGTCCAGCAGAGATCTGTGTGGTTGTAACCACCAGGAAAGGGAGTCAAGGACTCTCTGTTGCACTGTAATGAGTCAGTCTAGGTCCAGGCAATCCACTATTAAGTGCTGCAGAACCATGCTCTGGAGAGGCCTTGTATGAAGCTGCACATAAGGAATCACTGGAAAGGTCAAAACCATCATGCCTAGGACCCTCATGGCTAACAGTAAGGGGATCAACTCCGCTATTAGAAGGAAAGATATGTGCTGGTGTAGAGGGTGTAGCCACTTAGCTGCCAGAAGATTCCCGTGTGCCCCTGGCACTTTCTGAAGCTTCCTCAAGGCAGAAGTCTGGAGAGGATCAGGGTAGTTGTCTGAAAGGGATCTGGAGTGCTGTTTCAAGATGCAGCAAACCGTGTGTCACAAGGTGTCAGTAGGAATGCTAGACCTCCCATACTTCTTTGAAGGCTGTTTAGGATGGTGTTGCAGAGTGGTGAAATAGCCACATGCGCAAAGACGCACCACCAATGGAAGCAACATCACGCGGGAGACCAAGTCTTACGAATGTCCAGAGAAGAGAGACCGTGGTGAAGAAAGTGACATCACAAAAGAGCTGGCTGAAGGTACTTGTGCACAGCAACCAATGTGAAGGAGCAGCCAAAGGCCCAAAGAGAAATCTGCATGGACAGGAGTCACAGAGCTGCAAGCTGAAGGGCACGGTAGATGGTGGCGCCTGCAGGTGCGGGGTGGTGAAGACACGGTACTTGCAAGCATGATAAAGGGGCATCACCCCGAAACGTTACACTCCGCATTAAACACGCAAGTCAATCTTACTTGCAATTAGTCCTGTGTGCCTTTGGATTTCTTTTAGTGGAGCATTATATGTGAGGTGGCCGAACCTCTACCTCAGCGCACCAGGTACCTTTGCCGTCATTCAAATTAGGGTGTGTGAGAGCGAATTTTATTTCGAGGACATGGTACGAACTTACCTGCAGCACTCAATCAATCTACTGACCCGTGTACATTGTATGAACCCCCTCCATACAATGTACACATTGTATAGAGGGGGTTCAGCTGTGCTAACCTCCAGGCAGCGGAAAACAGGAGCCCTCCAGGGTAGAAGCTTTAGCCTGCAGCCTCTATGGAGTTGGAAGGCTAGGGGTATAGATAGGTAAAGTTGTAGTGTTCTAGTGGCTATAAGGGCGCTGAATAGAATTTGTGGTCCTGTGGTGACAGGGTTGTGAATCGTAGTCTAAGCAGTATGCTCCCATTGTCACCTATAGTTCTCCTTCTGAGGACACTAAAAATAAGCTGAAGATGAGGGAAGCAGGCAGGTAATGTAGCCTTGCCAGGAGGAGGAGTCACTTTTAAACTTTTAGTGTCCTTTCTCCTGCTGCAGGATCAACATGCCCAAAGCGCCTGTGTACCCATGGTGCCTGTGCAGCCCAATCTAGGGAAGAGAAAATACATAAATTGAGATTATAAAGAATAATAATAATGAATGCTATACTCTATATATTTTATGCACATACTACTAGCATAGTATGCAGCTTTGTACACTTGTTTTCCACCAAGCCCCCAACACACACAATAATCTATTGTATTGTATATTTGTGCACTGATTACGAACAGAAGTTGCAGGTTAATAATCTGAAATCAATAGCAGCAGACTGGTGGCACCTCCATGAAGCAAATGCAGCAACTATGCCCTGAGTCTTTGGTATGAGAAGAATCACAGGTAGGTCTCAATGTTGAAAAATGCAATTTAAATTAAGTACTTATTATGTTTATTATTCCACAGTGGCCTATAAATTTACCTCCAAATTATAAAGCACCCTAAAAGTAGACATCCCTGGAGCAGATGACCTGAACAAGCTCTCCAGGATAGAGCTGGCACTTGGTTGGTGGTGTTGCTTTGAAGACAAAGATGGAGATTTTGAAGACTGTGAAGCTTGGGTTTCTGAAAGTAGGGTATTCTGAGGGAAACAAGTAAAACATCAATTATAACAAGCAGCAAAACAATTAAAAATAGTTTCTATTTAGTACTGTACAACTGAAAGAAATGCAAGCTTAGACAAATAGAAGTTAGGGACAAATAATCTGAAAAATCTTTCTTCACAGTGACCTTACACAACACTTCTAATCAGGATGCACGAACTACAGGATTCAGTCGATTCCTTACAATTTTTGCAGGGTTTGTCTGAATCTGTAATGTTCAGCTATAGCCAATTAGAACCAACCCTCAGAGTCATGTCACATTAAAGCTCTGAAAAAGCCAACAACTGTTGAAAAATCCAACAACTGTTGAGATTAGTCTGTGGGGCATCGGGACAATGGGGGTATAGGATCCACCACTTGGAAGCAGGTCACTTGCAGAATCAGAGGTCTACTATCTATCCTGCTATAACCCCTGAACACCACAGGAGGACTTCAGTTTTGATTAACAACAAATTCACTCCGACTAAACTACAGTAAATGCATTGGCCTATCCAGAATTCAGAAAAGCTGCTTCTGGGGAGAGAAGCCCTATGTCCCACAAACAAATGAAGAGAAAATGATTTAATAGCAAGCATCACAAAACATCATTTTCTCTTGAAGATATCTGTGGTACATAGGGACTGTGGGAACATATCGAAGCTGTTCCATGAATTAGGAATGGTGAAAGCAAGGCCAATTCGCTAAGTTACAGAACATAATCTTCTTAGGGAGATTGCAGACAGGGATAAAAGGACAGAACAGAGATGCCCTGATTAATGTGGAAGTCAGAGGCAACCTCAGGCACAAAGGAAGGATGTACTCAGATCACGCTCAATCAGGATGGAAGACCAGAAAAGGCAATTGACAAGAGAGGGCACTCAATTCTGATACCCTGCCTGCTGACACAATGGCAAGTAGGAAAACTACCTTCTAAGATGGTTACACTAAGGCAGTGATCCCCAACCAGTAGCTCGTGAGCAACATGTTGCTTTCCAACCCCTTGGATGTTGCTCCCAGTGGCCTCAAAGCAGGAGCTTATTTTAGAATTCCAGGCTTGGAGGCAAGTTTTGGTTGCATAAAATCCAGGTTTACTACCAAACAGCCTCAATGTAGGTTTACAATCCACATAGGGGCTACCAAATGGCCAATCACAGCACTTATTTGGCACCCCAAGAACATTTTTCATGCTGGTGTTGTTCCCTAACTCCTTTTTCTTCTGAATGTTGCTCACGGGTGAAAAAGGTTGGGGATCCCTGCACTAAGGGGATATTAGCTAA
The DNA here is from genome assembly GCF_017654675.1 of Xenopus laevis. Lineage (NCBI taxonomy): Eukaryota > Metazoa > Chordata > Amphibia > Anura > Pipidae > Xenopus > Xenopus laevis. The sequence goes on along the minus strand of NC_054378.1, from coordinate 68,726,215 downwards.
AGGGTTGGAGGATGGTCTTTGCAATGCTGTGTTAAGGTCCCAAGATGAGAGACGTTCCCTGTAGGGGAGAACAGATTGCACCGCTTCTTGAACAAAGGTGCGAATGTCCGGAAGGACAACAAGCTTACATTGGAAAAGGATGGACAGTGCCAATACTGAGATTTAAAGAAAGTCTTAGGAGGAATGCTAGACTCAGTAGTTTTCAAAGAAAACTGATTCCTAGCTGCAGTCATACTGCCGAAAACTATGGGCAAAATACCTTTGAGCACTAGGGACTCAAGAGCCATGCCATGATTGGGATGAACTACTGACTCAGGCCTTGAATCAAAAGTTTCTGTAGGAGAGCAAAGGACTGTGGTTCGTCCTTGCTCAGGATCATCAGTTTGGAAACTCTACACAGCTCAGCCAGTGAATGGCTGAGTAGGAAAATTTTGTGATTCTTTTCTGACACTTAAGTAAGGATCTGCAGAATAAGGGGGAGCAGAACACTTAAAGGAGAACTAAAGCTTAGCTAAAAAAGTAGGCTAGGAATGTTGTGCATTATTGTTATATATATAATATAAATGTCACTAAACAAGATAATTACTGTTGCAGTACAGAAACAAGTGCAACTAACATCATAATTTAATAATCAGCCTTGTAGCATCATTTATATTACAGGTCAACCTCATTTTCTGCTTGATAATTTGTGACGACCCCTGAGCTTAGCTTCTTAACAGCTGAGCCCACTGAGCATGTGAGTGTCGCAGACACTTTCCAAGATGGTGACCCCCTGTGACAAGTTTGAAGTTCTGAATAGTTGCTGCTATTGAAAAGCTGAAACTTTAGGCTGGTGCAATATAAGTGCAGTATACAAAACATAGCATTTTTAGCCATATTAATCTTTAAGGTTTAGTTCTCCTTAAGGGATCTGATTTTATCATCAAATGATCCTTGATCCAACGAATCAAATAACTTGTCCAGGCAGTCTGCCGATTTGGGGATGCCAGAGGACAACTGAATTGCCAGACAAAAGTGCTGGTTCAGTGGAAGTGGAAGGTTGTGCCAGAAAAAAAAAAATACCAGCAGCACACTGAATTGGGTTGCAATAGTGTACAAAAAAGAAGAATTTATTAAGCCCACATAGAAAAGGCAACATTTTGAGCCTACCAGGCCCTTCATAAGGATGACAGACATCCTGTACCTTAAAGGGATACTGTCACAGGAAGACATGCATCAGTTAATAATGCTGCTCCAGTAGACTTCTGCACCAAAATCCTTTTTTTCAAAAGAGTAAACATTTTTTTTAATAGTTCATTTTGAAGTCTGACATGGGGCACTTACTGAAAGCACATGAAAAGGCAAAATTACCGAAGATGACTGCCTACACAACAATTTACAACTAAAAAAAAAATACACTTGTTGGTTCAGGAATGAAATTTTATATGGTAGAGTGAATTATCTGTATAGTATAGTAAATAGTGTAATTTAGAAATAAAAACTACACCATAAAGATCTTCCTTTAAGGGCACTACAAAACTAATTCCTCCAGTGGTGTTCTGGGTGTATAGCAGAATAGAAAGGGGTCTGCTTTTTCTTTTGCTAGTGTCCTGTCTCATCATATGCATTTGTATGACTTTCTTTTAGGTACAGACTAACTTCTACAATTTAACTTAGGGTCAACTGATACAGTGCACCAACCTTTCTGCCAAGGGAGTCCAACTGGTCAAGAGCTTCCTGAACAGCAGGGTCTGTTGGAATTAATAATAGAAGCTTTCTGACTCTCACAGTTATCCTAAAAAAAAAAATTGTTTATGTGAAATTATGTATAAACGTGGATGGAAGTTAAATACAAATTAGCAATCATCAGATAACTTTTACTTGTCACTTGTTTTATTACATGGAGGGCTTGAATATAAGTACTTTTTTTTTTTTAAATAACCCTCATCATGTAGGCAATAGTGTATATGCTGTATGTTAATTTATTTAAATGTAGGTTAAAACAGTTAAAGGGATCCTGTCATCGGAAAACATGTTTTTTTTCAAAACGCATCAGTTAATAGTGGTACTCCAGCAGAATTCTGTACTGAAATCCATTTCTCAAAAGAGCAAACAGATTTTTTTATATTCAATTTTGAAATCTGACATGGGGCTAGACATATTGTCAATTTCCCAGCTGCCCCTGGTCATGTGACTTGTGCCTGCACTTTAGGAGAGAAATGCTTTCTGGCAGGCTGCTGTTTTTCCTTCTCAATGTAACTGAAGGAGTCTCAGTGGGACATGGGTTCTTACTATTGAGTGTTGTTCTTAGATCTACCAGGCAGCTGTTATCTTGTGTAGGGAGCTGTTATCAGGTTACTTTCCCATTGTTCTTTTGTTTGGCTGCTGGGGGGTGATATCACTCCAATTTTCAGTACAGCAGTAAAGAGTGATTTAAGTTTATCAGAGCACAAGTCACATGACTTGGGGCAGCTGGGAAATTGACAATATGTCTAGCCCCATGTCAGGTTTTGAGAAATGGATTTCAGTGCAGAATTCTGCTTGAGCAGCACTATTAAACTGATTATTTTTTTGACCATGACAGTATCCCTTTAAGGATTACACTTTTATTGTAGTTCCCTACAGATTCTGTCTATTGCCTTGCCTGTGTTAAAAAATGTTATGGTGGGAATGCCTTAACATTTCTTCCCCCAAAGAGCACTGAGAGGTGGCAGCATTGCTTTCACCTATGTAATAATAAAACTGCAGCTCTTTGTCAGGTCTGCCTGTTTATGTTTTTTATTCATAATTTGTAATTAATACAGCACAGACACAATTCACCCTTATCACATTCACACAGTAAGTGGGGAGGATTTCAAAATACCTGGGGGAAAACCACTCAGACACAACATACTAACTCCTTGCAGATAGTGTAAATACTGCCTAGCTGCTGATAGGCAGCTGAAAGAAGATTCTCACATACACTGGGAAAGAAGCCAGCAGAGGAGGAACAGCTGATGGTGCTAGGAAGGTGTTTGGGGGAATATTTTACAAAAGAAGAACAAAAACTTTTGCTGGCACAGTCCTTCTATTTTTACAGGTGTATAATGCAATGGCAAATAATTGTATTTTTAATTCATGTAGTTAAATATCTTTCTATCTTACACTACTATGAATGTCACTTCCAACAGAACATTTAGTTATTACTGAATTACTATAAATAAATAAAACAGGTGTACCACAAAGGAGGGAAGAACAGGGGTTAGATAAAAGTATTCATGTCCCTGAAAAAGGGATTTTCCATTTGTATCACTAAAAATAATAATAATTAATCAGATGTGCTTCTTACCTTGGTTCTTCTATATTGGCCAGCTGGTAGAGCATATCAAATACATTGCAAACAAGTGCCATCACTACTCCTGGTAGGGATTTTTCCTAAATAAAAAAAAAAATATAATATAGAATTCCAATCCAATGCACTCAAAAAACAAACAAATTAAAAAAAAAAAAAGGCAAGTATACAGTCTTTTGGGGATAACATACCTGGTCCATAGCATATGATGAGCTAAAGACGCCACTACTAGTGGCTGAACTGCAAGATGCATCTGTAGAACTTCCAGAGGGAGTTCCCCCTCCTAATGTCTTCACTGTGAGTGCTTGGTAATCAGAAAAACCCAACTGATGTAGTAGCTTCTGGTCTTTATTAACAGTTAACTGAGAAAAAATGTAATCATGATATTTTGTTGAACAAGTAGGACATTGTAAACAGAATGATTCTCTACTTACCAAGCTCTCATTTGCAAATATCTGTACATTTTCAACAGGGCAGTTGAGATGTCTTCCTATCTTCCACCGTATACTCCCTATTGTTTCATTGCTATGAGCCTATGACAAAAAATGTAGTATAAAGCTTAAACAAATTTGAATTGACCCTCTTCATGGCATCAGAAAACAACTTCACTTACTCATTCTGTTATCAAGTTTGGGCACAAAGGGTCTGAGACATACAATGCAGAACAGATAGGAAATTACATTTAGAGTTGTTTTTATGTGCTCTTCAAAAACCAAGTTGTATATTTTACACACTGCACCTCATTAATTGTCTATTAATCCCAGGGATATTGCAACCCAAGGCTCAATCTAGTGCATCCTGATGCATACATTAGCACAGAACTTAATAAAATTCAACTCGGGTCATATACTCGAACAGACCATCTGAGAGCAGACAAATGTTTACTTACATAAATGGAGTTTTGTATTCATTTTTTTCATTTAGTTTTAATAGAAATAGAAATATGAAATAAACAGTGAGTCACTCATCACAGCCAACTCAGAACAAAACATAGAAGCAGTTGTAAAAGCATGTAAATCCTTGGTTATGCATATATATATACAGTATATATATATCTATATCTATATCTATATCTATATATATATATATATATATAGTCAACTACAAGAGGTCCTCTGCACTCAACCCATTATCAATATATTTAAGACAGCGACATTTTGTGCATACTGCTAATAAAAAATGCCTTACCCTTTAAACAGCACAGGGATTGTTTGTCCATATATTGCAATATATTTAAGCTGGCCAACTACGTCAAAGTCATCCCATATCTGGCCAGTCCTATGCTTAATCTTCATCTGATTCATTAAGAATTCAATTATTTAAAAAATAGTGGTGAGCACAACTTTCCCTTGTTTGTTATAGTTATACAGGAGCAGTGACCAGCTCCATGTTGTAGCTCCCACCCTTCCCAGCTATAGTCAGGTGATCCCACTGGTGTCTAATAAAAGGGCAGCCAAGTATGGAGGTTTACTTTGAAAGCAGCTAGTAAGTTGCAGGTAAAACTTAGTCCCTTTGTAAAATGTATAATTAAGCAATTGAATTCTTAATGAAACAGATGAAGATTAAGCGTAGGACTGGCCAGATATGAGATGACTTTGACGTAGTTGGCCAGCTTAAATATATTGCAATACATGGACAAACTATATATAGATATATATATATATATATATATATATATATATATATATATATAAAAATATATATATAGTTTTACTATACAATTGTGTATACAATAGTACTATATATAAAACAATATATATATACAGTTGTGTATATACTGTGTGCTTTGTATACAGCATTATAGTGCACCTTTATGTCAAAGCACACAATACCACTACCAGTACCTGCACATAAGCAGTACTATTTGTCACCATGCAAAATCCATAAATTTGCTCATCTGAGTGTGCAAGTAATGTTTACAGATATTTAAAACAGGGTAGTAATAACAGGCACAGTTTCTTACCTCTAAGGAGAAAGTATCTTTGGTAGACTCATAAGTAAGGTTCAGAGTTAAAAGATGTCCATGAAAAGAGGCACCGTGAGGTAGTATAGTTCGAGGAACAGAGTAAAGATCCTTTACATAAAACAAGAGAGCTTTAATGTTGTCTAATCTTAAAGAAAAACACTTTTTTAACGTTTCAAGTTGATATTAAAGCCATACTGACATGTTCATATTAAAAATCTATAGGAATGTATTTATTGGGGAACGTAAGGCATCAACACTTTTAGGCCCAAAAATGCACCTACCCTAGCAGTATCTGCTGCTCACGAAGGGGAAATAGAGTGTTGAGGCCAAACTCTACACCAGTGATCCCCAACCAGTAGCTTATGAGCAACATGTTGCTCACTAATCACTTGGATGTCACTCCCAGTGGCCTCAAAGCAGAGGCTTATTTTTGAATTCCAGGCTTGGAGGTAAGTTTTAGTTAGCCAAACAGAGCCTTATGTAGGCTGCCAGTCCACCTAGTGCCAACCAAATAGCCAATCACACCCCTTTTTTGGCATCCTTTTTTTTCCCATGAAGGATCATACTAGCTCCATCCCAGCGTAACGGACAAAATTGGATAGTTCCCTTAGAGCAGTGTTGGAGCACCAGCTGAAGTAGCTATTGAGGTTTTGAGCAAAAACATAAATACCGCAACCTCCCCAGGAATATGGACACGCCCCTATTAGTGATGGCCCAGGTGAAACCTGCAGGACCTGCGGGTCGGGTGGGTTCTGGCCGACTCCTGCACCAAATCTTAGGGCCGCGGGCGGGTCCAGGTCGAGCTCTTCTCCTGCTGTCCCGGCCTGCGACCTAACACTTCCGGCACCTAAATTTATGTACTTGAGCCCTCCCCTGCCCCTTAAGTGAAGTCACTGCGGGCGGGCGCAGGTCTATAAATAGGGGGACAATAGCGGGCCGGAATGTGGATTGGGAGGGGACGGGTTAGGGTCAGGTGCGGGTAGAGATTTTCTCTACCCGCACATCACTGGTTCCTATGGTTCTTCATAGGAACGTGTCAGTATTGCTTTAGTTAACAGGTGTTCAAGTTCTACTGAAAAAAGTTTCAAAGCAAAACAATAAAGTAATAGATGTGGTAGATAATAATAATAATTTTCTCAAATGTTTTAAAAGGTAATTGTCACTGATCAAATATAATCACTCAATTACAATTCTGAACCATTTTAAAGGAGAATGAAAGGATTGATGGTGCCAAGTTGTTACGCACCATACAGTGATTCTTTACCAGTCTGGTTTAGAAGGTAAAAAATTAGAAACACTGGGACAACAAATTGGTAACCACTCACAGTGAACTATCATTCCTTCTTTTTATATTTTTATTTATTTTCTATTTCCGTCTCTGGAGAAAAATGTTTTTAGATATAATTTATATTTAAGGATGATGCAAAGAAATAAAGGTTTACCTCTATTGTTATCACATAGCGTTCTGCAAGCAACAGAAGTCTTTCAATTATCACTAATTTTGTAGATCTAGAGAAAAAAACGAGAGAATATATTAAAAACAGTATTTATAAAGTACATAGGGAATAATGATACCCCTATTAAACATATTAGATATTAGTTGAAAAGTCCATTGAAATTGTCTTTCATTGAATTGTCATAGAAAAAACATGACCTTATTCATACTGAATGCGATAGAAACTCTGCTAGGAAGGGAACAGCACTTATGCAAAATGTTAATGTTTACAGAACATCCAATTAACAGAACCATAAATTCACTTTTGGCTGTTGATGGAGAGACTGCTTGAAAAGTGGCATCACGAGAAACAATACCGTAACTATCTTTTATTTTAAGCTATTAAAATGCATGGCTCTTTTATTAAATTATCAATTGATGTTTGTTACGTATGTTCAGCTACTCCATATTTTCCTCACAAGTACTACTTTTCAATAGTAACTCTTTAATATTTTTTTAAAATAGTTTTATTGGCTTTTACAGATCATACACATGGACAGTTGTCATAAAAAGTTACAGAGCAAACAATTCAGTATCAAACTTCCATGGGTTTAGTATTTAAAATAGTATACAAAGTGAAATGTGCCATTTATCGGGTTAGCACACCTATATATTAGAACACCATACATTAAAGGAACAGTAACACCAAAAACCAAATATGTTTTAAAGAAATAACTATATAATGTATTGTTGCCCTGCACTGGCACAATTTCAGAAACACTTGTATAAACAAGCCACTGTTTAGCCATTTAGACATACAAACACATATACGTTCTAAAGAATCCCATTGTATACTACAGAGCTTATTTGTTATCAGCTAATTATGCTTTGCCTCAGGGCCGGAACTAGGGGTAGGCAGAGTAGGCACGTGCCTAGGGCGCAAAGCTGGGGGGGTGCCAGGCACGTACCTGCTCTGTCGCCTACCCCGTGTCCAGTCCAGTCTCTCCCAGACTGCCGAGTATAACTTTCACGAAAATGCACATGCGCGCACACCATTTCTCACGCACTGAGCCTGCCAGGTTGCCTAGGGCGCTTGGCCGGGTTGGCCCGGCTCTGCTTTGCCTTTTTTCCTTTTTCCAGCTTGAATGGCCCCATGTCTACACAGAAGTCTGCTTATATAAATTATAGAAGAGTTTCTAAAGTAAGCACACCAGTTGTGCCAGTGCAGAACTACGGTATATTATATTTTCAAATAGCACCAAGAAACCCCTCTGTAGATAATATTTACCTATATAAAAATCTTGCTCCCAGGCAGGGTCTATAAGTAGGGAGGGTTTCCATTCCCTGCTGTGTACAGTTTTAATACAATTTTAAACTACAAAGCAAAGGATTTTTATTAGGGGAACTCTGAGTATGTGACCCTATGTCGATAAAAAAAAGTGTTTTATACCACTAAGCTAAATCCACATTGTAAAATCTGTGCAACAGTTAGGGAAGCCACCACAACACCTATCTCTTGGTGTCTGTCGGTAGACAGATCTGTGGGTGCAGGGATAACCTGTGCCACTTTCTGAGAATTGCTGCTTGAAGTGGATGGAGGTGAAATTGTAAGAATGGAACTGTCTCGATGGCAGACAAAATCAGGCCCAGGACTCTCATGCAGGATTACATTGTTGGATTCGGCGTTGCTCGGAGGCGACAGATGGAAGTTTGCAACTTGTGTAGTTTCTCTTCTGGTAAGTAGACTTGTTGCTGAAGTGTGTCGAAGTGGAGGCCAAGAAATGTCATGTGTTAACTGGGCGAGAGAGGACCTCTGGACGTCTAAGATCCACCCAAATTCCTGAAGATCCTGGATGGCAAGCTGAAGATGATGCTTGGCCAGTTATGAAGCCTGCCCCCATATTCAATGTATCTGGGCTGTAGTCAGGAAGAATTATTCTCTTCCCCAGTAGGCTTCAATTTGTGCTTTCAGCATTGGCAGGAAGATATCAGGGACTTCTTAGAACCGAGTCCAGCAACAACAGTTTTAGCCAGAGGGACCTGCAAGTGCTGAGGAGTGTGACACTAGTTTGGCTGCATCTAGTGATGCTTCCCCCACAAAGGCATTCACCTATATGAGACTAGTTGGGAAGCCAGAATAGTCAAAGAGTCACTGTGTCAGTTGGAGCAGAGAATTTGGCCTTGCTTCAATGACCTGGCTGACCCAAGCGAATGCTAAAATGGTATAAGTAGAAGGTCAAGAACGTCTTCTTGAGGAACCCTTTCTAATCAGTGGTGTCTTTAAATGTCGAAGTGTCTGGGACAGGAGGGGTTGTGGCATTAGCTATCCTAGATACAGGAGCATCTAGCACAGGAGGCAAGCTCCATTTGTTAATAATTTCCTTGGGAAAAGGGTAATGCCTATTGAAGCCTGGTGAACTGAAACTTTTTCTCAGTCACTCTTTACTGCTGCACTGGAGTGATTGGAGTGATAACAACCCCCTCCATTCTACCCCCAGCAGCACATCAGCAGAACAATGGGAAGGTAACCAGATAAAAATATATAAGAATATAAATTATAAGAAGAGCACTCAATAGTAAAAATCCATGTCCCACTGCAACTTCTTCAGTTACATAGAGTAGGAGAAACAATAGCCTGTCAGAAAGCAGTTCCATAATGTAGCACTGGCTCTTTCTGAAAGCACATGACCAGGAAAATGACCCAAGATGGCTTACACACCAATATTACAACTAAAAAAATACACTTGTTGGGTTAGGAATGAAATTTGCCATAGTAGAGTGAATTATTTGCAGTGTAAACAGTGTAATTTAGAAATAAAAATGACACCATAAAGATCACAGATTCCCTTTAAAGATATTGTTAGCATTGCTCCCTCAATTTGCAACACCTCCAAGCCACCTGTATAGGTGGTCAACATTTGAGGAAAACTGAAGTGAACTATCTTCCCCTTCAGAATCCAAATGTGCTGAAGAAAACACCACCCCTAACTAGCTGCATCCTCAGATGGGGGTGGGCTTGAAGTAAGAGCCCTCAGGGTCATGTCCGCTCTACCAAAATCACTCTTGCGCTTAGCTGAGCATGCTGGACTCAGATTGTACCCCAAAAAAATAAAAAAGATGCATAGTTTTCCTAGGTAAACTAAAAATTCCCCCCAGGAAATGCCCCTTAAATGAGAGAGCACAAAATGCTCAAAAGCCGTCTGCAAAAGGAATGATAAATTCTGATGGTACTTAAAGGGTTAAAAACGGAGTAATGCAATTCTGTTTAAGAATGAAAAACCCAGTATTAGTTTATGCAGCATGTACCACAATATTTACTGCAATAAGGCAAAAAGGCTAATTACATTATTTATGTGCTAAATTCCTTACCTGTAAGGGGACTGTACTGAGGTTGCTACAGAAGGCATGGCAGTTGCTGTTAGCATCTTTGTTGCTCTTGTGACTGCATGGGTCAGTGTAGGGCCTCCAAGAGCAGAACTGGCTGCCTGCAAAATGATTGACATATTACGGAGGGCTTCAAGTTGCCCTTTAGCTAACACATCTTAAGTTACTGGGCAAATGTTTTTAACTGTGCAATGTTTTTTTAAAACTATCCATTATAGTCTATGGGCGTTTCTTTTCTTTTGTAAAACACAGTGAAATATTTCACTTATCCCGAATAATTATGCAACCATTTTTTCACTTTTACACTATAGAATGGTTTGTGAACATGAATAACTCGGCAAGAAACCACATTTAACAATATACAGTTGTGTTCAGAAAAATTGCAGTCCAACATCACTAACCTGATTAATCACTGTTGATTCTCATTAATTAAGGCACTGTAATAGCAGTGTTCAAAATAATAATAGCTTGTTTTCAATAATAGCAGTTAGTGTGGAGTTCATTATTCTTTGAAAAGACAGGAAGGCAGCAAATGTTGTGCATGCTGGTTATAGTACATTCCAGACATTGTTCAGAAGACCACGTACTTAAATTAGAAAGTTGATTGGAGGAGGAAAACATATAAAGAAGTGCAGAAAATGATAGGGCTGCTCAGCTAAAATGATCTCAAATGCTTTTAAATGGCAACCCAAGTCTGAAAAATGTGAACGAAAAACTTTTCAAATGTATAGAATAATAGCCAAAATAGCAAAGACTCAGCTCCAGGAAGATCAAAGAAGGTCTAAATTTACCTTTGAGTACTGTTACACTTAGACGACTCCTATGTGAAGCCAAGCTATTGGCAAGAAACCCTAACAAAGTCCCATTATTGGAAAAAAAGACTTGCTAAAGGGGTTACAATTTGCCAAAGAACACATTTTGTGGACTGACGAAAGCAAAATTGCTCAGTTTGTAGGACAAACCCCAAACACTGAATTCAAGCCACCATGCTTCACTGTGCAAACATCATGATACAGGGATGTTTCTCATACTGGGCCTATTTATCACATAACAGGGATCATGAATCAGTTTCAATACATCAAAATACATGAAGAGGTCATGTTGCCTTATGCCGAAAAGAAAACGCCCTTAAAATGGGTGTTAACAAGACGATGACCCCAAATATAGCAGTAAACAAACATCTTGGTTCCTGACCAACAAGATTGATGGCCAGCCCAATCCATGGACCTAAATGTAATAGAAAACTTGTGGGATGACATAAAAAATGCTGTTTCATAGGCAAAACCAAGAAATGCAGAAGAATTGTGGAATGTAACAGGTTCCAGAAGTTGATCGACTCCATGCAAAACAGATGTGCAGCACTTCTCAGAAACAGTGGTTATACAATGAAATATTAGTTCAGTTATAAAAGAAAGCAAAATCTTGAAACATTTTCAGTTTATACAGTGAATATTTGAGTTTGTAAAAAAGAATACAGACTGCTATTTTTTTGGCAGCCTAATACCCCCTTTTCTTTACTTTTTGTAAAGGAATAACAAATTCGCTAAATTTTTCATGTTCTGATTTGGAATAGAATGCATTTGCATGCATGGAATTAAAAGCTTTTTTAAGAATTTTGAACTTTATGCACTTTTTTAAACACACTGCTATTATTATGAACACAACTGTATGACTTATGTTAATAACACGCTTAAACACAAGTAAAAACTTAAGGCAACTGCTGTATGTAGAAGTGAGGATAATAAGACCTAAGATAATAGCAATAGGTTCAATTTTGCCCAGTGTTTATAAGCAGGTCCCTCTAATGTTTTATTTAATTGCTACAAGTTTGATGTTTCCTCTCTAATTAAAAAGTAAAATTTTTTTGTTTTAGTGGAGAATGTTTTGCCTAAGCAATAGCCTAGCTGTCTGGCAACAAAGCAACAGGGTATGTCTTGAACACATTCTCCTACCAGACTCTCAGGTTTTATTCAGACTTAAAAAAACCCATAAAATAAGATTGCTCCAAGGGATTATAATTTAGAGGGAATTAATAATGAGAGGACAACTTTAAAATACTATATGGAATTTTGCAGCAATGAGTTAACAAATGGTTGGGAGGCAGTGAAAACAACAGATTGCTATAAACTATAAATAGTGACAGAGCCGAGATATGCAGACAAGTATAAAATGTGCATTTTATTTTTTCCAAATAAAGGGCCAGCAGGTTCTGTGCCTTGAACAGTACTAATATGTGTCTTCTGTGCGATCAACATGGTGTCCAATGTTTAGTACTTCACAAAATATCAGGGGTCCTCTACACATTCTTGGAAGGCAAGTATGGCACTTTATGCATTTTTCTATATATTTTCTATATATTTCTGTTAGAGTGTCTGGAATAAGTAGTGTCCAGGTAATAAACCTATATAGCCTCTTGTCAATATACAACCTGCATGTGAATTGTCATTTTGCCTTAGCATTTTTATAACAAATGTTACCCTTATTTAGGGTAAGGGCACACGGGAAGATTCGGGGAGATTAGTCGCCATGGCTACAAATCTCCTCTTCTTCGGGGCGACAATCTCCCCAAACTGCCTTCCCCTGCCTTCTCGCCGGCTAGAATGAAAAATTTCCAGCGGGATGGCACTCACGGCACTTCGTTTTCCGAAGTCGCCTGATGATTCACAGCCGGGGCAACTAACCTCCCCGAATCTGCCTGTGTGCCCTTACCGTAATTGTAAGTTTTCTTTTTTGTTATGCAAGGACATAAATTGTAACATCTATTTATGATCTCTTTGTTTGTTTGTGGTAGTTTACATTGGTTGCCATGTGAACCATCCTTGGGGGGGTGGCACTGTAGTTCTTTATGGAAAGGGTAACTTGCAGCACAGTTTGTTTGTGAGGAAGGAGACCACATGTGAATGAATGTCAGAATTTAAAAAGACACGCTGACCTACCCTCACAGTGACTGTGTGAATGTAGTATGTGAATTCTATGAATGTAATTTTAGGATGGCAATTAATTATTATTTCAAATTGCAAATAGCCAATACCGTGAAATGTTACACACCTCTAACCTTGTATAGCAATCAGCAATGAACTTCTTGTGCAATGGAACTGAATCCTGCATAACCAAAGAAAATCAATATTAGAACATATGTATCTCACTTAAAATAAGACTGTATGAAAATAATATTTAAATAACAAATCGAAAAATCAGGCTAAGATGCCGAATATCAAGCTTTTTTTTTTTTTTTTTTTTTTTAAAAAAAACAAACTTGCTGTTAGACAGAAGGAGCTACGCAGTTTAGCTTTACCAACAATCAAATTACCCAGAGTACAGAGGTAACTTACTTTTTTCAGTCTAGGATTGAGATTAATGTAACTATAATTTATTATCAGTTGAATAGCTTCATTAGCTATTTCTTCATCTGGAGATTCAACAGCAATCTTCCAAATAAAATCCATACCAATTAATTCCAGTTTTTCCACAAGCTATAAAGAAAATATATATAATTATGTGATAATATTATAAATCCATCTTCACAATCAATGCATACTGTACTTGAAACACTAGCAGTGTAGGCTCTAATCAGAAAACACAAATCCTTGTAATAAAGTACCTAAATACACTGCATTTGCAGCGACAAGTGATTAAAATAATGACAAATAGCCCACCAACTGTTTTAGCCACCAGTGTCGTACCTGACAAAAAATGTCTTTATCTGCAGGTCTAACAAAATATCCTAGCAGACAAGATAATTGAAAAAGAGTCATTGCCTCCTAAACTCACTCATTGAGTGCTATGAGTTAATGGATGTAGTATATCGATAATAACATACCCATATCTTACATGCCAATGCTTCAAATATATGACGACTGGATGCTGCCTTTACGAAAGGGAGCATCTGATCATGAATGAAACACTAAGGCTAATGGCAGGTCATTTTTTGTGCTGGTGTTTGAAGTGGTGAAAAGTCAATTCCTTGTATTTTGCTGCCTGAATGCTTACACTAACATGGATGGGATCTGTCCGCCAGTGAGCACACTCAAATCTGCTGTGTGTGCTGCTTATGTACTGATCATGTCTGTCAGCACACAAGCATTCAGGGAGCAGAAGGCAGTGGCTTTTCACTTCTGGCATAGAAAAGCCAGCACAGAAAATGATCAGCCTGCTCTAGTTTTGCCCCAAAAACTGTGGGGCAAAAGGATCAACATTTAAATTTAGAATTTTTACTGTGATTGAAGTTTTTTTTCCAACAAAAATCTCAAAAAACTTCACTCCCGATATTTGAAGCTAAGCTACCTAAGGAGCAATTTAGGCCAGTATGTTGGTGTGTGTGCTCCCATGGAGAAGAACAATCAAACCAATTTCTAGGTTGTAAAATTACCAACCTTGAAGATATCAGGCAGTGGGGATGGCATTACTACTACTTCTACTACTGAATCATATAATTTTGCATTTAACAATTTAAAGAAATATTTTTATTAATGCATTTTTTGCTAATCACATAAGTAAGTTAAGACTACACTATATCAAGTCTTAAAAGAAGACAAGAAAAATAAAATCTAAAATGTAACACATCAGCAAATAGCTTATAAGCAGTGCACCTCACTTACCAACTGAGTACCTTGTCGTTTTAAGCGATGGTCACAAAGATTAACATTTTCAAAAAAGGTCTTAAACAAATTGAATCCTGAAAATAAATAAGAGAGCAAGAAACTAAAATGAGTTAAGTTAATGGAAGTCTCCTCTCTTAGAGAGTGCGCCTTCTATATTTATAAACAAATATAAAGGTTGTTTGGAAACAAAGCAAAATGCAGAACTTCTTTAGAGGTGCATCCCACCTTGGATACTGAATAGAACACAAAGAGGAGCTTATGTATAAAGCTGTTGTTGTTACACGCAGATCACTGTACATTGCAATTAGAGAAATTACCCATTATAAAGATCTACTTGTATCATTTATAAAGGTGTGTTTCTTTTTTAAGTGGTGTAAATGAAGACTTACGCCATATTTACACCACTCCAGACATGGTGTACTTTATAGAAATCAGTGGGACTCTGGGGCAAATTCACTAAAGTGCGAAGTGGCGAACGCTAGCGCAAATTCGCCAGCGTGACGTCATTTCGTTACTTCGCTGATTTACTAACAGGCGCTGGCGTAAATTCGCTAGCGAAGTGGACCTACTCTAGCGCTACTTCACACCCTTACGCCAGGCGAAGTTGCGCTATGGCGAATGGGACGTAACTACGCTAATTCACTAACTTGCGCATTTTACTGAACGTTACCTCTTGCGCCAGACTTGCCTTTGCCACCTCAGACAAGACGAAGTGCAATAGAGTAGATAGGGATTGCTTCAAAAATAGTTGAAATTTTTTCTAAGTCCCAAAAAACTGTGGCGTTTTTTCCTTTTTTAAGGGTGATAGGCTGTAAAAGATTGTAAATTTTTTTGGGGGTACCCTCCTTCCCCCCTACATTTCCTAACATATGGCACCTAAACTATACAGTGGGCACATGTGTAGGGCAAAATAGCAATGCTATTTTCTACACTACACTATATTCTTGTGTAGTGTAATGTATTTGCTGCTACATATACGTCCATTCAACTTTAACTTGGCGCCGTATGCAAATTAGGCATCGCTAGCATAACTTCGCTTTGCTTGACGAATTAACGCTAGCGCAAATTCGCTACCGTTCGCCTCCCTGAGCGCAACTTCAGATTTTAGTGAATTAGCGGCGCCCTGGCGAAACTTCGTCTGGCGAAGGCGTCGCTAGCGCATTTTTGCTGCTTAGTGAATTTGCCCCCCTGTGTCTTGGTATACCCTATGAACCCAAAATATTGTCTTTACTCTATAAAGTGATATGGAATTTACTCCTACCATTCATTGTTATTTCATATGATTCCAGTTTCAAAATTTTTTCTTTAAAAAGCTGCTGCTGGACATCACTCTCAAGGTCATGTTGTCCCTTTGTAAACCATTCAAAACACATCTGCAAAAAACATAAATCTGATTATGCGGGTCCAGTTATAAACTTTATAACTCATAGTACATATAAGTCCAGGAAAATGCAGTATAACTTAAAGGAGAAGCAAAGCATAAAATAGTGTATGTGGGGTGTCTTTTTTTTTTTTCTTTTTTAAAGAAATCCCCCTGGCGTCCAAGCATTTTCGGAACGGATGGTTATAGAATGCTAGAAGCTTGTGGCCAATTAGTAATATTCACAAGAACTGGGCTAGAAGGGTTTTCACTAAGGGTAAGCACAAGCTAGTAAGGTGTTCTGCAGTTTTGACTTTCGAAAGTATTCATGGCACACAGGATAATTCCAAGTGCTCTTGACATTAATTCTTCAGTCACCTTTGTGGCTGTGTGAAACACAGGGGTGCACGAAGAAGGGAACCAGGCCCTTTATTGTCACGCAGGGGGGTTTTGACTGGCATTGCAATCAAACACAAATAACAGCTATGGTCATATAATATAATATATATAATTTGCATAGTAAGTTCTTTATGAAAGGTAATAATAACAACAGTCAAATTACAATTTATTTCCGATACAGTCAGAGAGTATTCCCAAGCTGCCTGCCTGAAACTGAAGCAATTTAAAAGCCACTAGGAAAATAGCCAACAGATGCAGCATAAAACTGTAATAACACAGATTGTCAGACGTGGCAAAAAAATCTGTTACAACATGATTAGAAAGACATGAAAAGAGGTTGCTTTGAACACTGGCAAAGATAATATTTGACAGTCACAAAACAATAAATGCTTCTACATATTCCTACTCCTATATCTTACTTCACGGTCAAGCTCACAGACATCATGTCCAGTAACAAGACATTCCCAGATTTCTTTTGCACGACTCCAACCAAGATAAAGAGTGGCTTCTTGCAGGAAAAATGCCAGGAATTTCAGGTGTGCCTCCAAATACTAAACAGAGTAAGTATATGGAGTTATTTTTTTTCTGACAACTTTCAAACCATTTTGGATTAATACCTTATTCTTTAGATACATTAGAGGACAACAGTACAATCACTGAAAAAAAACATATCTACCGGATACAAAGCTTTAGTTAGTATCATGAGCATGTTTAAAACTAAGTTGAAATAAAAATCTGAATACTAAATAATTTTATAGCGACATACCTGACAAATAACATCATAAGCAAATAAGATAAACAGTTTTTAATAAAGTTTGGCAGTGTAACTAGTATCATTCACAGGAGTAGAAAAAATAAATACTGTATTAGTCTGCTCATTTAATGCCTGCTTGGAGTTATTATTGGAAGGATACTAAAATAAATAGGAAACATTAAATATAACGCAAATCTTTAAAAAAATGTAATGTTATTAAAAATTTTTTTTAAGAGGGCAGAGACAAAAACCATAACATCTTCTCATGAGTTTAGCCAGAGAACAGTGGGTTGGACCAATTCCCACTAATGAACAGAATTATCATTCACTACAACCCTTAACACAACATATTCAGGTCCCAAAACTTTGGTTTTAGAAAACATAAGTTAGGTTGTGCCGACAATGGCCACACCAAAATATTACAGAACCATACATTTTTGAAACTAAGGGAAGCAGCAGTGTTCAAAGCATTTGCAGAGTCACGATGCTTGCATTATACTACAAATTACCAGTTTTTGGTTTTGGTACACATTAGTAATGGTTTATGCAAAGAGTCCATATTGACTCTTCAGTTCCTTTAAGGCCCCCATACACGGACAGATAAAAGCTGCTGACAGACCGAGTCGGCAGCTTATTGGCCCGTTTGTGGGGCCATCCGATGGGCGTCCCGGATCGATATCTGGCCGAAAGTCGGGCAGATGCCGATCTGGCAGGGTAAAAAAATCCCGTCGGATCACGGCTGCATCGGTCCCGCGATCCGACCGCCTGTATTGCCTCCATTCTGATCCGATAACGCATACCTCAATGTGGGCATATCAGGGTGAGATCCTCTTGTTTGGCGACATTAGTAAAACAAATTTGCAAAACCTATTGTACTCCTAAACATTACTTATCTGCATATTTTAATTTAGTTATTGTTTTGTGAAGGACAGGATGACAAGCTACCTAGTTTGTATATGTCAAAGGTGAAACAAATATGGTCTATGTTTGTTAGAAATAACTACAGTGCAGAACAAGTCCACCATTGGCCGGAAATTGGTACTGCCAAATGTATATAGTCAAATATGCAAAACAATTTGTGAAAAAGAAAGGGTTGGAGATGTAGTATACAGTCAGGTGGGGTAGACAAACAGTCTAAGCATAAAGTTGATGTTAAAGTAGGTTACATTATTTATGGGATGCCTGGCAGGTGGCAATAAGATTTTAATAAACATCCAGAATACAAGTTTGCAACTTTAAAATAACATTATTGTAAATTAAAAGCGGAGTAATGTTATTGGAACACAAACACATGCACAGACACATTTTAGCATACATATATATATATATATATATATATATACATATATATATATATATATATATATATATATATATATATATATATATATATATATATATATATATATAAATGTTGTTTTATGTTGGTTTATTTCAGTTTCAGATACCTCCCGGTAAGTGTATCTGCCATCAACCAAAGTAGATCCAGAAAGTCCTCCAGGACCCATAACATTCACTGCCAATCGATGGCAGGCCACTAAACTTGTTGTCACCAGTTTGACAATCTCAAAATTCTTCTTAAGATCTTGGATGATGCTCTACACAGGAAAAAAATGCAAAATAATGACATTATTTTTTAGCTGTTTGTGAAGATTCTCATTCATTCTCATTTATTTATTTTTTAGCTTTGTATGTTAATTAGTTTAACAGAAGCCTGCAATGATTTCAGCACATTAGGAAATTATTACATAATTGCATAGAAACACATTTTTCTAATTTACCATGTGAACATTTTTAAACATAAAAGACTGCTTATGAACAAGAAAACACTGTCAATAAAAATCATTCTTGCATGTAGAAAAGTACTGAAACCTCCACAAAGGTTTAACTACAATACTGAAAAGCCTAAAACCTCATTCAAAATGCAGAAAAAAATCAGCTAAACGGCTTTACGTGTGAACAAAAGATTGGCGACTTCAGTAGCCATAACATTAAAACATCAAATAAAGTTGGCATTGGATTAGGATGCAAAGTAAGGCTTTGTCCAAATCCCAGTCTGTAGAACTAGCAAGAATCATCATCATCATTTATTTATCATCATGGAGCCATTGATTTCATGCATCCCTAAAGAAGATGAAACCAATGCCATACAGTATATGCTTATTTTTACAATCTCTATTTAAACTACAATTTGAAGAAAAAATATGCCCTCTGTTAAAAAAAAGTAGCATACTGTATCATTTGACCATTCACACAAGTGGTAAAATAGTGTGTTTTGGAGGATGCCCTGAACTATTGTATCTGGCAATAAGGGGGAGAAGGAGATGTGACTGCTCTTAATTGCCGCTTCTAATTCCTGTTTTTAATATTTTATAACTCTGCAAACAAGGTAAAAAATCTTTGCTAACTAATTAATGATTGACCAAAATAATTTTTTACAAGGGATGTACAAAAACATTTGTATCTATAGCAGGTACCAGCCTTCCATTAATCAAACCAAGAAAAAGAGGAAGCATGAAGGTATACCATAACTATAATACAAAACACTCCAATCCTGTAAATGTGTTTCCACATTTAGCAGCAGATATGCCATACACTAGGAAATGCATTTTTATTACCACCAATATCTGTAAAGGCTATTTATGAGGAATGGAATTTGTTGCAATCAATATGATAGCTTCAGTAGATATGTATACGAGAACATTATGAGAACATCAGAAAGATTACACACAAAACAAGTTATTCAAATTGGCTTTTCACCTAAGTAACCTATGCACTTAGGCTCTACCCATTTATCCCCTGAGGAGAAGGTATGGAGGTGTACCAATGGGTTATGTTTGTATTGTGGAACGAAGGGTCATTTTCACAACAACTGTCCAAAGAGGCCAGGAAACATCAACACCTAAGCAAGTCTGGGGAGTCCCGTAAATACCGCTAAAATTATTATTCCCATTCTCCTGAATAGAGAGAAAGGTAGTATAGAAGTTGCAGCCTTTTTGGACAGCAGGGAATTTTTTGGATGTCAATTTCACCCACAGACACCCAAGACAGCTCGAATTGTACCTCTGGATAAGCTCTTGGCCATAGATGGAAATAATTTAGGTTGTGGGTTAGTGACCTCCAAATCTGTCCATTGGAACTACCCACTCTGAACAAATATGTTTTCATATCATTCATTGTCCTGGTTCCCCTGTGATTTTAGGGCTTCCATGGTTATGAGTACATAATCCTCTTATTGATTGGGTTACCAGTAAAATACTTCAATGGGGGGTGGGCTGCAGGAAATCGTGTCTAGCTTTTCTTCATACTTTAGCGGCGACTTTGCTAGAAGGTCTGCCCTCCTGATATTCAACCGTCTCCAATGTATTCTCTAAAAGGCAACTGAGACCCTTCATCAACACAGGCCTTATGATTGCGCTATTGATTTTTATCCTGGGTCTTCGCCCCTAAAGGATAGAACGTACTGTTTCTCTCACTTCCTGAGGCTCAAGCCATTGAACAATACATTAAAAAAACTTAAGAGGGTTTATAAGTCCTTCTTCCTCTTCCGCAGGTGCAGGTTTGTTCTTCGTAAATAAGAAGGATTGTTGTCTTAGACCATGTATTGATTCTAAATAAGATCGCCATCAAAAATCGTAAGCCCTTTCCTTTGATTTCAGAACTTTTCATATTTCCATGGATTTTATTGTCTATGTTCCCCTTCTGAAGGGAATACTGTTTTTTTTTGGGTGGTGTTAGATAGGTTTAGTAAGATGTGCCACTTTATTCTGCTTACCCAACTTTCCTGAGGTAAATCTCTTGCTGAACATTTCTTAAACTTCAAGGAGCTCCATTAAATATTGGGGAGTTCTAATTGTCTGCAGATGTTAATGAGCCATCTGTTCTCTTATAGTCACTGAATTTTCCATTTCCTCCATTTACCACCCTCAAACTAATTGCCAGACGGTGAGGACAAATCAGTCACTGGAACAATAGTTTAGGTGTTATATTTCCAGTAATCATTTCCAGTTTGCAAAATTCCTTCTGTGGGTGGAGTTTGCTTTTAAAAATGCTACTCATGCATCCACCTGAGAGAACCCTTGCTTTATAGTTTTTGGTTGTCAACAGAGGGTCTTTTCATATTCTAATCAATTTTCTTCTGTTCCTGCTGCCTACTATTTGGTAGAGCAATTTCAAACATTTGGCGCAGGAGAAAGTCATCTGAATATCAGAGCTGCAATAGAGTCTGGCAGTTATCTAAGAATATTTCTTGGAAAGTTCTCTTTGCTAATTTATGACCCAAATGTATTGGTCCCTTTGCTGTTTCTGAAATTGTTAATCCTACTACTGTCTGACTAAAACTTCCTCCTGAACTTAAGATCTCTAAGGGTAAAGAAACAGGGCTACTAGTAGTGGCTACAAAATGCCCAAATTACCCTGCAATAAACAATACTAAGAATTGGGTCTCTGCCTTGGACATTCAAGCTGACCGTCAATTTCATCTCAGGTTTATTGACAAAGCTAGGGGATCCAGATGCCCCTTCTAGAAGTGGGTGGTGGTCTAGTGGGGCAGTGGAGATGCCTACCACTCTGCCTGCGGAGGTCTGACAGATGCAGTCTCTTATTAAGTCCTTGGGTGAGTACATTAGTTGTTCGTGTGAACCTGACCTCTGCCTGTCCCTTAACCTTTGCTGTTTTGCTGCCTGAATTGACTTATACCTGATTCCGGATCATGATTTTCTACCTCGCTGTTTGTACGATTTGACTTCGGCCTATCCTCTTGACTACACTCTATTCTATCCCAGTTATTTCTGAGACACGCTCCGGTTCCCTTGTTTGCCCAGAACTCTTATCTTGGTGGTATCCAACATGTGGAGGGCTCCTCTCAAAGTGAAAGGTGGCTGTTATAGACAGAAGAGTGAGCACAGACCAGAATCTTGGCATTTGTCCTGGGTTTTGTCCATGCGTGACAACAACCTAACGGCACCGGTGGAAGCGATCTTCTATACAGATTTACAAAATGAATTTTTTTTTATTCTCAACCAGTATTAAACGTAAAAAATAAAGAGGGAAATGGGGAAAAAACTCCATTTTACTGTGGGTGAAAAGGCAGCACATCTGCTCCCCGACACATTACAGCTCTTTTCCCTCCCTCCATGTCCTCCCTAATACGGATTCTATACTTTTTTCCCCCGTGAAACATTAAATATACTTTCAACCTCATCGCTAAGATTAACTTTAGATTTCCTTCATATACTTCACTAGAACACAGTTAAAAGGTTCTCATATAATCATAGCAACTTTTACAAAACAAATGCAGTTGCCACATCCACCTTGTTCTAGCTCTATAATCTTTTCCATCATATACTGTAACAAAATATCATAAAATGGCAATTTTACTTGCGCACTCCTTGCAGACAAAGTTTGAGTGTACCACCCACATACGCAGCAATTTGCAGATCAACAATTGTGGTGTGCCGGGCAATTCGCAATTTCCAACAATTCATAACAAAAATTCAAAAGCTAAAAGAAAAACCCATGCGGGCATCTGTAGTATTTCTAGATACTTATTGAGAAAGCACAATTTAGTACAATAAAATACAACTTAACATTCTTCATTAAATGCAGCTATTCAGTCCCATAAACCAGACACCAAACCGAAATCCCATAAGGTAAAACCCTGCTCCGAGACACAAATCATCACTGGACCAATTAATGTAGCATGCTGTTTTGAGCAACTGAGCTAATCTAGGGCAATTTAAAGTCAGGTGGGCTCAGCCTCACCTCTATTCATGCCTCACTATGGAAAACGTAACTTACCAGGACATTAGTACAACACTACTCTCTCTGGTGTCCTTCTAGCCCTCAAGTATATTGCTAGCTATTTATTGTAAAGTTGCTCATACTTGAAACAAATCCGCCACCGCTAAGTACCATTCAGTCACTACTCGGGCACACAAAAATCTTTGTCAAAGGCGGAGATCAACTTTATATTTCCTTATTCATATACTTCATTAGAACACAGATAAAAATTAAAGGCTCTTATATAATCATCATGGCAAAAAATGCAGTTGCCACATACAATGGCAATTGTACTTGTACACATCCACTGAATCTGTACAAACTGAGCAATATAAATCCATCAACAATCACTTAAGTGAAATAATTTGAGGGATAGTGCTACTTACTGTTTCCAGATATTATCTTTGGTAACCGGCAGTAGATATTTTTTTCTCCTTCACAATGGCAGTGTGAATAATGAACCAATACAAAAACCACAATTTCCTTGCTATTTTTTTAGTTTTTTTTTTCTTTAAGAAAAAATGCTTTAAATATAATATAACTAAACCTTACCTTGTCTTGCTTTTGATAAGTTTGCTTATTAAAAGAACGAGTGATGTCATGTAGCTGCCGTAAGGCTGGAACTACCCACACAACTTGGGCATTATTATGTTGTGATGACTAAAAATATGGAAAAAAACAAAAAACAAAAAAAACATAATTTTTTAGTACAACTGCTAACTTCTGTATTAAGGCACTAAAAGAACAGACATTATTGAATTAGATGAGAACCTCTATGTATAAAACCAACAATAGTAACACAACCCTGTTATATTTTGATTCACCATTTCAAATGTAAGGCAAAGGGCAAAAAAAACATTCTATGTATAATTTACAACACTATGTTTTCATTTCCTTCTCCCTGGTTCAGTTTTTTTTGAGTGTTGCTGGAGACTTACCCACTGACAAATCCTTTTCTCTAAGGACCATAAAAGCAGCACTAACATAAAAGAGTGAACACACATTTCCCTTTAAGAGGCAGGGTGGTCGTCAAGAAAATGATTTGAGGTTCCTCCGCTTTCCTGAATTAAGCAATCTATATGTAAATAAAAGCATACAGTCCACCATGTTTCACTCTCAGCAGTGCTTCCACAGGCGTTCAGGAGCATTAAAGGGGACCCATCGCCCAAAAAATGTATTCAAAATCCTATTTTATCACTTTAGTTAAGCAAAATTAATTTTAATTACACTATATAAATTATTTGAATCTTGTTTCCTTCAGTCGGGGAATTCAAAATTATAGCAAGCAGGCCGGAGCCATTTTGTGGACACTGTTATTAAGGCAAGCATTTCATCATATCAGAATCTTGTTTGCACCTGAATTGAGGCCTTGATGTCCATCCCCAAGCCCTGGCTACACAATTAAATGTTGAAGAGAACAGGGGAACGTGTGAAGAGCAGTGGCATCTAAGAAGTGCTGAATTGAAAATGAACGTAATTGTCTGCCCTACCTCTATGCCTAAGAGCCCCTGAAATTAAGTGATTGTGCTAAAAAAAAGGCTTTAGTTCCTCACATTTTTATGCAATCTTTTTGTTCAACCCACTGCATTAAAGCTGAAAGTCTGCAGTTCAACTGCATCTGAGAACTAAATGTTCTTCCTCGACAGGGTTGGATACTAAAATAAAACAGAGTTCATCCACCACAACTAATACAATTTGTGCACAAAATACTTTTACACCAGAGGCTACTTGGCATAAAAAGAATTAACAGACCTATGATGTTAGATTTTATATAAAAAGTTTTTTTTCTTATAGGTCACTCGATGAGACCACAATGTCATATTGGTGAGATTATATTGAAGAGTTATAAAAAACAAATTCAGACTGGATATACTAACCTTTTTGATGTCTTCGATGCATTTTATAATGTAACTTCTCTTTATGGTCTCTTTCACTGCATAAGCATCACAAAGAATTGTTAGGTGCTCATCTAAGGCTTGTTGAATTAAACTGGATGGCAATGTTGGCAGATGAGATAATTCCCAGAGCACTTCCAAAACCTGAAAATAACCCAAAGAAACCAAACTCACTTTTAATTATTAAAACATGGATGAAATGAGAGTGTTCACTTAGCCCATTGTTAATTTGTATCTATAGGATGATGGAATTATAAGCATATTTTTGCACAAGTAAAACAGATTCTGTCCAAAAAAACAATTTTGGTAGACTTCTTACCAAGACAGTTTGCAATTGGTGCTTTTTGTTTAAAATGCTATGATATTACTAAAGCCAATGACCAAGAGCAACTAACAACAGTCTAGTCCAATGCTGACAGCAAGTTTCTGGGATGGAACACAATTATTAACCATATTAAGCAGTCATGCTGTATTAAACAGTGGTGATATATATGGAAGTTTAGGAACCCTTTGGCCAGGTCTGAGGCTTTTTTTTATGGCTCTAGATTATATTATGTTTCTACACCAACCCTTTTTCTCTACCTCTCTGCCCCACCTTGTTTCCCTTACATTCTGCTTCCCTCCAAGCACATGCATTTTTAGTGGCCCTGTATTACTTTTTTTTTTTTGGTTCCACTTTCTTGCTCTTGGTTCTATTCCTATTCTTGGTTCTATTCCTATTCTTTCTGCTACTCTTTCTCTCCCCCAGCATATATTGATTGCATATTCTACCACTTAATCTACTCAGAAATCATAGTTGCAGTATGGCCAGGTGACTCTGCTACTTTTCCGACGTAATAAAAGCAAGCCCATACCAGCAGACCTTAATGTAAATCTCCCACCACTTGTCCAATTGCAGCATTGGTAGCTTGTTGCTTGAGACTATGTACATCGGGCAGCAGAGACATACCCTATGGCAGAGGAAAGTCATGAGACTCCTGCAGTAACTTGGTATGGGTAAGATGGTCATAAATCCTTATATAGGACCAGCTGCAGGCCACCACAAGTGCACCTGAATATTGAATGCAGCCTGTGGGCTGTATAATGGACAAACTTTCTACATGTAGTTGTTTTTACTAAGTCATAATCAGTATAAAACAAGCTTATCATTTTGCTTTTGAGTTGTCATCCAGTCTACCAACTGTAGGTCACGAAAACCTAAAGGAAACATGGGTTGTTTTTGTTGCCCTTAAGTACATTGCTTCTTTACCACTTTGCACCCCAGAACTATGCTGTGGGAATTGTAGCTTTTCTCACTAACCTTTGCAGTGGTAGTCTCATTGCGGGCTTCACGACCGATACGACCAATAAGAGTTAACAGTTTTTGTCGAACTCTGTCACTGTCTGTTTCCCAGCACTGCAGAAAAAAATATGAGAAGAGGTATAACCAGCAGGAAACTTCTATACATTTGTTAACCCATGTCAGTATCACTATTACAGAACAGATGTGTGATTATTAAAAAAAAAAAAAAACACACAACCCAGCAGTACTAACAGGTCTAACATTACAACATATCATAACATATCATAGTACAGATAGCTGGCTCTACTAATAGTTCTGTACATGGAGCACCATCATCATTCTGTAGGCTGAAGTTAAAAGAGAAATCAACCATTTAAGAAAAAAACCCATACTCACCACCCCATGGAGACCACCCTCCCTCCTCCCCCCCAGCCTAACTGCCCCCTCCCCCCCCGGGGAAATGCCCCATGCTTTATACTTAGCCCTCGCCACAGATTCTGGCATCGAAATTCTATGCAGCCATCTTCTGGGTCTTCGGCAAGCTGAGTGGGAGATTGGCGACAACTGCGCATGTGCCGAAACTCACGAAAATTGCTGAAGCGCCGTAAGAAGAGACGAAGACCCGGAAGATGGCTGCATGGAACTCCGATGCCAGAAACTGCACAGAGGGCAAGTATAAAGTATGGGGCATATCCCCGGCGGGCAGTTAGGCTGGAGTAGGAGTGGGGGGAGGGTCTGGGTTTTTTTTCTTAAAGGGTTGAATTCTCCTTTAATATGTAAACAGTAGTCCAGTTCATAAAAAGGGTCATGCTGCTACCAGCCAAGAATCCAAATAGAACTGACATTTACTTGTCTACTTCATCAAAGCAAATATTGAGTTAAGGTTAACTAGACCTGAAAAACTTTGCATCTTATAATAGATTTTGTTATTTCCACATGCAGTTTCCTTCTCTTTTGATTAAAAAGTGAACTTGAATGACTGGGCATTTCTGCACAGGAAGGTTCTCTTGGGTTTACAGTCTCATCTAAAAAAATGTAAATGCTGTGCCCTTTTGTCAGGTACTAAAACATTGTAGATAATTCAATAATTCAATAAATGCAAAGGAGCTAGACTGCACTGAATTGCTCTGGATTGACACTTTTTTTTTTAAACTTGGATTTGAGGAGTACAGCCCCCCCCCCCCGTTCAACTGAGAACAAAGTTGTTTTATAATTGTTTTGGAGGCAAGGGTGTCCTAAGGCATCTATTACTTTTATATGTTCTTTAATGAAAAGCCATCCACATTTGATTTTTTGTCAGGCATCAACAACATTCAGCTCTCCAGCTGCCGGTGAAATCATATACTGGTTGATCTTGCAAAATTGCATGTGCACTTGGAGAGTAAAAGCTACAGTCTGAACTATAAATAGCAACGTAGTCCTTAATAGTTCTTATCAGTGCCATGTTTTCTTTTTGTAATTACATAAAAATAACAGCAATTTATATCTTCTATAGAATACAGGGATAAAGAACATTTAAAAAAGCTTACATCAGCTTGTAAAAAGACTTTTCTGAATGACCTACCTTTTGAATGAGCACAAAAAGATGATTGAGTTGATCAGAGTTAAACTTTACAGCAGCAGCAGCAATAATGGTATAAATATTTTCAATCACGGTAGAAGACTGACCAGACTAGTAAAAAAGAAATATAAAAACAGACAATCATTTTACATAAAACAACATTTATTTTCCCGCTGGGTTAAAAAAAAAAAAAAACTGTGGGAAAAATGTAATAAATTCTAAAAAAAACATATAAATTATAGGGAATGATTAAACATATGTAATATATGCCACAAGAAAAAAGGTCTCAGCACTTAATTTACACATTTTTCTCAAACATTAATGAAACAAATCCCTAATGCCATTATCTTTACCAAGAGAAATGTCTGTCACATACAGCAAATATCAAATGAATAGAAAGCTGTTAATAAAAGGTACCCTAAACTAAAACAGTTGAATTCTGTGAAGGTCTGGTCAGGGTATGCAAGCTAACAATGAAGCAGGAAAGTGACACTTCCTAAACTTTTCTTTTAACAAAATATTGAAAAAAAGAATAATATTTTAGTTAAAAAAAGTACATGCACACACCTGTATCTTCCATATTTTAGAAAGTTCATCCAAAGATAATTTACTGCCAAGTAGTTCAATAATTCCCTTTATTCGGTCACAGTACTGTGCTTGGTCTATGTTTCCTGAGAAAGAAATGAAAACAACAATTCGTTTTTAGATTTTAGTATTGGTAAATAAAAGTATTTTTTTTTTTTTTTTTTTTTTAAATTTTATTTGAGCAAAAGTCAGGTACAGTTTCTACATCTCTGAAAATGTACATTAGTTTTTCCATTTCGACAGCTGGTATAAATCAGGTGTATACATTACCACTGTTATACGACACTTACATATACATGGAATATTGTACATATACATTGCTGTTAGTTTCTATCGTGTACATTCTGAGTTTCCAACATGTCAAGTATAAATGGAGATGTAGGCATTAATGCATGACATTAAGCCATATGAATGGTCTTTTCATTTTTAGTGAACTTATCAACATATTTAATACATAAACCTTTTCTATAACCAGTGAGAAAGTGATAATCATTACCATTTCTCTTTGTCTATTGCTAAGTCTCATTATGTTTTCAGTGCCGCAGTGCCGGAGGTGCCATCTAGCCATTTTGTGCATGTTCAGTCACAAGCTAATAGGAGGATCTCCGCTTATAGTTCTTATGGTGTACCATTCTGTGGGTTGGAAGCATTCTTGTAATTTAACCTTTACTGCCTGTGGAATGATGTCAATAAACGTCTCCCAGGTTTCGAAAAATCGTTGAACTATTGTGTTTTTATTTAAAGATGTTTCTACCCAATCCATATAGAAAACTAACTAATTTCTCCAGAAATATCTTGACAGTGGGTGGTGTACTTAATATCCAGACCTGAAGTATTGTTTTCTTTGCCACTGCAGATATAATTAGTAATAATCTCCGTGCACCTCGTGTAATTTTGGTATGGGTGTCGGGGGTTATTCCCATGCAGCTGAAAGTGGGATATAGTTAACCAGGTGTCTTGTTGCATAGTCTCTTATCTGATTCCAAAACCTTCGAATGAATGGACATGCCCATAAACAATGAATGAGGTTAGCTTTGGTTTGTCCACATTTCGGCCAATCACTATTCTCTCGTCTATGCATTTTGAAAAGTACTTCTGGGGTCAGGTAGGTTCTATGCAATAAGTTAAGAAACATTTCTCTATATATGCTCGAAGGTAAGGTATGCCATAGCCTTTTATATATCTTGAATACGTCTTCCATTTCACAATTCTGGTATGTCTATTGTCCACTGTTTGGGTCCTGTGGGTAAACTGTCATAGTCAATAATGTCCTGTAGGAATTTATAATTTTGCGTTATAGCTCTTTTGGTGGAGTTGGGTCGTAAAAGGTATCTAAATAAAAGTATTTAAAGTAAAAAAACAAAACAAATGTACCTAGTATGTATAGTTACATAGCTACAGAGTTAAATCGGGTTGAAAAAAGACAAAGTCCAT
Source organism: Xenopus laevis (assembly GCF_017654675.1). Taxonomy (NCBI): domain Eukaryota; kingdom Metazoa; phylum Chordata; class Amphibia; order Anura; family Pipidae; genus Xenopus; species Xenopus laevis. The sequence continues at coordinate 68,696,468 of NC_054378.1, read as the reverse complement.
CAAGTTCAACCCCTCCAAATGAAAACCCAGCATCCATACACACACCCCTCCATACTTTCACACAAATTATATATACCCATATCTATACTAATTATAGAGTTTTGTATCACAATAGCCTTTGATATTATGTCTATCCAAGAAATCATCCAAGCCACTCTTACAAGCATTAACGGAATCAGCCATCACAACATCACCCGGCAGTGCATTCCACAACCTCACTGTCCTCATTGTGAAGAACCACCTACGTTGCTTCAAATAAAAAAGTTATTTTCCTCTAGTCTGAAGGGGTGGCCTCTGGTGCGGTGATCCTCTTTATGGGTAAAAAGGTCCCCTGCTACTTTTCGGGTTTTGGCCTTTTTCAGCAGGATTCGGCAGCTTCCTTTTGCCCAGCCGAACCGAATCAGAGTTCTAATTTGAATATGCAAATTGTGACTTTTTGTCAGAAAACCAGGAAGTCAACAATGTTTTCCCCTTCCCACCACTAATTTGCATATGCAAATTAGGGTTTGGATTCGGTCCAGTATTCGGCCTTATCTTTCACAAAGGATTCGAGGGTTAGGCCGAATCCAAAATAGTGGATTCGGTGCATCCCTACTTGCACGTTTCAGCACTCACTCCAGCTCATTAATATCCTTCTTACAATAACACCAAAAAATTTGTTTTCTAAATTAATAAAGCTATAACGTACTGTTGCGCTGCACTCGTACAACTGGTGCTACAATAGTTATATATAACACGCCGCTGTGTAGCCATGGGGGCAGCCATTAACAGTTGAAAAATAAGAAAAGGCAACCTTGACATAATTTAAATCTTCCACTCCAGCAACAGTTTGGTTGCACGTCTCTGCTTTCTCTCCAGCTCATTTATATCCCTTTTAAGGACTGGAGCCCAAAACTGCACTGCATAGTCCAGATGAGGCCTTACCAGGGACCTATAAAGAGGCATAATTATGTTTTTATCCCTTGAGTTAATGCCCTTTTTTATGCAAGACAGAACTTTATTTGCTTTAGTAGCCACAGAATGACACTGCCCAGAATTAGACAACTTGTCATCTACAAAGACCCCTAGATCCTTCTCATTTAAGGAAACTCCCAACACACTGCCATTTAGTGTATAACTTGCATTCATAGAATTTTAGTGCATAACCTTGCATTTATCAACATTTAACCTCATTTTCCAGTTTGCTGCCCAGCTTTCCAACTTAGACAAATCACTCTGCACAATTTTGTATCATCAGCAAAAATAGAAACATTACTTTCAATACCCTCCTCAAGGTCATTAATAAACAAGTTGAAAGCAAAGGATTAAGTGAAGAGCCCTGTGGTACTCCACTAACAACACTGGTCCAATTAGAAAATGTGCCATTTACCACCACTCTTTGTAGTCTATCTTTTAGCCAGTTCTCTATCCAGGTACAAATACTATGTTCCAGACCAACATTTTTTTAATTTAACCAGTAACCTTCTGTGTGGCACTGTATCAAATGATTGTAAAAGGAAAAACTTACACTCGCACACCCTGGCCGTCCAGAAACAAACTAATCCCAGGTGCTCGATGATAGAAGAATTGGGCAACCTCAGAAACAACGTGGACACAGAACACACCGGCACAACATGGGTACTACTAGCAGGTATAACCTTGCTCGTTTATTGCGGATGCAACGTTTCGGGGCGTGACCCCTTTTACTAGCAGGTATAACCTTGCTTGTTTATTGCGGATGCAACGTTTCGGGGCGTAACCCTTTTCTCTTGAGAAAGGGGTCACTCCCCGATAACGTTGCATCCGCAATAAACGAGCAAGGTTATACCTGCTAGTAGTACCCATGTTGTGCAGGTGTGTTCTGTGTCCACTGTATCAAATGATCTAACAAAGTCTAAGTAAATCACATGCACTGCCATATCAGAATCGAGGTCCCTGCTCACCATCTCATAAAAAGAAGTTAGTCTGGAAATCTATTATGCATAAAACCATGCTGGCACAAACTAATAGCATTATGATTTACTATGAAGTCCAGTATCTTATCCTTTATTAACGCTTCAAAAATCTTTCCTACCACTGACGTCAGACTAACTGGCCTATGGTTTTGAGGCTGAGAAACTTAGCAATTCGCCAGTTTCTCTGCACCATGCCAGACCTCAATGAATCCTGAAAAATTAAGTAAAGAGATTTGGCAATCACAGAGCTAAACTCGCTAAGTACCCTTGGATGAATACCATCCGACCCGAACCTTTGTTTATCTTAACATGTTCTAGTCTCTTTTGAATTTCCTCATATGTGAACCATGCATCATTAGTAGTATTACTAGAATTAGGACTATTAAGAAAGAAACCTTCATTAACTGGTTCCTCATTTGTGTAGACAGACGAAAAATAACAGTTCAGAATCTCAGATTTTTTTTGTTCTCATCTACCAGCTGATCTCACTCTGATATTAATGGCCCCATCCTTCCTGCTTCATTTTTCTACTATTTACATATTTAACAAATAATTTTGGATTCTTTTTATTGCTTGCTGTAATATCCTTTTCCTTATCGATTTTAGCTTGCCTATCGATTTTTGCCTTGCCTGTATAGTTTTAAAAATAAAAGAAGGATTTTTCTTGTAACTGTAAAATCCTTTTTCTCTTCTCATTGAAAGGCATAATGCTGCAATAAGGGATGCAAACAAAGGTTGTTATTGAGTCTCTGTCTGAAAAGGGGAGCTGTGTTGTAGAATCAAGAGATATATACATGCTGCATTCTGTAATAGATATCAGAAAATTGAAGTTTTCTGGCTGTGATCATAGTGGAAATATCTCCATCATCAATATCCTTATGTTTGGGGGCTAGAGCCTCAACTTCCAGGCAGTCACATTGAATTTCTGAGAGTCTGGGTGGTACACTGGACCATGGCTTAACAAGTTAGCCAATCTGGCAGAGAGACAGAAACAGTCTCTAAGAGGTCGATGAGACTGGAAATCCATCCCTATTGCATCTGGGTTATTGGACCAAGACATGAAGTCTGGGAGCTTGAAGTTGAAACTTAAGACGTTAAGGCTAGCCTCTGGGAAACAAGGTCCCAGACCTCTGGTAGGATGGCCCATTTCCCCATATCCACTGAGTTACCCCAGACAAATCTAAACATAAAATAAAACAAGAGTCCAAGCAAATACAAAACCTCCGTAAGAGAGACGTGTTCACCTGCAATAATGGCAATAAAAGAAGAAGACCTTGTTCTTTAGTGTCTTTAAAGGTGGCCATAGATGCAAAGATCCGCTCGTTTGGCGATGTTGCCAAACGAGCGGATCTTTCCCCGATATGCCATTAACAGGCATGGCTATATCGGGGGTAATCTGATTGTTCGGCCGTATGGCCGAACGATCAGATTACGATGTGCCATGAGCTCCGGCGGGATCGGTCGGGTCAAAATCAAACCTGACCGATCGACCAAACGACCGATCTCCGCCGGGCGAAAGATGTCGGCACACGCCACACACGATCCGAAAATCGTACGAATCATCGATTCGTACGATCGGATCTGTGTGTCTATGGCCACCTTTACTCTTAAAAGTTGATTTAACGCTTCAGTGCCAGACATTCTATGATACCAGAAAGCTAAATGAGCTTCTAGTGAATATAATGACCGAGCAACCACAGATATTCACAATGAAAGAGGACTATTTAGGGTGGTGACACGTGCTAAGATTCTGAGATTAGTCGCCCAGCTTCAAATCTCCTCTTCTCCGGGGGACTAATATCCCCCAAAAAAAACCTTCCCGTCGGCTAGAATGTAAATCGTCGGCGGGATGTCACTCAGAAGTCGTCCGGAGTTTCCTCGATTATCCATGGTCACAAAAAATGGAGCTCTTGCAGAATTGTACATATAATTAGGAAACCATTGGGCCTTACTACTGAAAATTGAATCAGCTGCAATTACACCCATAATTTATCCTCTTTGCTATATTCGTATTATTTAAAGTGAAAAAGCAGTGTGTGGAGGACACCACCAACCATGTTAACACTAATATCCTATTGACAATGCCCGTCATTAATGCATCAGGACATACCACTGAGCTGCCAGCTGTAATAGTGTAGCTGGTCCATTATTTACAAGTGTTTAAACAAGACAGATACAGCAATCCATGGTTATGTTGCCCATAAACATATGACTAAATAGATTTCCCAAGATGTGTGAAAACCACAGATCTAAGATTAATAATCGTATTCTTAAATAACAGAATGGGTAGCTAAAAACATTTTTGCAGTAACTACATCTTTTTTAGTACCAAAAATACAAGAAATAAATATATATACAAACCTTCTAATGCTATTGACAGGACCGAATTTTCTACAAGCCAGTCCAACAGTCGGTCAGTATCTATAGCATTCTTTACAGATTTCGAAAGCGTGCTGTCTTCAATCAGTTTAGTTACCTTAAAGAAAAAAAACACATGTAAATCAGATATTTAGCTTTAATCAGACAAATGATGAGTCAATGATGATATTGGGTAATAAGCAAGGCACTTTAAATTACTGTGCATTATATAGTTACACCAATAATAAAAGCATCAACCCATGGAACGCCAACTAAAAATGTTTTTACAAATCTTCTGTAGCTTCCAGCCGATTTTGACACAGGAATCACAGTGTCCAGTGTAATTTAATTACTATGAAGAATCTATGCAAAAAGTATGTTGCATTATGATGCTTCATAAATCTGCATCAGAATTACAGGGTCCCAATATATTTGGGTAACTCAGAAAAAAAGGTCACAGATTAGATAACATTTAAACAAATCTATCTCCATTTTATATCAAAAGTGGGTTTATCATCAACTCAAAGAAAAAATAATTGGTCCTTTGGAAATAAATATATTTATTGCTAAGCACTGCGCCAAACGCCCAGTTTTCCCAGGTATCCTTTGTGTCTTCACTAGGCTTGCACATACAACTATATAAAATGTCCTTCATAAGTACTTCATATACTGTGCATGCATCTAGTGAGACTCGAGGAATCCCAGGGAATTAGTCATAAGATGGTGTGCCACACTTAGATAGCAGGCAGATTTTTTTTATACTTCTGAAGAAGAGCACTGGCCTAGGGGAAAAAAAGTCAGATTTAAATTACTGGGCATAACAGTAATAATAATTTGATAAGAAAATTTAGGTGAATAAGCTTAATTGAAGAAATACTCACTAAATTTCACTTAAAAAAAATATTTAAAAAACTTAAAGTATAGTCTCCTCATGACACTTGCATTAAAACTTTAACTTACTTCTTTTAGCGAAATCATTTTTGCACTGAAATGTGGAGACTTCAACATGCGGAGCAAAATATCCAGTCGCAGGTCATCAACTACTGTGACTAGGTCAGGTTGGAAGCGCATGCATAGTAATTTGATGGCAGAGAGAAGTTCTGGAATACTAACCAACCTCTGAGACAACAGAAACAAATAATTATCATTACATAGTTGTTGAACAACTGTCAGTAATTTTTTTAGAATTTTTTTCCTGTACCACATGCAAATTTAGGAAACTGCAGGAGCTTAGGGAGCTACATGTGTGGCTAAAATCTTGGTGTAGGAAGAAAGGCTTTGGGTTCCTAGAGCACCGAGCTGATTTTTCTTTAGGATACAGCCAATAGAGTTGTGACGGAGTGCACCTCAATTGAAAGGGGTCAACTGTGTTAGGGGAAAGAATGGCTAAGAAGTTGGGGGAGTGTTTAAAGTATGCAATGGGGTGCCCTGCATTGGTAAAACTGATGTGTTTGCTTTAGAAACCCAACTATAGTTTATATAAACAAGCTGCTGTGTAGCCATGGGGACAGCCATTAAAGCACTGGACACAGTCGATAACAGATAAGTTCTAAAGAATCCAATTGTATACTACATAGCTTATCTGTTATCTGTTGGTATCCTTTGCCTTTTCTCCTTTTTCAACTGTTAATGGCTGCCCCCATGACTACACAGCAGCTTGATACATATAACTATTGTAGATTTTCTAAAGCAAACACACAAGTTGTACGAGTGCATCGCAACAGTACATTATAGCTTTATTATTTTAGAAAACTATTTTTTTTGGTGTTACTGTTCCTTTACGAAAGATATTAATGAGCTGGAGAGAGTGCAGAGACGTGCAACTAAACTGGTTAGGGGGATGGAAGACTTAAATTATGATAGTAGACTGTCAAGGTTGGGGTTGTTTTCTCTGGAAAAAAGATGAGGGGACATGATGACAACTTTACAAGTACATGACAAACAGCGGGGGACCTTTTTCCCTATAAAGAGGATCACAGCACCAGAGTGATTCTGTTAATTTTTTTTTTAGAGGGGCTTGGACATTTTCTTGGACAAGCATAATTTCCAAGGCAATTCTGATACTGAAATCTATTTTAGTATATATATATATATATATATATATATATATATATATATATATATATATATATATATATATATATATATATATATATATATATATATATATATATATATATATATATATATATATATATATATCCCAAATTGGTGCACAACAAACATCCAAAAAAGTGCCTTTGTGCTGGTTTAGAACACATAAATAACAACAGCCAAATAACCTGCAAGTGCGATTATTGGTTAATTATTATGTATGTATTTTGAACCAGCACCCAGGCATATCCTGCTGATGTGTGTGTGTATATATATCTTATGCGAGTACAACAACTTGTATGTAGTTATAAAAAGTAACGCAGGTCACCCAAAGACAGCTAAACTCTATATATACAGCATATATTTGCTGTAACAAACATCACACAATAAACAAAATAAAATTTTATTTCATATTCATTCAGCTTCATTTTGCCATTATTGCTCAGTTACATGCAGACTGAAGATGTTTATAACAAAATACCTTGTCCTTAAGGTCCTTCTCTTCTACGCTCTGTACATATTTAATCATCTTGTGTATTACATGATCTAGCATATGCTGAAACAAAAACAATATGAAGAAGGCATTAAGTTCTCAAAAATATACAAAAGCTTATTGAGAAATGCTTAGTGTCTGTTTTAATAGATGCAATGTAAGTGTCCATAAGGTGTGACTACTCACGCAGGAAACACCTTGACAATTGCAGTGCTTTCACTAGTACAGTGTCTCTCCCCCCCCCCAGGTACGATTACAATTTAGCTGGGTGAGGGGCCTGTAATCGCTTTAAGAAGCTGGGTGGTTTGTTCCATAAACCATACAGTAAATTTGTCACATGGGCTTGCTTTTCAGCAGAAAAAAACCCACCCATATCTGCAGTCAATAGCAGTGTCCCTTAGCCATACTGATGTGAAACTCACGTGGAAAAATTTGCAACAGTTCTTCACATTTTGTCACCAAAAACTTTTTCCTGATAAAACACTGGCAAATCAACATAGGTGACATTGCCATATAGGCAATAGGTCTCTTAAAGGGATACTGTCATGGGAAAAAAAAATTTTTCCAAAATGAATCAGCTAATAGTGCTGCTCCAGCAGAATTCTGCACTGAAATCCATTTCTCAAAAGAGCAAACATATTTTTTTATATTCAATTTTGAAATCTGACATGGGGCTAGACATATTGTCAATTTCCAAGCTGCCCCAAGTCATCTGACTTGTGCTCTGATAAACTTCAATCGCTCTTTACTGCTGTACTGCAAGTTGGAGTGATATCACCCCCCTCCCTTTTCCCCAACCAGCAGCCAAACAAAAGAACAATGGGAAGGTAACCAGATAACAGCTAAGTGAACAGTTATGTCCTGCTGAAAAGTAAAAAAGTTGTTTTCTGGCCATTATGGTAGACATCCAGTCACTCCGGCCTTTATACATTGCATTGTAATGAACTATATTAGAAACATTTTTTTTTGCACAGCCTATCTATTTATCCAGTTTTTATTTTTATACTGAACAATTCCTTTGAACTTTTAAGTATAGTTTGGAAAAGGTGGCAGACAATTTTCAGATGATCTTCATGCTTTATTGCTTGGGTTTTTGTAAGTATTTAGATTCTTATACATATGTTCTCCAGTTACTAGGGATCCATTTTCCCCTAGCAAACAAACAGTGGTTTAACAGAGAAACCGGTATATCAATACAATTGGGCCTGAATAAAAAGAGAAGTTATAAAAAGTAACAATATAATTGTAGGCAACTAAGTCGGGTCAGTGAACCCCATTTGTAAGGCTGAAAGAAAAATGCAAATATTGATAAAATAGACCAACTAAAAAGTTGGTAAGAATGGTGCCTTCTCGAACACATTAAAAATGTACTTAAAATTGAACAATAGTGAGGATAAACACCATTACAAAATAGTTACATTATTGTATAAAAACACCTTTAAAAACAGAAAAGCAAACTACAGAAGTAGCACGTGGTTAGTATGAATTACCACATTTATTTATTAAGCTCCTAACTTAGATATATCATTAAAATAATGTTGACAACAGAAAGTCAGTGATAATATAAAATTATAATATATAATGCAGGCAAGTACCTGTACAGTAGAGGAATTGAGATATTCTGCACATACACCCAGCGGTTGAACCAAAGCTGATACAGCCTACGAACAGAAGCAAATTTAAGTTATAAAGAATTGCATTTTGTTCTCTCTCATAATATCATGCAAATTGATAAATACCAAGCTTAATTTAGTTGTAAAATGCTATACATCAGATACTAAACATTTTAGAATTTAAGCAAAACAGAGTCATGCTTCAAACTGCAAGTTTTAAATGTGAAGTATTTCCTGCACATTGGGGTACTGCAATTATCTTTTTCTAAAAAATATAAATATCTTATACAGCTCTTTCAGGTCACTGAAACAATGGACCTGCCATATCTAGAAGACCTTCCATTCAGAAGTTATTAAATTTCAACTAAAGATACACAAAATCCATAATCAGTAATGGGCTGAACCATGATTTGCATTTTCAAATTTGATAGAAACGAAAAAAATTACATCAATTATAAACGAATGCATTCAGTATTTGAAAGCTTTAAAGGAACAGTTCAGTGTGAAAATAAAAACTGTGTAAATTAGGCTAAGTTAAGATAAGGCTGTGCAAAATAAAAAATGTTTCTAATATAGTTAGTTAGCCATAAATGTAACGTATAAAGGCTGGAGTGACTGGATGTGTAACATAATAGCCAGAACACTACTTCCTGCTTTTCAGCTCTCTAATTCTGAGCTAGTCAGCCACTTGAAGGGGGTGGTGGGCACATGGTACATATCTGTTCAGTGAGTTTGCAATTGATCCTCATTATTCAGCTCAGATTCAAAAGCAACAGATATGACCCATGTGGCCCCCCTCAAGTCTCTCATTGGTTACTGCCTTGTAACCAGGGTAACCAGTCAGTGTAAACCAAGAGAGCTGAAAAGCAGTAAGTAGTGGTTTGGCTATTTTGTTAGACATCCAGTCACTCCAGCCTTTATACATTACATTTTTGCCTAACTAACTATATTAGAAATAATTTTTATTTTACCCAGTTTTTATTTTTACACTGAACAATTCCTTTAAAATCTTAAGACTTAAATAGCTTGGGACTCTTTTTAACTGAGCGATTGGGATTTAGCCAGATCTGAATTCTGCAAAAAGTGCTAGGATTCCGCCAAATCCTAGATCACCCTCCTGCAGAGAATCCTTTTAGAAGTTGTACTGCATCTTAATACTTCTAACTAATCCGCTAAAACTTTGACTGGATCTTTGTGGGGAAAAATGCATCTCTTGGTATAAACTGCTAAAACAATGCAATACAACCCCATTTAAAGGAAATGGAATATTACATTTCTGTATTTTTGGCTAAAATCATCCCATGCACCTAAACTGCATTTTACTAAATTAAGCATTTTAGCCAACTGGATCAATACGAAAATAGCTACAATCCATGTTTCAGTGCCATTTTGCTCATAACTCCAAGATGATTATTCAAAAAACCACTGCTTTGTTCAAAAAATTAAAAATTGTATTGTCTTACCCCAAGTTCAATATCTTCAGAATTTAGCTTGGACTGAATTGCTGAAAATCCACCTAATTCTCCAAACTGAAAAATATGATGTAAAGATCAGAGCCATGTAACAGTTTAGAAACACAGGCAATATGTTGGATGGCTGAAAATGAAAACATACCCTGTTTACTAAATCAACAAGCCAGCCATGAGGTTCCTGAAAAAGAGAAAAAAACGTTATCAAAGAGATGGTACACAATCTGTTAGCATACAGTTAACTGACAAAGTGAAAGCAGCAGAATATTTTCTGCAACAGTGATGCAATGCACAATAACACAAAAAATAAAAAATATTATATTTAAATGTAAACGGGAAGTAAACCCATAAGCAAGGTTTACCTATTAAAAGAAAATGTAACGTTAAGCAAATGTTAAACATTAATTAACATAACTTGAGCTCAGATATTTCAACTTTATAGTTTGCATTGTAATCACAATTAAAGGCAGTATGTGTCCCTTTCTGCACACTTGGTTCTAACCAGGTAGTAGCAGAAGTCAGTGCTCGTCCAATTAAGGTAAGTGGTTAGAACTGCCACTACAGATACCGCTTTCTAAAGCAATTACATTTACAAATAACCACTGATAATTTTTAATAATCACTTACTGGAAAATAATAATACTAATTGCAAATAATAATACTATGAGTTTGTGCCAGCATGGTTTATGCTCAATAGATCTTGCCAGTATGACTATGAAAATTTTCATTCATCCAGGTCATGGCAGACTAATTTAATTTCTTTTTATGAGCTTTTTATAACTCTGGGATAGCAGAGGATGTTATCTACTTTGACTTTGCTAAAGCATTTGATACAGTACCACACAGAAGGTTAATGGTTAAATTAAAGAATGTTTGCTTGGAACATAGTATTTGTTTCTGGATAGATAGACTCTTTGTAAAAGATAGATTACAAAGAGTGGTGGTAAATGGAACATTTTCTAATTGGACCAGTGTTATCAGTGAAGTTACGCAGGGCTCTGTACTTGGTCCTTTGCTTTCAACTTATTTATTAATGACCTGACGATACTTTTCTGACGATACTAAATTGTGCAGAACTATAAGTTCCATACAAGATGTTGCCACTTTGCAAAGTGATTTGACTAAATTGGAAAACTGGGCAGCAAAATGGAAAATGAGGTTCAATGTTGAATGCAATTTATACACTAAATGGCAGTGTATTGGGAGTTTCCTTAACTGAGAATAATCTAGTGTTTTTTGTTGATAAGTTGTCTAATGCCAGGCATTGTCATGCTGTGGCTACTAAAGAAAATAAAGTTCTGTCTTGTATAAAAAAGGGCATTAACTCAAGGGATGAAAACATAATTATGCCTCTTTATAAGTCCCTGGTAAAGCCTCATCTGGAGTATGCAGTGCAGTTTTGGTCTCCAGTCCTAAAGAGGTATATAAATGAGCTGGAGGGAGAGTGCAGAGACGTGCAACTAAATTGGTTAGAGGGATGGAAGACTTAAATTATGAGGGTAGACTGTCAAGGCTGGGGTTGTTTTCTCTGGAAAAAAAGACACTTGAAAGGGGACATGATTATACTTTACAAGTACATTAGAAGACATTATAGAGAAATAGCAGGGGAGCTTTTTATCGATAAAGAGAATCACCGCACCAGAGGCCACCCCTTTAGACTAGAAGAAAAGCACTTTCATTTCACAGTGAGGGCAGTGAGATTGTTGAATGTCTTGTTGGTTGATAAAATAAATTCAAATGTCAGTCTATCCAAAGATTCCTGGAGTCTCCCCTTTTGTTTGCCGCCTCCTGGAAGACTCATTCTCCACAGAGTACAATAGATAAAAACTTCTATTAGCACGGTGTCAGCGCTAGGGAAACAAGTAGTATAGCAAAATAGTAGTATATAGTGTAGTATATTTACACCTTCTTTGTGGCCTATCTAGCCCACTTGCAAACTCTCAGCTGAGCAGAATTCACATACAAGACACACTCATGTGGCTCACATGCATGATAGTTTCAAATCACCACGTGGGTTTTCGATTTTTAATCTGTGCCCATCAAAGTGACTTAATCTTGATAACACATCTTTGGCAACGCTGGTCGGGCACTGTTGCTGTGAGTGTGGGTGAACTTTTGATTGGGAAATTTGCGATGCCAGAAATCTTGCTACAAGTCTAAAACAGGGGACCATATATGTTGACCAAGATTTAGTCACTTTGATGGGCACAGATTAAAAGTAAACGTTTGTGAGTATCCATCTAAAACACACGTGGTGATTTGAAACTTATGCACGTGAGCCACATGAGCATGTCTTGTACGTGAACTCTGCTTGGCTGAGAGTTTTGAAAGTGGGCTAGATAGGCCAAAAAGAAGGTGTAAATATACTACACTTTACGATTTTGCTATACTGCTTGTTTCCCTAAGCTGTTTTAGCGCTGACTCCGTGCTAATTGATAGAAGTTCTTGTTGGATGATGATGTGATGGCAGATTCTGTGAATGCTTTTAAGAGGGGCTTGTATGTTTTCTTGGACAATCATAATATCCAAGGCTATTGTGATACTAAAATCGATAGTAAGCGTATGAGTATGTAAAGTTTATGTGAGTGTATGGAGGGGTTGGTGTGAATGTGTGTATGTATGGATGCTGGGTTTCCTTTTGAGGCGTTGAACTTGATGGACTTTGGTCTTTTTTTAACCCGATTTAACTGTTACTATGTAACCAGCTTTTCCACTTTTTAGGCTGTTTGGCTGAGCTGCCAATACTTATTACTTTACACTACAGAATGCCAATCTCCACCTTGTGAATGGACAGATAAAATACAGAACGGTAAGGGGATTTGTCTTCATACACCTCTGGAGGCAGGACAGATAATTGAATTTTGGCACCTCCTGGTCCCTCCCACTATCTATATAGTTCGACTCCACCTCTATTCCTCAGTTCCGTTGTCAAGCTCAGTCGGTGGGGATAGTACAGATAGAAGGAAGACCAAGAGACACAGGTAGAAAGGATAGTGAGAAAGAGGTCCTGATGCCCATACTAAAATCAGCCTGGGTGGGACTTACTGCACTGACAGTTCGGGCCTACTAGAAAGGGGTTTTCCGGTAAGTATAAAACCCTTTTCTCTAGTCGGCCCTCCAGTCACTGCAGATGTAGGGGGACGTCCAAAAGCTGTTCCTTTTATGGGTGGGTAATTTTGTCTGTATGGCCGGATAGTGTAATTATTCTGCTACTGTGGCTTCTACAACTTTTCGACCAAACGTGGCCAGCTGAGAAGCATAAACATTCAACTTGCAAAACTTAATAAATGTGTTGGGTGATACCCAGTTAGCTGCTTGGCAAAATTATATCCTGGTTCATATGGCGTTCTGTTACAACCTTTGGAAGGAAATCTGGTGTGGTACTGAGTATCACTTTATCCTGATGAATGATGAGCCATGGTTCCTTGCTGAAAAGTGTGGCTATCTCAGATACCCGTTTTTCTGATGTAATTGCGATGAGAAAGGCAGCCTTCAGTGACAACCATTTCAGTTCGCATGTTGATAATGGTTCAAATGGTGGTTGTTGTAATCCTGTTAACATTAGAGGTAAACTCCAGGGTGCTAGGGGTTCCCCAAGAGGAGGTCTAGCCCTGGTTACGCCTCTGATGAATTGTTGCGCTGTGGGGTGATCTGCCCAACTTTTATGTGTAAGTGCTGCTAGTGCAGATACTTGTGTCTTTAGGGTACGTAGACCAAGTCCCTTTTGAAAACCAACAGTCAAGAATTCCACCACATCTACTGTAGTGGATCCCTCCCAATGGGTGCACCTCTGCTCACACGATAATAGAAATCTTCTCCATATTCTATGGTACGTTCTGTTTGTCGGTTTTCGGGCTCGTTAAAGAATGTCTATTGCTCTCTGAGAGAGTCCGTGTTGTGCCCATCAGTCGGTTTCAAGAGCCACGCAGTCAATCGGAGCATGGCCAAGTTGGGATGCTTGATAGCATTAGCAGATCGGGTATGAGTGGCAAGTGCCAGGGTCTGGCGATTGATAATTCGATAAGATCTGTGTACCAAACCCTGATTGGCCAATTTGGGGCTATGAGGATTGTTGTCGTGTTGGAATGCTTGATTTTTTTGATTATTCTGGGAAGAATAGCTTGTGTTGGGAAGACATACACCATCTTGAAGTTCCATGGGACCACTAGGGTGTCTACGAACATTGCCGTTGGATCTCTCGACCTGGCACAATAAAGGAGAGGTTGTGTGTTGTGCTTGGATGCTAGCTTGTCTATCTCTGGTGTTCTCCATCTGCAGGTCAGTTGGTGAAAGATTTTGGCGTTGAGTGACCATTCTCCCTGGTCGATTGAAGTTCTGCTCAGGTAATCTGCTTCCCAATTTTGCACCCCTGGGATGAATACTGCGGAAATGTCTGAGACTGTCCGTTCTGCCCAGGTTAGTATTCTTGCTACCTCCTGCATGGCTGCTCTGCTTCGTGTGCCCCCTTGTTTGTTGACGTACGCTACTGCCGTAGCGTTTTCAGACTGTACTTGGACTGCCAGAGGACCACTTCTCTAGAGCCAGTGCTATTGCTCTCATTTCTAGTACATTTATGCGTAGAAGACCCTCCTCCTTGGACCAGGTCCCCTGGAGTGTCCACTGCTCACCAACCCCTGAGGCTGGCATCCGAGGTCACTACTTCCCATGTAGTGTTTGTCCAACTTCTGCCTTGTAGGAGGTTGTCCTCCTTTGCCCACCAGAGGAGGCTGCTTCTGGTTGCCTGCGAGATGGGAATCATCTGTTGTAGGTTCTGGTGGTCTCTGTTCCAGTGTTGTAAAAAGTTGTTCTGTAAGGGTCTGAGATGGAACTTGGCAAAGGGTATGGCTTCTAGGGCAGCTACCATCAGGCCTAGTAGTCGAAGGCAGTCTGCTGCCGATGTTTTTTGTTGGGTACGAAACGACTGAATTGTTGTTAGAAGCGCTCTGGCTTTGTTTTGAGGTAGATAAATCTTTTGTCTTCTGGAATCAAACAAATCCCAGGAATTGGATCTTTTGACTTGGTTTTAGAGAGCTCTTGCTGTGATTGATTAACCAGCCTTGTTGAGTTAGTACTTGAAGGCACAGTTCTGTATCTTTGGTTGCTTGTGCTGCCGTGTGTGTGCTGTTATCAGGAAGTCGTCCAGGTAAGATATGACGTGTACTTCTAATGATCTCAGGTATGCCACTATCAGTGTTAGGACTTTGGTGAAAACTTGTGGAGCTGTAGTGAGAACAAAGGGCAGTGTAGTAAACCGATAGTGAGCGTCTCTGACTGCGAACCTGAGAAATTTTCTTGAGTGAGGGTGAATGGGAATATTTAGGTACGCATCCATCAGGTCTATTGAAGTCATGAAAATTTCTGGTTCCATGGACCATTGGATTTAGGGGTTTTAAATTGAGTACTGAGCGAAATGACCTTTCCTTTTTGCGTACCAGTAATAAATTGGAGTAGAAGCCTTTGTATTTCTGTACCTCTGGTACTTGTTCAATTACTCCTGTTAGTAGTAATGTCTCTACTGCCTGTAGAAGTAGATTTTCTTTGCGAGGGGCAGGGGATGATGTGAGAAACCTTCCTGAAGGCAAGTATGGGGAGAATGGTATACTGTAGCCTTGCTGGATGATTGTTAAAACCCAATTGTCTGTTACATGTGTTTGCCATGTTCCAAACAACCACTGAAGCCTGCCCCCTACCTTTTGTGCCCTGTTTTGACAGGCTGAGTCAGGCAGAGTTGGGTTTGTCGGTATTGGGTTTTCTGGTGTTGCGAGATTGTTGATGCCATGATGGTCTACCACGTCTAGCCGATTGGTCATTTGAGGGAATTTCTGGAGTAGGGACGAAAGGAATGAAATGTTCGTGACTGTGATGACAAATTCTTTCTCCCTGTATATCGGCTTGTTGAGTCTAATCTGTTTTTTTTCCCCGTGGGTAGGGAGGTACTTTTACCTCCTGTTACCTCCGCTATAATCTGTTTTAGGTCGGGTC
The DNA here is from genome assembly GCF_017654675.1 of Xenopus laevis. Taxonomy (NCBI): domain Eukaryota; kingdom Metazoa; phylum Chordata; class Amphibia; order Anura; family Pipidae; genus Xenopus; species Xenopus laevis. Next base: position 68,680,525 of record NC_054378.1, on the reverse strand, counting down.
CGAATAACGATTCGCCAGTGAATTTTAAGGATAATAACCTCAATTTTGACGCTGTATCTCCTATCCAATGTCTTAGCCATAGGGCTCTGCATGCTACTACTTTGCCGTAGTTTTTGCTGCCAGTTTGGTGACCTCAATTGCTGCTTCTGCAAGAAAGGTCAGGGCAGTGGATAATCTATCCACATCTGCTTGCAATTGCTGAGCGGATGTTGGTGGATGCCTGGCGGTGTGTGCTAGCCCCGCTGATGCCGCTGCAGGTCTAAGTATTGCAGCTGCCTGTGTATAGGATTGTTTTAAAACAGATTCCATACGGCGATCAAGAGGATCCTTAAATGCAGCTTCCTCTGCCGGCAAGGCTGTTTGCCTTGTTAATTGGGCGACTGCTGAATCCACCTTAGGGGTCCTGTCCCACTTTTTTTGGTGGTCTTCGGGTACTGGGTACATTTTGAAAAATCTTTGTGAGAGCAATCCGTCGATCAGGTTGCACCCATTCCGCCTCAATTGCTTGTGTGATGGAATTAAAAATTGGGAAGGCTAATTTAGACTTTTTTTGGACTCCCAGAAGCCTATCAGCCTTAGAAAGTCTCATCCTTAATCTCTAAGGTTTGCATCATCTCTCTTAGTAGCTTTTTGGATGTCTCCGTGGTTGCAGCTGAAGGTCCTTCTTCCTCAGATTCAGATGCTGACTGTTGTGAATCTGAGCTATCTGAATTCTGAGCTGGAGTGTCATTTTCATCAGAGTCTGAGGCTAATCCCTCTTTGGGAATCTGAGGATTGTGCAAGCATGGTTGTGGCTCTGCGTTTTTTGGTACTTGGGGATGTTTTGTGTCCCCTTTGTGGAGGAGATGGTTGTACAAGTCTCATTATCCATTGTAGGAAGTCTCCTAACTGACCTGTCATGTGTGCAGCTGTGTCAGATTCCTAATTAGTGGTTATAGACCCCTTTGCTTTAGTAGCATTTGGCCTTGTTGTGGGTGATGGCGTGCTTAGTGGTGAGGCCTGACTCTGCTGGGGCTGGTTGTGAGGTACTTGTGGAGAAAGTACTGGAGGATCAGTGATTTGCAATCAGAGCAGTAATTTCTTTCTGATTTTCTCAGAGAGTGTTTGCACACTTTACATTTAGGGAGTTTATTTGGCTTTCTTTGTTTTTTTTATTGTGGCCCCAGGAGAAATTGCTGATTGAACTATCTCTCTGAGTTCATCAAGCGAATCCATTTCCTCCATCCTACCTTGTAGTGTAATAACAAGTGTAGTAACAAGAGTGGTGCTGCTGAAGTGAACCAAGTGAAGTTCTTCACTTTGTCTTTTGGCTCTGTACTTGATCGGGTAGGCAGCATGCAGTCCTTTGCCTAGTATTAAGAAAAAAAACGCTATCTAGCTTGTGTGCCTGCGGCGTGCTTGTGACGTAGATACGTGTACGTCGTCCTTATTTAGTGTGTAAAAGTCTGGTAAATAGGAGAATAGGTTAGGCGTTGCCTAGTAACCAGACATTTTGCAGTTATTCCAATACGGTTCGTTTAGCAAGATGCGTATCCCACAAGTTTTGCCTTAACTTTGTTTCCCCCGTGCCTACCTTTACTGCGGCCTGTATTATTTGGCATGCTAGTAAGTTTAGCACCCTTTGTGCCACATCGGTGCCTGTAATGCTCAGCCCGGCAGCTCTGCGTGCCTTGCGCCTATAACAGGGTGTATATCTGTCTAAGAACAGCTCTGCATGCCCAAACAGATTTTAATCAGTTAGTAGTGTTCCTCCATTTTCTTTTACCGATTTTTGTGTATCAGCTGGACAGCTGCGTGCCCTGTGCCACATTTTCAGTGTGCTGATTATACTCATGTCCCAGAGGGCAGCTCTGCGTACCCCTTAACCTGGGATTGAGTAAGCAATCCAGTGATCATCTGTCTTGGAGACACTATGTAGTGATAATGTTAAGAGTAGTAATAAAATAATAAAAGGAAAAATAATAAAAAGTAATCTAAGAAAGACTAACTGTCCTCTACCTCCGAGGCAGGACAAAGAACTGAGGAACAGAGGTGGAGTCGAACTATATAGACAGTGGGAGGGACCAGGAGGTGCCAAAATTCAATTATCTATCCTGCCTCCAGACGTGTATGAAGACAAATCCCCTGACGTCTGCATTGACAGGAGGGCCGACTAGAGAAAAAAAGCTGTAAAAGTAACACCTTGTGAAGGCAGGCGTTAATTCCACGGCTCTTTTGCACCAACACACACACACAACTAACTTATTACAAACTTATTACTAATTAACTGCATGCTAATGGAATTTCTAACAGTAATTGCTTTTTAATGGGCCACCAACACATAAAATGAAAATGCTTCAAACATCTCTGGATGAAGAAAAAATGTACATTTAATAGCACACATACAAAATCTAGAATTTGAGCATAAAGATTTTACAGATTTTTTAAAATATTGCACAGTGTTAAAAAGTAGCACCTACTGTACCAGAAAATGGCAAACCCAGGGTTAACCCGGGGGCCAATTGCAGCCGTTTTCAAATTTATACTGGCCCTCAGCCTCCATCATGAAATGAATAATTTTGTGGCCCGCCAGCACAGTGCAATCAGGAATTGCGTAGCCGTAATATTTGGGTACATTAGTGAAATGATCTGCCAGGTCTATACAGCAGCTGCCTGTGTGCTAAAGGCGTTTGCAATTGACACGTACTGGCACATAGTGATGCGTTGCTCTCGCATACTTCTCGTGATTTCTTGTTCAAATGAGGCGCAGAGAATAAGTCCGAACAGACTCCACTTTCTAAATGCCGTGTACGTGCCCATCTCCAGGATTGAATGATCCTGATCACAAGCTAGCTACCTCGGAATGGATGTCAGGCTGAATGGTCGGCCCCCACACATTTTCACCTCACCAAATCTGGCCCTCGTTGCAAAAAGTTTGTGGACACCCCCTGATATAAATGATTAAAGCTGGAGCAAACTTTACACTGGTTGTAACATACAATGCGGCAAATGTATCGAAAGAAAAAAACAAACAAAAAAAAAAACAAGGTAGAGGGGGTGCTTAAAGGGGTGGTTCACCTTTAAGTTAGTGCATTTCAGTCTTACACTAGACCTTTTTTTTTTTTTGCAATCTTGCTACTAACATACCTTTTGCATAGTGCTTGGTGGTGATACAGCATATGTATTTCCTTCTCCAAATACATCAGCCCAGTTTTAACTTTAAATATGTTATAGGATGGCCCATTCTAAGCATCTTTTAAATGGTCTTCATTTTTTTATAGTTTAATTATTTACATTTTTCTTCTTTTGCTTTTCAGCTTTCAGATGGGGGTCACTGACCCCATCTAAAAAGAAATGCTCTGTAAAGCTACAAATGTATTGTTATTGCTACTTTTTAATACTCATCCTTCTATTCAGACCCTCTCCTATTCACATCTAAGTCTCTTATTTAAATAAATACACAGTTGCTAGGGTAATTTGGACCACAGCTACCAGATGGCTGAAATTGCAAACTGGAGAGCTGCTGAATAAAAAGTTGAATAAGTCAAAAACCACAAGTAAAAAAAAAAATGAAAACCAATTGCAAATTGTCTCAGAACATCAACACCTTTAAGAGCTTGCATACAAATTTTACAAACTGTGCTCAACCTTACTAAACTTGCGCTGGTTTTTATGCCATCCTGACTCATAGCCTCACAGTCACTTCAACATGTTTTGAATACACTGGCTTTTACCCACAAAGGTCTGTTTATAAATCGATGCCAAAAAGTGTATTTCAGTCTTACACTAGACTTTTTTTCTTTTTTTTGAAATATTGCTACTAACATACCTTTTGCATAGTGCTTGGTGGTGATACAGCATATGTATTTCCTTCTCCAAATACATCAGCCCAGTTTTTCTGGCATATTTTCATTCTGTTCTTGAAATTGTATTCGTTGTCAGGGTTAAAAGCCTTGTTAAAAAAAAAAAAAAAAAAAAAATCATGTTAACCTTTGCACTTGACAGTACCTATACTCACGAAAAGTAGCAGGCACTTGAAAATGTTATGTGAAAAGAGTGATCACAGTAAATAAACTTGCCACTTGAATTTCTCCCATTTGTGCTTGATCCAAACTAAGATATAATTAAACCTTATTGGAAGCAAAACCAGCCTGTCGGTTTATTTCATGTTTACATGATGTTCTAGTAAATTTAAGGTATGAAGAACCAAATTACGGAAAGATCTGTTAACTGTAAATCCCCATTTTCCAAGCATTCTGGATAACAGATCCCATACCTGTATAAATAATTTTATACAGCATGATAAATAGTCCCCATATGGTACTTGACTGTAAATTATGCTTATACGTTGTTACATTACCATGGTAAGAACACCCAGAAGACAAGTAGGAATTGTCTCTTGCTTTATTCTCTCTGCAACCAAGTCAACCAGTAACATCAGCATGTTGTAGATACCCTCATGGATCTCTGTGCCCCATTTATGTACAGCACTGGATGTCAACAACTAAAGGAAGGAAAAATATTGGTTATAAAATAATATCCTGTGTGACATGAACCAAACACTGGAATACTGTTCTTTAATAGTATTAAATGTATTTAAATCCCTTCTTGACATGTATGCATTTTGTTTTCAAACTATTATCACAATATAATAAAGGATTTCACACTTTTTATAGTTTCTAGTTGATAATTCAATGCAAAAAGATTACTTGCTGTTAATTTAATTTTGAGTTTCCATGCTATATGTTTACTGAAAATGAATAGGAAAAAGAAAATGTTAAGTTTCCCTCAATATTTGATATACTGTTGACATTTCAGCTACTACAGAAGATCACAATCACATCAAATACAGAGCAAATGCTGTGCTACCTACAAGTGTTCATATTACGTGTGGGGTTGGAGAACTTTTCAGCTTTCAATTGCAACCCAAATCACAATGTCAATATCAATGTGACATGATGAAACTGCTGCATTCATGTGGGAAACCTATCTTATCAGACAAAGTTAAAGCTCAACACTCTACTCGTGCTTCTAAATATTAAAATAAAACGCTCTCCCCTCTCTTCTGATTCTATTTCCATTGAACCTTTCCTTTGTTTTATGCATGCCCTTCTTGAATATGGTAAATTCCTAAAACCATGTTTAGATGTTTTCTCTATATTGATGCAGTGTGATAATGCTTCTATTATAAAATAACACCGTACCTTTTATTTGACTTAGTTTGAAAATGGCTCATATTATTCCATAGTAATACTGAAGTATTCTTTCTTGCACAGTATAAGAGTTTGTGTACATTTGTGTATATGTTGTTACTTATATAAACCATAATGTAAAAAAAACAAAAATGTAAAAAAAACAAAAATGTAAATAAAATAAATTACCTTTTTAAAAGCTTCTGGCATACATCTTTCCATAAATCGTTTGCAGTTTTCATCAGAATCTGAAATACCTGCAATTTTTAAAAAAAAATATAAAACACAAATTAGCCTAATCTAATTTAGCATGTATTACATGTGAATGAAAAAGGAAGAAAAATAAAACTGCTATAATCAACATTAAAGAATTGCCCTGTCCATTTCGCCGCGGCTTTTACATTATTATTCAGTCAACTCTTAATAACTCCATCAGACAAATACGAAAAAAATGCGAACTTAAAGGGATCCTGTCATTGGAAAACATGCTTTTTTCACGGATTAGATGATAGTGCTACTCCAGCAGAATTCTGCACTGAAATCCATTTCTCAAAAGAGCAAACAGATTTTTTTATTTTCAATTTTGAAATCTGACATGGGGCTAGACATTTTGTCAATTTCCCTGCTGCCCCCGGTCATGTGACTTGTGCCTGCACTTTAGGAGAGAAATGCTTTCTGGCAAGCTGCTGTTTTCCCTTCTCAATGTAACTGAATGTGTCTCAGTGGGACATGGGTTTTTACTATTGAGTGTTGTTCTTAGATTTACCAGGCAGCTGTTATCTTGTGTTAGGGAGCTGTTATCTGGTTACCTTCCCATTGTTCTTTTGTTTGGCTGCTGGGGGGGAAAAGGGAGGGGGGTGATATCACTCCAACTTGCAGTACAGCAGTAAAGAGTGATTGAAGTTTATCAGAGCACAAGTCACATGACTTGGGGCAGCTGGGAAATTGACAATATGTCTAGCCCCATGTCAGATTTCAAAATTGAATATAAAAAATCTGTTTGCTCTTTTGAGAATTGGATTTCAGCGCAGAATTCTGCTGTAGCAGCACTATTAAATGATTAATTTTGAAAAAAATGTTTTTTTCCCATGACCGTATCCCTTTAATGTTCAATATATTCAAGCTAACAGTTGGAGATTTTCCATCTTTTATAAATTATATTGCATTTTATTTACGAAAGCCTCACTGATCATTTAATTGTTTTGAAAATCTTATAAATCCATTATTTCAGGTTTATAACACAACACACTTGAAACAACCATGAGTCTATTGGGCAGCTGTGCTGAAGAATACTCAGCCAATTCAGAGAATGTGCAGTGGATTCAGATTGTATTCTTGCTTCTACTGCACATGTAGCTTGACAGCAACTGGGGCCAGAAGTAGGATGTGACTTCACAAAAGATGACAGCTGTAACCCGACATGAGCTGCTCTGCAGTTCTATACAGGGAGCCAGAAAACCTTTAGGTGCATACACAAGGAATCTGTGCACTATCCATGGAAAGCAGAGGTGACTTTACAATGTAACACTGTGTGGTAGGAGTTTCAGAATAATCTATGGAATTAGGTATGCCTGTGTAAATAAATAATTTATATTCATTTCTGTAAATTCAGAAAGTATGTATGTATGTATGTATGTCATGTGTCAATTGTGTATGAGAAATAGTAACTCTGACCAGATAATGGTTAGTTTATTTTTTGTTTATATAGTTTTTTAAAAAAAATACATGATATATGCATATTGTAGACCTTTTAAGAAGTTTGAATGTGTTTTTCTATAAGGAATTTAATGTTGATTACATACTGTGAAACCGACTTATGCATGACCCTCAAATAGGCACTGGTTAAGAATGCATTTTCATACAATTTGATGCTTCTAAATTATTCAAAAGTAGTATAAGATGCCAATGTCAATATTTTAGATACTTTATCTCCTTGGTGGAGCACAATCTGCTCTCTTTATCTAACCTATCTCACTTACATGTCCTGTGTGAGGAGCACACTATGACAAGAGCTGCTATCCACTGCCTACATCTCATTCACATGGTCTTTTTAAGGGAATTCAGTAAGTGGTTGGTTACTTTAGAGCATACATCTTATTTCTGGGGCTTTATGGTACATCCAACCCTAGGCACCAGGTTTTGGAATACAAACAGAGCAGGCTGTAGCTTAGCTATGAAAATCTGGATGGCGGATAGCATCATTAGTATGTTTGCAATACAGGTAAATGGCAAAAGAGACAAGAGTCTTACCCCGTTTTGCCAAGTATGTGGAAGCAATCAAACATTTTCCGAGTGATTCTTCTCGTTTGTATGGTATGGACCAATGATCAGTGAGAACACGACTTTCAAGTTCATAAAGATTAGTGGTGGGAAATTCAACATTTTCTCCTGAGCAATTTCCATTTTCATCATTTTTCTGAAATAATAATTAAGAATGGTGTTAGCATTATTAAACAACTAGACATTAAGCCCGTTAAATTAACGGGCGCTAGATCATATGTAGAAAATTTGCCAGAGACGGTCCGTGGGGCACATGCGCAGTAACGCAATCCCACGGACACAGGGACTGGACGCAGACACACTTCAACTTTATTATATAGGATGCAAATGAACAGGTAACGTAATACACGTACTTAAAAGATTTAAAAAAAAAAAAAGAAAAAAAAAGAAAGAAAGACACCTAAGCGCAGAGACACACGGTCCGTCCGATTCAGGAGATTAGTCGCCTGGCGACAAATCTCCTTCTTCGGGGCGACTAATCTCCCCAAACTGCCTTCCCGTCAGCTAGAATGTAAATTGCCGGCGGGATGGCACTTGGAGTGCTTAGTTTTCCTCTTGAAGTCGCCCAAAGTTTCCTTGTGAAGCCGGTGATTTACATTCTAGCCGGCGGGAAGGCAGTTCAGGGAGATTAGTCGCCCCGAAGAAGATTTGTCGCCAGGCGACTAATCTCCCTGAATCTGACCGTGTGTCTCTGCCCTTAATTGTAATAAACTATTTGTATAGACAAAGACACTACACATTTATAAGCATTAAAAGTGTTTTACATATTAGGTATGTATTTAACAGATATCAGCAACCCTTATGCCTTGCCTCTTTCAGACTACTACACCAGAGGTGAAATAGCAGAAATGTGTTCTACAGTGAAGCTAACAATAGAGGCTTGAGTTATATCAAACAACATAATAATGCAAAGGCTTCCACCTGCGTGTAGTGCTCTCTTTCCAGTCAGGCCACACCAGCAGACCAGCATATAATTAACCAACATAGAATAGGATGGAGCACTCAGTAGGCAGACTATGCTGCAATTATATTTATTAGGTCACAACGTGTTTCGGATCGGCATGGATCCTTTTTCAAGTGAGAGTCTCGCTTGAAAAAGGATCCATGCCGATCCAAAACATGTTGTGACCTAATAAATACAATTGCAGCATAGTCTGCCTACGGAGTGTTCCATCCTATTCTATGTTGGTTAATTATATCAAACAACAACTTCACCCTACGCACTTGGCTAATGCTTGTGGAAAATGGTACATTTTTATCAATACAGCCTTCTCAAATAGAAAATCACTCAAAACCATAACACACCTTGCCCAAAAGCAGTTTAATGCTCTCCCACAGGCAATAATGTCAGAGGTGGGAAAACGTATTGCTTAATTTTTCCAGACATCGCCTTGTGAGGCAATAACATCTCTGTAATATATTAACCCTTTAAGTGCCAGCAGAATTTCACATTTTGGTTACGCGAAATGCCAGCCGTTTTTGAAACATTTTGTGCTCTCTCACTTTAGGGGCATTTTCTGAGGGGAAACCTATAGTTTACCTAGGAAAACTATACATTGTTTTTTTCGGTAGAAACTGAGCTTTCTAAATCTGCCTGAGTTTTCATGTATTTCCACCTGTGCAAAAAAATTTATAGTGCTAAATACCAAAAAAAAATGAAAAATTACCATTTTTCATCGTATATCAATTTATACCAGAAAAATATTTCATTTTACGGATGAAAATCCAACTGATTTGGAAAGCCTTATGTCTCTCGAACGTGCCAATACCAGATATGTATAGTTTTAGGGAGATTTAGGACTTCTGTACCTCAAAAACTCCCGGCAGTATATTGCCGAATTTTGAAAGCACTAAGGCAGAAAACGGCATGCTTTAGATTCCAAGGCCAAAACTCCTGAAACCGTAGGTTTACCCCAGAAAACCATACATTTTTGAAAAGTACACATTCTGCCGATTACAAAATGGGTAACTATGTCTCTCTACTCCCAACTACCAAACATAAAAGCTTGTCTGAACATAGCGGTTTTTCAAAAAAAAATTCAAAATTCTGAAAAATCATTTCAAAGGTTCTATTTTGCTGCTCTGCATATCCCAAACTATATTAGGTACCAAGAAAAAGCACCTGAAATATGATTGCCAGGGGTCCACTGAACAGTTTGATAGCCATTATGCATAGGTTTACCAAAGTATCTGGCATTTAGAGACACCAATATGAAGTTAGCACATCCAAATTGATCAGGACTTTACTTCAGCTACTGAGAAATCAACACATTGACTGCATTTTTTGTGGGGTAAAAACACAGAAATATATGTTTACCCCCCAAACCCATATATTTTTGGAAAGTACACATTCTACCGAATCTAAAATGGGTACCCATGCCTTTCTGCTCCAAACTACTGAGTCGCAAGGCTTTCCCAAAATTATCGGTTTTGGTGAAATATGTGAAAATTGCCTCAAACCTTCAACTTCTCAGCACCATATCACCCATGTATCGTTATGCACCAAGAAAAAGCACCCTAAATATGATTGCCATGGTTCCTCTGAACATTTTGGTGGCCATTGTTCATAGGTTTACCAAAGTATCTGGCATTTAGAGGCCCCAAAATGAAGTTAGCGCATACAAACAGTCCCGTGGGTAACTTCAGCTAATGAAAAATCAACACATTGACTGCATTTTTGTGGGGTAAAAACACAGAAATATATGTTTACCCCACAAAACCCATATATTTTTGGAAAGTACACATTCTACCGAATCTAAAATGGGTACCCATGCCTTTCTGCTCCAAACTACTGAGTCGCAAGGCTTTCCCACAATTGTCGGTTTTGGTGAAATATGTGAAAATTGCCTCAAACCTTCAACTTCTCAGCACCATATCACCCATGTATCGTTATGCACCAAGAAAAAGCACCCTAAATATGATTGCCAGGGTTCCTCCAAACAGTTTGGTGGCCATTGTTCATAGGTTTACCAAAGTATCTGGCATTTAGAGGCCCCAAAATGAAGTTAGCGCATACAAACAGTCCCGTGGGTAACTTCAGCTAATGAAAAATCAACACATTGACTGCATTTTTGTGGGGTAAAAACACAGAAATATATGTTTACCCCCAAAACCCATATATTTTTGGAAAGTACACATTCTACCGAATCTAAAATGGGTACCCATGCCTTTCTGCTCCAAACTACTGAGTCGCAAGGCTTTCCCACAATTGTCGGTTTTGGTGAAATATCTGAAAATTGCCTCAAAGCTTCAACTTCTCAGCACCATATCGCCCATGTATCGTTACGCACCAAGATAAAGCACCCTAAATATGATTGCCAGGGTTCCTCCAAACAGTTTGGTGGCCATTGTTCCTAGGTTTACCAAAGTATCTGGCATTTAGAGGCCCCAAAATGAAGTTAGCGCATACAAACAGTCCCGTGGGTAACTTCAGCTAATGAAAAATCAACACATTGACTGCATTTTTGTGGGGTAAAAACACAGAAATATATGTTTACCCCCAAAACCCATATATTTTTGGAAAGTACACATTCTACCGAATCTAAAATGGGTACCCATGCCTTTCTGCTCCAAACTACTGAGTCGCAAGGCTTTCCCACAATTGTCGGTTTTGGTGAAATATCTGAAAATTGCCTCAAAGCTTCAACTTCTCAGCACCATATCGCCCATGTATCGTTATGCACCAAGATAAAGCACCCTAAATATGATTGCCAGGGTTCCTCCAAACAGTTTGGTGGCCATTGTTCCTAGGTTTACCAAAGTATCTGGCATTTAGAGGCCCCAAAATGAAGTTAGCGCATACAAACAGTCCCGTGGGTAACTTCAGCTAATGAAAAATCAACACATTGACTGCATTTTTGTGGGGTAAAAACACAGAAATATATGTTTACCCCCAAAACCCATATATTTTTGGAAAGTACACATTCTACCGAATCTAAAATGGGTACCCATGCCTTTCTGCTCCAAACTACTGAGTCGCAAGGCTTTCCCACAATTGTCGGTTTTGGTGAAATATCTGAAAATTGCCTCAAAGTTTCAACTTCTCAGTACCATATCACCCATGTATCGTTACGCACCAAGAAAAAGCACCCTAAATATGATTGCCAGGGTTCCTCCAAACAGTTTGGTGGCCATTGTTCCTAGGTTTACCAAAGTATCTGGCATTTAGAGGCCCCAAAATGAAGTTAGCGCATACAAACAGTCCCGTGGGTAACTTCAGCTAATGAAAAATCAACACATTGACTGCATTTTTGTGGGGTAAAAACACAGAAATATATGTTTACCCCCAAAACCCATATATTTTTGGAAAGTACACATTCTACCGAATCTAAAATGGGTACCCATGCCTTTCTGCTCCAAACTACTGAGTCGCAAGGCTTTCCCACAATTGTCGGTTTTGGTGAAATATCTGAAAATTGCCTCAAAGTTTCAACTTCTCAGTACCATATCACCCATGTATCGTTACGCACCAAGAAAAAGCACCCTAAATATGATTGCCAGGGTTCCTCCAAACAGTTTGGTGGCCATTGTTCATAGGTTTACCAAAGTATCTGGCATTTAGAGGCCCCAAAATGAAGTTAGCGCATACAAACAGTCCCGTGGGTAACTTCAGCTAATGAAAAATCAACACATTGACTGCATTTTTGTGGGGTAAAAACACAGAAATATATGTTTGCCCCCCAAAACCCATATAGTTTTGGAAAGTACACATTCTACCGAATCTAAAATGGGTACCCATGCCTTTCTGCTCCAAACTACTGAGTCGCAAGGCTTTCCCACAATTGTCGGTTTTGGTGAAATATCTGAAAATTGCCTCAAAGCTTCAACTTCTCAGCACCATATCACCCATGTATCGTTATGCACCAAGAAAAAGCACCCTAAATGTGATTGCCAGGGTTCCTCCGAACAGTTTGGTGGCCATTGTTCATAGGTTTACCAAAGTATCTGGCATTTAGAGGCCTCAAAATGAAGTTAGTGCATACAAATAGTCCTGTGGGTAACTTCAGCTAATGAAAGATCAACACATTAACTGCATTTTTGTGGGGTAAAAACACAGAAATATATGTTTACCCCCCAAACCCATACATTTTTGGAAAGTACACATTCTACAGAGAACTCTTCACTTCTCACTTGCCCAAATACACCTTATGTGGATTCTCCGTTAGTGAATTTAAATACTTTTACTTCCCATTCACCGAATGAAAATTATCCTTAAATGGCCAGAGGGCCTACTCACAGACAACCTGGTGTAAAGCGCCTTAACCCTTTAAGTGCCACAGAACGTAGAATCTACGTTCTGTGGATCAAAGGACCAAAGTGCCACAGATCGTAGATTCTACGTTCTGCAGCACTTCCGGGTTTGCGAGCGGAGGAGCGGCTGTTAGAGCCGCTCGCTCCGCTCCTTCACGATCCCCTGCCCCTAGACAACGAGCAGAGCAGGGGATCGTGTGGCCCCTGGGGCGCGATCGCCCAGGGGCCCCAAAGCAGCAGCAGGGACGCGTTTCCTATGCGTCCTGCTGCTGCCTGCGCCGCACTTCCGCCCAGCTCCGCCCCCACATGGCTGATGATCGTTGGAGCTGGAGATCTGCTGCGTGGGACCCTTTCTGATCGATCTGCAGCATCTACCCCAGGTAAGTGTAACATTTACACACACAAAAACACACAAACACACCAACACACACTTATTACAGTAATATACACTTACATTCACACTTACACACACTCACACATAGATTTTTGGGGATTGGGGGGGTCACACACACTCACAGCACCCATGTACACTTGCACACGCGCACATGCGCAAATAACATGCAATTTACCCGTTGTGCACACGCATATGTACATATATGGCTTTGTGGCTTTTTTTTTTTTTTTCTTATCGCATCGTCTCTTTTTGGGCTAAAAAAAATGTTTTATTGCCGTTCCGAATAGCGTATTCGCTAACCGTACTGTGCAATAGCTTTTGTATGTTATTTTGGTGGTTATATTGCAATTTTGGGTATTTTGGTGCATTTTTAGCCATTTTATTGAATTTTTAGCCATTTTATTGCATTTTCAGCTCTGCATTTGTGTTGTTCACTTGTTTCTGCCCGTATAATCGATTTGGCCCAGCTAAAATATTCAAACGGTAATTCTGGTGGCCGATTACACTAGTGTGAAAAAAAAAAGCATTGATTTTTGTGGTTTTATTAGTTTTTGGTGATTTATTTGCATTTCACACTGTTCTGTGTTATTTTGTTTTGCCTATGTAAATTTTATCTACTATATATCCATTTGGGGGTCTCTGTGCGCCACATAGTTTGGTATATCTATGCATATTGGGCATCAAAGTGTTCAGTAGACCCCTGTCATTCATATTTAGGATGTTTTATGCTGATACGTTACGAAATGTGGGGCACATAATGGGGTAAAATTCAAGCTTTGTGACGATTTTCAGAAATTTGATAAAAACCGTTATGTTCAGCATTGCTTTGCAGTTTGGCAGTTTGCTGTAGAAACACTTATTTACCCATTTTGGATTCGTCAGAATGTGTACTTTCTGAAAATATATGGTTTTCTGGGGTCTCTGTACTGTTAGGGGGGTCTAATGTCGCATAATACACACACTGGGTGGTTATATTGCAGCAGCCAGCGCGTCAGCCGTGAAAATGTCTATACATATTGTCATTTGGGGGTCTCTGTGCGCCACATAGTTTGGTATATCTATGCATATTGGGCATCAAAGTGTTCAGTAGACCCCATGCGCTCATATTTAGGATGTTTTATGCTGATAAGTTACGAAATGTGGGGCATATAATGGGGTAAAATTCAAGCTTTGTGACGATGTTCAGAAATTTGATAAAAACCGTTACGTTCAGCATTGCTTTGCAGTTTGACAGTTTGCAGTAGGAACACATATTTACCCATATTGGATTCGTCAAAATGTGTACTTTCTGAAAATATATGGTTTTCTGGGGTCTCTGTACTGTTAGGGGGGTCTAATGTCGCATATTACACACACCAGGTGCTTGTATTGCAGCAGCCAGCGCGCATCAGCCGTGAAAATGTATACACTATTGTCATTTGGGGGTCTCTGTGCGCCACATAGTTTGGTATATCTATGCATATTGGGCATCAAAGTGTTTAGTAGACCCCTGGCGTTCATATTCAGGATGTTTTATGCTGATAAGTTACGAAATGTGGGGCATATAATGGGGTAAAATTCAAGCTTTGTGACGATTTTCAGAAATTTGATAAAAACCGTTACGTTCAGCATTGCTTTGCAGTTTGACAGTATGCAGTAGGAACACATATTTACCCATATTGGATTCGTCAGAATGTGTACTTTCCGAAAATATATGGTTTTCTGGGGTCTCTGTACTGTTAGGGGGGTCTAATGTCGCATATTAGACACACCGGGTGCTTATATTGCAGCAGCCAGCGCGCGTCAGCCGTGAAAATGTATACACTATTGTCATTTGGGGGTCTCTGTGCGCCACATAGTTTGGTATATCTATGCATATTGGGCATCAAAGTGTTCAGTAGACCCCTGGCGTTCATATTCAGGATGTTTTATGCTGATAAGTTACGAAATGTGGGGCATATAATGGGGTAAAATTCAAGCTTTGTGACGATTTTCAGAAATTTGATAAAAACCGTTATGTTCAGCATTGCTTTGCAGTTTGGCAGTTTGCAGTAGAAACACTTATTTACCCATATTGGATTCGTCAGAATGTGTACTTTCTGAAAATATATGGTTTTCTGGGGTCTCTGTACTGTTAGGTGGTCTAATGTCGCATAATACACACACACCGGGTGGTTATATTGCTGCAGCCAGCGTGTCAGCCGTGAAAATGTCTATACATATTGTCATTTGTGGGTCTCTGTGCGCCACATAGTTTGGTATATCTATGCATTTTGGGCATCAAAGTGTTCAGTAGACCCCTGGCGCTCATATTTAGGATGTTTTATGCTGATAAGTTACGAAATGTGGGGCATATAATGGGATAAATTTCAAGCTTTGTGACGATTTTCAGAAATTTGATAAAAACTGTTACGTTCAGCATTGCTTTGCAGTTTGACAGTTTGCAGTAGGAACACATATTTACCCATTTTGGATTCGTCAGAATGTGTACTTTCTGAAAATATATGGTTTTCTGGGGTCTCTGTACTGTTAGGGGGGTCTAATGTCGCATATTACACACACCGGGTGCTTATATTGCAGCAGCCAGCGTGCGTCAGCCGTGAAAATGTATATACACTATTGTCATTTGGGGGTCTCTGTGCGCCACATAGTTTGGTATATCTATGCATATTGGGCATCAAAGTGTTCAGTAGACCCCTGGCGTTCATATTTAGGATGTTTTATGCTGATAAGTTACGAAATGTGGGGCATATAATGGGATAAATTTCAAGCTTTGTGACGATTTTCAGAAATTTGATAAAAACTGTTACGTTCAGCATTGCTTTGCAGTTTGACAGTTTGCAGTAGGAACACATATTTACCCATTTTGGATTCGTCAGAATGTGTACTTTCTGAAAATATATGGTTTTCTGGGGTCTCTGTACTGTTAGGTGGTCTAATGTCGCATAATACACACACCGGGTGGTTATATTGCAGCAGCCAGCGCGTCAGCCGTGAAAATGTCTATACATATTGTCATTTGGGGGTCTCTGTGCCCCACATAGTTTGGTATATCTATGCACATTGGGCATCAAACTGTTTAGTAGACCCCTATGTTTATATTTAGGATGCTTTATGCTGGTAATGATACATGGACAATACGATGCTGGAAAGTTGAAGCTTTGAGGCAATTTTCAAAATATTTTACCAAAACCGCCAAATTTGGCAAAGCCTTGCGACTCAGTAGTTTGGGGCAGAAAGGCATGGGTACCCATTTTAGATTCGGTAGAATGTGTACTTTCCAAAAATATATGGGTTTTGGGGGTAAACATATATTTCTGTGTTTTTACCCCACAAAAATGCAGTCAATGTGTTGATTTTTCATTAGCTGAAGTTACCCACGGGACTGTTTGTATGCGCTAACTTCATTTTGGGGCCTCTAAATGCCAGATACTTTGGTAAACCTAGGAACAATGGCCACCAAACTGTTTGGAGGAACCCTGGCAATCATATTTAGGGTGCTTTTTCTTGGTGCGTAACGATACATGGGTGATATGGTACTGAGAAGTTGAAACTTTGAGGCAATTTTCAGATATTTCACCAAAACCGACAATTGTGGGAAAGCCTTGCGACTCAGTAGTTTGGAGCAGAAAGGCATGGGTACCCATTTTAGATTCGGTAGAATGTGTACTTTCCAAAAATATATGGGTTTTGGGGGTAAACATATATTTCTGTGTTTTTACCCCACAAAAATGCAGTCAATGTGTTGATTTTTCATTAGCTGAAGTTACCCACGGGACTGTTTGTATGCGCTAACTTCATTTTGGGGCCTCTAAATGCCAGATACTTTGGTAAACCTAGGAACAATGGCCACCAAACTGTTTGGAGGAACCCTGGCAATCATATTTAGGGTGCTTTATCTTGGTGCATAACGATACATGGGCGATATGGTGCTGAGAAGTTGAAGCTTTGAGGCAATTTTCAGATATTTCACCAAAACCGACAATTGTGGGAAAGCCTTGCGACTCAGTAGTTTGGAGCAGAAAGGCATGGGTACCCATTTTAGATTCGGTAGAATGTGTACTTTCCAAAAATATATGGGTTTGGGGGGTAAACATATATTTCTGTGTTTTTACCCCACAAAAATGCAGTCAATGTGTTGATTTTTCATTAGCTGAAGTTACCCACAGGACTATTTGTATGCGCTAACTTCATTTTGGGGCCTCTAACTGCCATATACTTTGGTAAACCTATGCACAGTGGGCACCAAACTGTTTGGAGGACCCCTGGCAATCATATTTAGGGTGTTTTTTTTTTGGTGCGTAACGATACATGGGTGATATGGTGCTGAGAAGTTGAAGCTTTGAGGCAATTTTCAGATATTTCACCAAAACCGACAATTGTGGGAAAGCCTTGCGACTCAGTAGTTTGGAGCAGAAAGGCATGGGTACCCATTTTAGATTCGGTAGAATGTGTACTTTCCAAAAATATATGGGTTTGGGGGGTAAACATATATTTCTGTGTTTTTACCCCACAAAAATGCAGTCAATGTGTTGATTTTTCATTAGCTGAAGTTACCCACAGGACTATTTGTATGCGCTAACTTCATTTTGGGGCCTCTAACTGCCATATACTTTGGTAAACCTATGCACAGTGGGCACCAAACTGTTTGGAGGACCCCTGGCAATCATATTTAGGGTGTTTTTTTTTGGTGCGTAACGATACATGGGTGATATGGTGCTGAGAAGTTGAAGCTTTGAGGAAATTTTCAGATATTTCACCAAAACCGACAATTGTGGGAAAGCCTTGCGACTCAGTAGTTTGGAGCAGAAAGGCATGGGTACCCATTTTAGATTCGGTAGAATGTGTACTTTCCAAAAATATATGGGTTTGGGGGGTAAACATATATTTCTGTGTTTTTACCCCACAAAAATGCAGTCAATGTGTTGATTTTTCATTAGATGAAGTTACCCACAGGACTATTTGTATGCGCTAACTTCATTTTGAGGCCTCTAACTGCCAGATACTTTGGTAAACCTATGAACAATGGCCACCAAACTGTTTGGAGGAACCCTGGCAATCATATTTAGGGTGTTTTTTCTTGGTGCGTAACGATACATGGGTGATATGGTGCTGAGAAGTTGAAGCTTTGAGGCAATTTTCAGATATTTCACCAAAACCGACAATTGTGGGAAAGCCTTGCGACTCAGTAGTTTGGAACAGAAAGGCATGGGTACCCATTTTAGATTCTGTAGAATGTGAACTTTCCAAAAATATATGGGTTTTGGGGGGTAAACATATATTTCTGTGTTTTTACCCCACAAAAATGCAGTCAATGTGTTGATTTTTCATTAGCTGAAGTTACCCACGGGACTGTTTGTATGCGCTAACTTCATTTTGGGGCCTCTAAATGCCAGATACTTTGGTAAACTTATGAACAATGGCCACCAAAATGTTCAGAGGAACCCTGGCAATCATATTTAGGGTGCTTTTTCTTAGTACGTAATGATACATGGGTGATATGGTGCTGAGAAGTTGAAGCTTTGAGGCAATTTTCAGATATTTCACCAAAACCGACAATTGTGGGAAGGCCTTGCGACTCAGTAGTTTGGAGCAGAAAGGCATGGGTACCCATTTTAGATTCTGTAGAATGTGTACTTTCCAAAAATATATGGGTTTTGGGGGGTAAACATATATTTCTGTGTTTTTACCCCACAAAAATGCAGTCAATGTGTTGATTTCTCATTAGATGAAGTTACTCACGGGACTGTTTGTATGCGCTAACTTCATTTTGGGGCCTCTAAATGCCAGATACTTTGGTAAACTTATGAACAATGGCCACCAAAATGTTCAGAGGAACCCTGGCAATCATATTTAGGGTGCTTTTTCTTAGTACGTAATGATACATGGGTGATATGGTGCTGGGAAGTTGAAGTTTTGAGGCAATTTTCAGATATTTCACCAAAACCGACAATTTTGGGAAAGCCTTGCGACTCAGTAGTTTGGAGCAGAAAGGCATGGGTACCCATTTTAGATTCTGTAGAATGTGTTCTTTCCAAAAATATATGGGTTTGGGGGGTAAACATATATTTCTGTGTTTTTACCCCACAAAAAATGCAGTCAATGTGTTGATTTCTCAGTAGCTGAAGTAAAGTCCTGAACAATTTGGATGCGCTAACTTCATATTTGTGTCTCTAAATGCCAGATACTTTGGTAAACCTATGCATAATGGATATCAAACTGTTCAGTGGACCCCTGGCAATCATATTTCAGGTGCTTTTTCTTGGTACGTAATATAGTTTGGGATATGCGGAGCAGCAAAATAAAACCTTTGAAATGATTTTTCAAAATTTTGAATTTTATTTTGAAAAACCGCTATGTTCAGACAAGCTTTTCTGTTTGGTAGTTGGGAGTAGAGAGACATAGTTACCCATTTTGTAATCGGCAGAATGTGTACTTTTCAAAAATGTATGGTTTTCTGGGGTAAACCTATGGTTTCAGGATTTTTTGCCTTGGAATCTAAAGCATGCCGTTTTCTGCCTTAGTGCTTTCAAAATTCAGTAATATACTGCCGGGAGTTTTTGCTGTACAGAAATCCTAAATCTCCCTAAAACTATACATATCTGGTATTGGCACGTTCGAGAGACATAAGGCTTTCCAAATCAGTTGGATTTTCATCTGTAAAATGAAATATTTTTCTGGTATAAATTGATATACAATGAAAAATGGTAATTTTTCATTTTTTTTTGTTATTTAGCACTATAAATTTTTTTGCACAGGTGGAAATACATGAAAACTCAGGCAGATTTAGAAAGCTCAGTTTCTACCGAAAAAAACAATGTATAGTTTTCCTAGGTAAACTATAGGTTTCCCCTCAGAAAATGCCCCTAAAGTGAGAGAGCACAAAATGCTTAAAAACGGCTGGCATTTCGCGTAACCAAAATGTGAAATTCTGCTGGCACTTAAAGGGTTAAAAGTGGATTTCCCACATACTACTCTCCAGCCTTGCGCGTCCCTCCAGATGCTTGATTATAAGGGTAGGAAAACGCAAAATAGTGTAATACTGTTTAAAAATGACTATTTAATAAAAAGCAATTACACTCACATTTCACATGTTAAAATCATCGCATAAGTCCGTTTGGATGGTGTGTGTTGTAGTCCGTCCACCCTTGTAGAGTACTATGACCCTTCCTTGGACCTTCGATTCGCCTAACGCGTTTCGCTGTATCAGCTTCCTCAGAGGCTAATAGCCTCTGAGGAAGCTGATACAGCGAAACGCGTTAGGCGAATCGAAGGTCCAAGGAAGGGTCATAGTACTCTACAAGGGTGGACGGACTACAACACACACCATCCAAACGGACTTATGCGATGATTTTAACATGTGAAATGTGAGTGTAATTGCTTTTTATTAAATAGTCATTTTTAAACAGTATTACACTATTTTGCGTTTTCCTACCCTTATAATCAAGCATCTGGAGGGACGCGCAAGGCTGGAGAGTAGTATGTGGGAAATCCACTTTTAAGGCGCTTTACACCAGGTTGTCTGTGAGTAGGCCCTCTGGCCATTTAAGGATAATTTTCATTCGGTGAATGGGAAGTAAAAGTATTTAAATTCACTAACGGAGAATCCACATAAGGTGTATTTGGGCAAGTGAGAAGTGAAGAGTTCGCTAGAGTTACAAATCACATCGGGTGACACCACTTGAACCAAAGATACTGCACCATTTTTGGTATTTAACTCTTTTGTTGCCGCAGGCGCTGGTCTGGAAAAAAACTTCTTTTTTGCATTTGAACATTTGAGAACAGTTGGAGAGACTGTGAAAAGACCGGCTACACAAAAGAACCCAAAAGGACTCATTATTCCGCAAACACGTAACATTACACATTCTACAGAATCTAAAATGGGTACCCATGCCTTATTGCTCCAAACTACTGAGTCGCAAGGCTTTCCCAAAGTTGTCGGTTTTGGTGAAATATCTGAAAATTGCCTCAATGCTTCAACTTTCCAGCATCATATCGCCCATGTATCATTACGTATCACAAAAAAGCACCCAAATTGTGATTGCCGGGGGTCCTCCAAACAGTTTGGTGCCCACTGTGCATAGGTTTACCAAAGTATATGGCATTTAGAGGCCCCAAAATGAAGTTAGCACATACAAATTGTCCTGTGGGTAACTTCAGCTAATGAAAAATCAGCACATTGTCTGCATTTTTGTGGGGTAAAAACACAGAAATATATGTTTACCCCCCAAACCAATACATTTTTGGAAAGTACACATTCTACAGAATCTAAAATGGGTACCCATGCTTTTCTGCTCAAAACTACTGAGTCGCAAGGCTTTGCCAAATTTGGCGGTTTTGGTGAAATATCTGAAAATTGCCTCAAAGCTTCAACTTTCCAGCATCGTATTGTCCATGTATCATTACCAGCATAAAGCATCCTAAATATAAACATACGGGTCTACTAAATAGTTTGATGCCCAATGTGCATAGATATACCAAACTATGTGGCGCACAGAGACCCCCAAATGACAATATGTATAGACATTTTCACGGCTGACGCGCTGGCTGCTGCAACATAACCACCCGGTGTGTGTATTATGCGACATTAGACCACCTAACAGTACAGAGACCCCAGAAAACCATATATTTTCAGAAAGTACACATTCTGACGAATCCAATATGGGTAAATAAGTGTTTCTACTACAAACTGCCAAACTGCAAAGCAATGCTGAACATAACGGTTTTTATCAAATTTCTGAAAATCGTCACAAAGCTTGAATTTTACCCCATTATATGCCCCACATTTCGTAACTTATCAGCATAAAACATCCTAAATATGAACGCCAGGGGTCTACTGAACACTTTGATGCCCAATATGCATAGATATACCAAACTATGTGGCGCACAGAGACCCCCAAATGACAATACTGTATATACATTTTCACGGCTGACACGCTGGCTGCTGCAATATAAGCACCTGGTGTGTGTATTATGCGACATTAGACCCCCCTAACAGTACAGAGACCCCAGAAAACCATATATTTTCAGAAAGTACACATTCTGACGAATCCAATATGGGTAAATAAGTGTTTCTACTACAATCTGCCAAACTGCAAAGCAATGCTGAACATAACGGTTTTTATCAAATTTCTGAAAATCGTCACAAAGCTTGAATTTTACTCCATTATATGCTCCACGTTTCGTAACGTATCAGCATAAAACATCCTAAATATGAACGCCAGGGGTCTACTGAACACTTTGATGCCCAATATGCATAGATATTCCAAACTATGTGGCGCACAGAGACCCCCAAATGACAATAGTGTATATACATTTTCACGGCTGACGCGCTGGCTGCTGCAATATAAGCACCTGGTGTGTGTATTATGCGACATTAGACCCCCCTAACAGTACAGAGACCCCAGAAAACCAGATATTTTCAGAAAGTACACACTCTGACGAATCCAATATGGGTAAATAAGTGTTTCTACTACAAACTGCCAAACTGCAAAGCAATGCTGAACATAACGGTTTTTATCAAATTTCTGAAAATCGTCACAAAGCTTGAATTTTACCCCATTATATGCTCCACGTTTCGTAACGTATCAGCATAAAACATCCTAAATATGAACGCCAGGGGTCTACTGAACACTTTGATGCCCAATATGCATAGATATACCAAACTATGTGGCGCATAGAGACCCCCAAATGACAATAGTGTATATACATTTTCACGGCTGACGTGCTGGCTGCTGCAATATAAGCACCTGGTGTGTGTATTATGCGACATTAGACCCCCCTAACAGTACAGAGACCCCAGAAAACCATATATTTTCAGAAAGTACACATTCTGACGAATCCAATATGGGTAAATAAGTGTTTCTACTACAAACTGCCAAACTGCAAAGCAATGCTGAACATAACGGTTTTTATCAAATTTCTGAAAATCGTCACAAAGCTTGAATTTTACCCGATTATATGCTCCACGTTTCATAACGTATCAGCATAAAACATCCTAAATATGAACGCCAGGGGTCTACTGAACACTTTGATGCCCAATATGCATAGATATACCAAACTATGTGGCGCATAGAGACCCCCAAATGACAATAGTGTATATACATTTTCACGGCTGACGCGCTGGCTGCTGCACTATAAGCACCTGGTGTGTGTATTATGCGACATTAGACCCCCCTAACAGTACAGAGACCCCAGAAAACCAGATATTTTCAGAAAGTACACATTCTGACGAATCCAATATGGGTAAATAAGTGTTTCTACTACAAACTGCCAAACTGCAAAGCAATGCTGAACATAACGGTTTTTATCAAATTTCTGAAAATCGTCACAAAGGTTGAATTTTACCCCATTATATGCTCCACGTTTCGTAACGTATCAGCATAAAACATCCTAAATATGAACGCCAGGGGTCTACTAAATAGTTTGATGCCCAATGTGCATAGATATACCAAACTATGTGGCGCACAGAGACCCCCAAATGACAATAGTGTATATACATTTTCACGGCTGACGCGCTGGCTGCTGCAATATAAGCACCTGGTGTGTGTATTATGCGATATTAGACCCCCCTAACAGTACAGAGACCCCAGAAAACCATATATTTTCAGAAAGTACACATTCTGACGAATCCAATATGGGTAAATAAGTGTTTCTACTACAAACTGCCAAACTGCAAAGCAATGCTGAACATAACGGTTTTTTATCAAATTTCTGAAAATCGTCAGAAAGCTTGAATTTTACCCCATTATATGCCCCACATTTCGTAACCTATCAGCATAAAACATCCTAAATATGAACGCCAGGGGTCTACTGAACACTTTGATGCTCAATATGCATAGATATACCAAACTATGTGGCGCACAGAGACCACCAAATGACAATAGTGTATATACATTTTCACAGCTGACGCGCTGGCTGCTGCAATATGAGCACCTGGTGTGTGTATTATGCGACATTAGACCCCCCTAACAGTATAGAGACCCCAGAAAACCATATATTTTCAGAAAGTACACATTCTGACGAATCCAATATGGGTAAATAAGTGTTTCTACTACAAACTGCCAAACTGCAAAGCAATGCTGAACATAACGGTTTTTATCAAATTTCTGAAAATCGTCACAAAGCTTGAATTTTACCCCATTATATGCCCCACATTTCGTAACGTATCAGCATAAAACATCCTAAATATGAACGCCAGAGGTCTACTGAACACTTTGATGCCCAATATGCATAGATATACCAAACTATGTGGCGCACAGAGACCCCCAAATGGATATATAGTAGATAAAATTTACAAGGCAAAACAAAATAAGGCAGTAAAGAGTGAAATGAAAAAAAATCCAATAAAACCACAAAAATCAATGTTTTTTTTCCAGAATAGTGTTATCGGCCGTCAGAATCACAGTTTGAATATTTTAGCTGGGCCAAACAGGTTATACGGCTAGAAACAAGTGAACACAACATATGCAGAGCTGAAAATGCAATAAAATGGCTAAAAATTCAATAAAATGGCTAAAAATGCACCAAAATACCCAAAATTGCAATATAATCACCGAAATAACATACAAAAGATATTGCACAGTACGGTTAGCGAATACGCTATTCGTAATGGCAATAAAACATTTTTTTCAGCAAAATAAAGAGACGATGCGATAAGAAAAAAAAAAAAAAAAGCCACAATGCCATGTATGTGCGTGTGCGTGTGTACAAATGGTAAATTACATGTTATGTGCGCGTGTGTGCGTGTGCACGTGTGTGTAAGTGCAGTGAGTGTAAGTGACCCCCCCAATCCCCAAAAATGTATGTGTAAGTGTGTGTAAGTGTGAATCTAAGTGTGTATTACTGTAATAAGTGTGTGTTGGTGTGTTTGTGTGTGTAATTGTTGCACTAACCTGAAAAAGTCGCTGAAGACTGTTGCACACGATGTGGAGGGGTCCCAGGAAGACATCTGCGACGATCTGCGTGTCTCTGTGCTGTGGGGGCGGAGCTGATCGGCGCAGTGCAGGCTGCAGCAGCAGGACACGTAAGGAACACGTGCCTGCTGCTGTTTTTGGGCCCCTGGGCGATCGCGCCCCAGGGGCCACTCGATCCCCTGCTCTGCTCGTTGCCTAGGGGCAGGGGATCGAAGCGGAACGGAGCGAGCGGCTCTAACAGCCGCTCCTCCGCTCCAGAACCCGGAAGTGCTGCAGAACGTAGAATCTACGTTCTGTGGCATTTCAAGTTACTTTTCCACAGAACGTAGATTCTACGTTCTGTGGCACTTAAAGGGTTAACTGGAGATGGAGGTCTTAAAAATCCTGCTAATTTTAAATGTAATCTGCATGTTTGACATATACACTTTTTATTGTGTAGGAATGTGGACAGTCAGATTAATATGTGATACTAATATAATCAGTCTTTACATTTTAAAGCTTGATGGAGGTATTAAAAGTAAACAATTTGGGTAGTGTAAAAATAAAGTTAAGCGATGAAGAAGCACTCAATATGTTAATTCCCTTAAAGGGTAGCCTTCATTTTTCCAATGCTACTTTTTATGCAAGAAAAAGGAGGCATGAGAGCGTGCAGAAGGATCAGATGAGTAGCTGGCTAGGTTAAAAATTCTGGCTGCAACTGAAAAGTGTACATGACAAGCACATAAAGCAGCGTCTTGATTATGTGTTGTGTGTGAGTCAAGGTTCTATTTTGAAAAGGTCTCCGGAAAGCAACAGGAAAGCGATAGTGAGTAATTTGGAGTAATTGAAGAGGGCATGACAGCAAAAAGAATGGAAATGCATGGATGGCTTGATACAAGTGCATTAAAAATAACAACAGTTCCTGTTTAAATTTTTTTTTACTAATGTTGTATAAGGGATGTAAAGGAAGCATAATAGAGAAAGACAATACAATTTTGTTTGCTCTACCTATTTGCTGCCACATTTTCCCCACACAACTATATTACAAGTTGAAATTTTACAACTGCCGAAAAGCCATGTTTTCCAGATACCAGATACCATAACAGAGCAGCATTGTAAATATTATTTACCGACAACAGACTTTACTGTCAACAGGGAAGAAGCCCAAAATCTTCCAGGGTAATTAGTGTTTATTGTAAATTACAGAAATGTGGTGCCACTACATCATGTAAAGCAGATGATAGTTCAGTTGGAGAGCCAGCACATTTCATGGTCGTTGGGAGTTATTTTTGTTCACCTTTGAGTTAACGTTTAGTATGATGTAGATGGCGATATTCTAAGACAATTTGCAAATGGTTTCAATTTTTTATTATTTAAGGTGTTTGCGTTATTTAGCTTTTTATTGAGCAGCTTTTCAGTTTGCATTTTAAGCAATCTGGTAACTAGAGTCCAAATTACCCTAGCAACCATTTATTGAGCTCAATAAGAGACTGGAATATGAATAGGAGAGGACCTTTCTAGAAAGATGAGGAGTAAAGTAGCAAATAACAATACATTTGTAGCCTTACAGAGCATTTGCTTTTTAGATGGGGTCAGTGACCCCCATTTGAAAGCTGGAAAGAGTCAGAAGAAAAAGGCAAATCATTATAAAACTATAAAAATAAATAATGAAGATCAATTGACAAGTTGCTTAGAATTGGCCATTCTATAACATACTAAAAGTTAACTTAAAGGTAAACAACCCCATAAGGTTGGAAATTGTTGATTTAGTCTGAGTTAGTTGAAACTGAAGTCAGACATAATAAAAGGACTGCAATATTAATACAGGGTATAAAACACCTTTCCACGAAGACAAACATAAGACTACCGGAGAACAGTGTTTCAGAGTGCAACGTATTGCATCGTTAGTAGATTATTTTTAAACAGAGTAATGGAAGCTGCCATGTTGCTTACCTCAACTAAAAAATGGGTGCCATGTTCCCTCCCACTATGTTTATTTAGGATATTAAAGCCAGCTCATGTACACTTGCAACACTTTAAAGGTCATATACACTTGCAACACTTTCTTGGGACTATTTACATTAGCAGAAGTTAGTGCTACCTCTCTGGTAGTAAAAACTGTAACTGAAGCTCAAGCTCAGCTGACATTACTCCCCTTCTTAATTTGCTTTCCACCTCCTTCGTTTTTGGTGCACAGTTTATTTTTAGTCTTAATAATTTTCTTGCCAGCAATGACGTGGGTCACACGTGAGGCTTGCAACAGAAGACTACCAGGGAAAGTTTCGAGATTACAGAGGATTACATTTTCAGGACACGTTTCATCTTTCATGCATTATTTTTGGATACACAAATGGAATGTGCCATGTTGCTTACCGCGACAGAAAAATTATTTACAGCTCTTAATAAAAATGACAAGTCATTTGGGAAATCATGGCTACTTTGTCTGCCAGTCAAATAGGAATCAGAGAATAAATTGTGTACTGTTATAGTTTCATGACTTTGCATTTTAAGATTTACCAAGATTTTATTGTAGGTAAAATAAGATTAGGGGTGTCAAGTGACCAGTTTTTGCTAATGGTAGTGAATTGCCCTTTAAGATGGAAGTCAATTCCCCAAGAGACCTGCTGATCTTTATCTGTATTATCTTAAATTGTTACATATGCACCTTCTACATATTCTGGGCTCTCTGTAAAAAGTTTTAGAAACATTGTATCTTTTTCTGGCTGTTCAGTGCAGGAGATCAAACAGAAAGTCGGGACATTTTAGTAACAATCCAGGTAAACTGTCAAAATCGGCACTGTCCCGTGAAAAACAAGACAGTTGGGAGGTATGCAGCGTGATGCCAGACACTACATATGTATGCATTTATAAAAATATATATTCAAGGAGCAGGCAATCTGCTTTAATTCTTCCTTACATGTATGATTAAAAAAACTAGCCTGTTGCAAACAGTTCTGTCAAGGGATGAAAGATGTTTTATATATGTTAAAATGTGCAGGAATTAAAAGTATTGGTGGCTGGTAGATAAAGGGCAAAAAAATCTACATGCAAACTCTGGAGGAAAGTCTAGCAAGAAAATATGTACAATAAAAAAAATATGCCAGCTAGTATATGGTAGATTGAAAGCTGTGGAAGTTAAGAGTTGAGCCGTAGCTGTCTACCGTGCTGTTTGCCTGATCAAAACAAAAGAAAGGTGGTAATACAGCGTTTGACCCCTCATGCACTACCTATCCAATCAGATAAATGATAAATCAAGGTTCAACTGGGGATTTGGCACACTTGTCTATATACAACTATTGACCATCACATTATTTTGTAATATTGTAATTTTATAATATTTAGATGATGTCATGTTGTAAGCACATAGTATACATGCACCTTGGGCATAATGGTGTTTTCAAGAAGGTGACTACCTCTATCTTTTTGTCCTTCTGTACAGAATATTGGCTGGTATACATAAAAGAATTTTGGGAAGAAAACACAGAGGGAGACACTAGCCACTATTAAGTGCTGAACAATATAACGCTGCAGCTGAAATCACACCAACATTAATTTTTATATGAACAAATTAAACCTACGTTAAGCATCACATACAATGGGCTTGTATTAAAAACTACTAAAAAATGTGTTGTGTAAAAAGAAGCCATTCCCTTTGATGGATTGCTGCCTGTGTCTAGGGTTTACAGTTAAGGAGCAGTTTATTAAAAAGGGTTTTACAATAGAAAGCGAAATTTGGCTATCTGTGTTCAGCTTCCATTTTTGCTCGGAAAAGATAAAGTGTGATGAAGTGCAGAATAAAAGTACTTTCAAATTACCTGTTCTGCGTTGTTAACTGCAATAAGTAAAAATTAGGGATGTACCGAATCCACTTTTTTGGATTCGGCCGAACCCCCGAATCCTTTGCAAAAGATTCAGCCGAATACGGAACCGAATCCTAATTTGCATATGCAAATTAGGGGTGGGAAGGGGAAAACATTTTTTTGTTGTTTTGTGACAAAAAGTCACTTGATTTCCCTCCCTGCCCATAATTTACATATGCAAATTAGGATTCGGATTCGTTTCAGCCAGGCAGAAGGATTCGGGCAAATCCGAATCCTGCTTAAAAAGGCCGAATCCTTGCCGAAACCCAAACCGAATCCTGGATTCGGTGCATCCCTAGTAAAAATGAATTTTCAAAAAAAGTCCTATTTATTAGGCTTATTTATTTATTGGGCCTATTCTGAATACAGGGGTAAGCCTTCACCTTGAGTAGGCAATGCAGTTTTGGGCTCTAGTTATTAAGAAGCATATTAATGAGCTCCTCTGATGAAGCGCCCAATGGCGCAAAACACGTCAGGAGGGAGTGGCTGACATGAGGTATGCAGATAGATTTATTGATATGTGCTTTTAGACTTTTGTATAGTGCTCACATGTAGATGGTATATATCAATTAAAGGTTTATTTATATTAATGAGCTAGAGTGGAGAGACCCAAACTAGACTGGTAAAAAGGATGAAGGATTTAAATTATGATGATAAAATGTCAAGGTTGTGGTTGTTTTCTCAGGAAGAAAAGGTGCTTGTGAGAGGATATGGTTATAATCAACACATCAAAGGCCACACCTTTAAATTACAGGAACAGAACTTTCATTTGAAGCGGAGTAGGGGGTTACTGTGAGGTGGAATGCCCTGCTGGATAATTATGTTACAGCATATTCTTTTAGGCCTCAAGCACACGGGCAGATTCAGGGAGATTTAGTCGCCTGTCAACAATCTCCCCGAACTGCCTTCCCCATGCCTGCCGTCTGCTATAATGACAAAACGCCAGCACCAATGCACTCGCGGCGTTCGATTTCCGAAGTTGCCTTGTGAGGCAATTTCGGGCGACTTCGGAGATCGAAGCGCCGCAAGTGCATTGGCGCTGGCGTTTTGTCATTATAGCAGGCGGCAGGCATGGAGAAGGCAGTTTGGGGAGTATGTCACCCCCCAGAAGAGGTGATTAGTCGCCAGGCGACTAAATCTTCCCAAATCTGCCCGTGTGCTAGCTCCCTTAAAGGACAAGGAAAGGCAAAACAAAATCCCATTTTTACTTTCTTTAATGAAAAAGAAACCTATCTCCAATATACTTTAATTAAAAAATATGTTCCGTTTTTATAAGAAACCTGACTGTATGCAGTGAAATTCCCCCTTCATTTACTGCTGTGGATAGGAATCTTCAGATGGTCCCTAACTGCTGAGCAGGGAAACAATCATACTTATGAACAGCAGGGGGAGCCCCCACCTTACTTACCAGCCATGCAGAAATTAAGCAGCTTTGTTTATGACAATCCCTAAGCAGCCCAGACCACACTGAGCATGTGCAGGGTCAGGGTCAGGCAAAGATGTTTAACAAAGTGAAAAGATGACAGCCCCCTGTGGCCAACTTTGAAAGCATAAATCATTTGTTTGATTAGGCTTTGTGGTGCAGTAAGTTCATGTTTATGTTTTGTATACAAAATACAGCATTTCTAGCCTTATTCTATTTTAGACTTTCCTTGTCCTTTAATGCCTTCAAGAGTGGCTTGGATGATATGCTAAACAAGCATAATATCCAAGCAATTATGATCTTAAGATCTACAGTCAGTACAGATATTGTTATACATAGTTATGTATGCGAGTCTGTAGATAGGAAAGTACGTGTATATATGGCACTGCGGTTCGTTTTGAGAGGTTGAACTTGATGGGACTTTTTTTTCAACCTAACTACATTTGCCTTGAATTAAATCATCTAAAAATGTGAATGCATCACACTGTATGGTGCCACATTATTTTCTGTCTCGTCTATTAGGGGTTCACATTTACCAAAACCACTGCAAACCTAATGCATGCACATTCAGGTTAAAAACATTGGTGATAAGAATTTTGCACCTTTAAGCTGGTATACAACATTGCTATAACTATTGTACTCTGTGGTAGGTTTTTATGTCCTCTTTGAAACCATTCTGCATATGCATAAAGTACAAAAGATACTTTGGGACAGGAATGTGAAACCTGGAGCCCCCGGCTTCTGTTGCACATTAACTCCAAAATATTTGGCAGTCAAAGGGGTAGTTCATTAACAAGTTACCCAATGAATTGCCCAATTCTCCAATATAAAGCAGACCGCTGTGTACATCCTGCAGGACTGATTAGTAACCAATTCAGTTGCATAGAAACGAAAGCTGTCCTCAGTATGAAACAGCTGTTTTATCAGCCTTGCAGGATTTGTGAGGTTTTTAAAGATAACAAAAGAATGTCCCATGTTGTATAAAATACAGAAATATGAAGAATGCTGCACAGTACAGAACAGCACTGCAAAAAGAACGGATTGCAGTTCCTGAATTGTGGTCATTATTGCACAAACATCGTGGAAAGTGTTTTAGCTGTGAACTAGGGTCACACACAAGTGTCCGTG
Organism: Xenopus laevis; assembly: GCF_017654675.1. Taxonomy (NCBI): domain Eukaryota; kingdom Metazoa; phylum Chordata; class Amphibia; order Anura; family Pipidae; genus Xenopus; species Xenopus laevis. The sequence goes on along the minus strand of NC_054378.1, from coordinate 68,649,146 downwards.
GCTGTGAATCAGTGAAACACACATGAGAAAGGTAAAGTCCAGTGTCATTGTCCTAAGTGCATGAACCATGTCAAACTGATGGGACACAATGCCAAAACCTTTGTGACCATGAATACGTATGGATTAGCGGAATTAAAGGGGTGGTTCACCTTTAAATGAACTTTTAGCATGTTATAGAATGGCCAATCCTAAACAACTTTTCAACTGGTCTTCATTATTTATTTTACATAGTTGCTCAGTTCTTGAATTATTTACCTTTTTCTCTTTTCAACTTTTAAAAGGGGGGTCACTGACGCCCAACTAATATCAAATGCTCCGCAAGGCTACACATATATTGTTATTGCTACCTTTGTATTACTCATCTTTCTGTCCTATTTATATTCCGGTCTCTTATTCAAATCAGTGCATTGTTGCTAGGGTAATTCAGACCCTAGCAACTATATGGCTGAAATTGCAAACTGGAGAGCAGCTAAATAACTCAAAAAGCACGAATAATAAAACATGAAAACCAATTGCAAAGTGTCTCCGATTATCACTCTCTATAGCAGACTAAAAGTTAACTTTAAGGTGAACAACCCTTTTAACATTTTAGATACATACACCAGTTCTACAGATCTGTATTTTTGTTGGTTATCAAAGGAGCGATAGAGTAACCATAATGCAAGACTGTTCACCTCTGGCTCTATTTGCTAAACACAGGAGCACAATTCTTGCTGAATCAGTGAGCACACCATTACCCAAGGAAGTTTGACAGGTACGACCATAAGGGCATGCGAATCTTAAATATGAAGGGTGCATTCCATCCCCCTCCCCTCACCTCTGGCTCCACCACCTCATGGTAGGCAGGGGGAGGGTCAAAGCCTCCACTGCCGCGATTGCCACTGTCACTAGAGCTTCTACTTCCACTGTCCATAGGCTCATAACCATAGTCCAGCCCGGGCCTCTCGTTGGTCAGCAGAGCCACCGCCTCGTTTATGTCATTTTTAGCCAAGCGCAGGGCCTTGCGGATAGCGCCAGGATCAGAAAACCCCATGCACAATAGCGTGGTCATATGCTGTTCCTCCTCTGTCTCCATGTTTGCGCTCCAGCGCGCTCTCCTTTCCAGGTACTAAAAATTAGATTCTGCACCTGACCAGAGCACCTCTGTGCGCCGCCATGTTTCTTCTAACACTTCCCCACCCCAATCAGCTGCAACACACGCACCCAGCCCAGGTCCCGACATAGAGAAGGCGGGCGCAACTCAATCACATGACTTTACATGTGACATCGGCGGATATGGTGGCCATATTGTTGAGGTCATGTGTTCGCTTCAGTGATACTGTAGGTCTTCGTGATAGTTGTATGATTGCAGCTCAGGTGTAACTCTATAGTATGGCCTAATGTGTCATTAAGTTATTTGTATCAGAAATTGGTCTTTTCGGTGTTTGGTTGTACAGTCATGCCCCGGCCGAAAGCAAATTGGAAGTGCTCGTATGGAGTGGAGACAATAGCTGTACGGTTTGGGGCTTCAGCTGTGGTGGTGGGTGCGCGTGGTTAAAAAAAGAAAAATGTCGTCGAAGAAGAAAACTGCGGAGGACCCAAGTCACCATCTTACCCACTGAGATATTGGATTGCACTGATTGCATTCTCTTTTATATACCCCCCAAACTGGGGATACAGTAGGAAGGCCTGTTCAGGTGTCAACTTTCTGTTCTGTTTTCAGCCTAATGAAACCCGCCGAACAACAATCCGGCCAATACACGAAAAACATTTAAATACTCACCCCATCATGGCTTACTTACTATCCAGTGCAGTTAATTTCTTATTATTACAGAAAAAGCAAATCAATCAAAAATAAGACTTTTTTTTTCTAAATAAGTATTGCTGCATTTCAAAGCTTTCTGGATAATTAAGTTCTGTATAATAGATCTCATACCTTTAATTAAAGGATTGGGCTCACTCATCAAGCAGAATAGAGATAGGGTTGCCACCTGTATGTTTTTAAACTGGGCATCAGCACGTTAAAACATTGACAGTGGCATCGAAGTGATGCAATAGCCTCACCCTGGTGTCATAACTCCACTAAAATCATTGTGCCCACCTCTGATGTCATCATGCCTGTTCCTACATCAATGCCCCACCCCCAATGCTATCTGCCCCGCCCCCTGTTCGTGTTTAGCGATCAGCAAAGGTGGCAACCCTAGCATACATGTATTGAGACTTTCAAAAAGTCAGGGATAAATACAATACAAGAAAACAGGGACGCTTACTGATTTAACCACCTTTCACTGCCATCCAATTGGTACTTTTATTGCCAGTAGGGTTGCCACCTATATATTTATCTTTTTTCCCCCATTAACATTGGGTTAAACCATAATTTTTACCAGGTGGCATCCCTAATTGTCAGAGCATTTTTGAACGTGCACTTTTTCATTTTATGGGGAGAGGGACTATTAGTTTACCCAGGAAATTTTGTTTTTTCAGGACAACCTAAGCTTTCAAAATACAATGAAACTTCGATTTAAAGTGCCCTGATTTTAAGTTTTCCCACATTTGACATTTTTTATTAGTGGTCCTACCAATTTGTAATGGCAGATTTTTTTTCCCAGATTTTAGATCAAAATTTTGTCCTGTAGTACCCAAAAACTGCTTTTTTTTCCTCTTTGAATTTTATTATTTGTGAAATAAAGAGTTTTAAAATACTAACCAGATGTATATTTTGCCATGGTTCTGTCTGTAAATGGTCAATTTCAATTAGTGTGTCCCTTATACAGTCCTGCACCAATCACTTATTGCTTTAGGTTGTGTATGTGACTGACAGAGAGGCCTTGCATATGGCCCCATAGTGTAACATTTATGCTGCAATGCTTAACCCTTGTTATCAACACAGTAAATATTGTATCTCAAAATAAAACCAACTCCTTTATTTCTATCCTTTCAGTACTCGAAGAAAACTTTATTTTAAAACATTTCCCTAATTTTACATTTTCCTGGATTTTACCTGGTCCCCTGAAAAACGTAAAATGGGGGTTCTACTGTATGCTAGATTTTACAGTTCCATTTCTGTAAAAATATATAGGTTTCTAAGGGGCAGATTTATCAAGGTTAGAAGTGAATTTGAGGGAATTTTTGAAGTAAAAAAATTCGAAATTTAAAGTAATTTTTTGGATACTTCGACCATCGAATAGGATACTACGACTTCGAATTAGATTCGAAGTAAAATAGTTTGAATATTTGACCTGGTCCCCTAAAAACGTAAAATGGGGGTTCTACTGAATGCTAGATTTTACAGTTCCATTTCTGTAAAAAGATATAGGTTTCTAAGGGGCAGATTTATCAAGGTTAGAAGTGAATTTGAGGGAATTTTTGAAGTAAAAAAATTCGAAATTTAAAGTAATTTTTTGGATACTTCGACCATCGAATAGGATTCAAAGTAAAATAGTTTGAATATTTGACCATTCAATAATCGAAGTACTGTCTCTTTAAAAAAAACTTCGACTTCAATACTTCGCCAAATTGAACCTGCCAAAGTGCTATGTTAGCCTATGGGGACCTTCTACAGCATTTTTTTAAGGTTTTTGAAGTCGTACGATTTTACTTCGACCGCAGAATACCCAAATTCGATGAAAAAAGTTTGAATTCGATATTCGAATTCAAAGTATTTAAAGTCGATGGTCGAATTTCGAAGTATTTTTTACTTAGAAATTCGACCCTTGATAAATCTGCCCCTATGTGTCTAAAAAATGTTGAGGAACTTCAAGGACCAGAGACCACTTGAGGTGAAAAGAGTTTTTTTGACATGAGCTCAGTGGACTCTGAACTCACAAAAAGTCAGAGCCCCGAACAAAGAAATCAGAGTTTTTATAAACTTTGGGAACATATGACATAAGAGCTTATGGCATAAAAGGGTGTTACCATGTCAAGAGCATAGAGATATCAATCTCTTCACAGCACAGAAAAACAAAAAACTGCTCAAATAACCAAGGAAGTGGTTCTTCCTCAAAGTCAAGGTAGTACTACCAAGGCTAGCTTAAAGGACCAGTAACACTAAATTTTTTTTCCCCAAAATTCGTTAGTATAGAACGAAAAATAAACACCAAGGCAAATAAAACTTTTAAATTGCAAAGCCTTTATTAAGATATAACTTACCAAAACTCCACTTCCTGTCCTCTTCTAAAACGGCGAAAGGGCGACCATCCATGCAGCGGCGTTCAACTTCTCCTCCCTGGCTATTCTAGTGACAGTATGTGAAGAGGAGGCAGTGGTCCACTCTGCAGCGCTTCCCCTATTCCCAGCAGTCGGACTTTGACTCCAGCCTTTGCTCCTCCGACGAGGAAGAAGAAGAGGAGGAGGGCAGCCTCTGCCTCTCCAGCGGCAAGTGCTGTCTGCAGAATGGTAGTAATAGTAAGCGGCAGGCGCACCGATCTGCTGAAGAATATCCACTTGTTCCCCGTCGATGTGCCCATCTGAGTGTGCCTGGGGCTGGCAGTCCCAGCTGCTGCAGAAGAAGCCGGCGATTTTAGACTCCGGTTGCTGCAGAATCCATGGATGAGGTGGGAGCGCTGAACCACTTGCTACCCGTCGATGCGCTACGATTGCGGGTAGCAGTGGCCGGTGTATTTAGTAAAAATAAAAACGAGCCGGTAGCACTCCCGGCTCAAAGGCGGTGCGGAACGCAAAGCCAAGGTTTGCAGGAACTGTGCACTTGGAGAGTGCACTTAGCCGCATCGAAAGCCTTCAGTGTGCGCAGCTCCTCCACGTAGCGCTGGTTCGTCTTCACTTCGCTTGTGCACTGTAGTCCTACCCGCAATCGTAGCGCATCGACGGGTAGCAAGTGGTTCAGCGCTCCCACCTCATCCATGGATTATGCAGCAACCGGAGTCTAAAATCGCCGGCTTCTTCTGCAGCAGCTGGGACTGCCAGCCCCAGGCACACTCAGATGGGCACATCGACGGGGAACAAGTGGATATTCTTCAGCAGATCGGTGCGCCTGCCGCTTACTATTACTACCATTCTGCAGACAGCACTTGCCGCTGGAGAGGCAGAGGCTGCCCTCCTCCTCTTCTTCTTCCTCGTCGGAGGAGCAAAGGCTGGAGTCAAAGTCCGACTGCTGGGAATAGGGGAAGCGCTGCAGAGCGGACCACTGCCTCCTCTTCACATACTGTCACTAGAATAGCCAGGGAGGAGAAGTTGAACGCCGCTGCATGGATGGTCGCCCTTTCGCCGTTTTAGAAGAGGACAGGAAGTGGAGTTTTGGTAAGTTATCTCTTAATAAAGGCTTTGCAATTTAAAAGTTTTATTTGCCTTGGTGTTTATTTTTCGTTCTATACTAACGAATTTTGGGGGAAAAAAATTTAGTGTTACTGGTCCTTTAAGAACAGAATCTATCCAAGCCGGGGGGGCTCCCGAGGGAATCTGCAGCACAGAATTTTATTCTCTCTCAAAAATGAAAAAAAAAAATGTTTTCCCATAATATAATCACATATATCAAAAACATTATTTTTTTTATGCACGAGAACACAGCATATTTGGAAATCTCAATTTCTTCTGAACACTCCAATCATGCCCAATATATATAGTGTTATGAGTTCTCACTTGTATAGGTCAAAAGCTCCAAGCAGTAGTACACTACTAAATTTCTGAAGCAGCGCTGCACAAAACTACATATTTCTGATTTCAATGCCAAACATTTCACTAACAGTAAGTTTTGGAAAGAACAGATTCTGATGAATCCAAAAAGGGTAAATACATCTTTGTATTCCAAACTTCCAAGTTGCAATTCTTTCCTAAAGTTATTTTTTATGAAAATGTTTGAAAAATAACCTCAAAGCTTCCAGTCTACAGCATCATATCTTGCACATATCATTAGGTAACCAGCAGCAGTGTTGGACTGGGGTCACATGTCCCAGCCATAAAAGACAGCCCCTTTCGCTCGTTGCATAGGGGTTGTGTCTCTGTCTAACCCACTGCAGAAGTGGCAAAAGCTGCAGATGCAGAGGACAATGCTCTAAAAGCACAGAACGTAGCTAATACATTCTGGGCGCTTAGAGCACTTACCTGCCAGCACGTATCTCAGGCAAAGCATTAAAGCAGCAGAGATAAATTATGTCCATAATTAACCAATCCTGAGGGAAGGGAGAAAAGAGAAGGGGGGAGTCCAAAACTCCAAATACTTCAAGGGTTAAATATAAATGGTTTGATACTCCAAGGTTTAAAAAACAATAGTTCAATTGCTCCAACAAATGTTCCACGTGGGCTGCTGCCTCCTTAATCTGCTGGTCCAAAGCAGGCAAAGTAATGTAGTAGAGAAAACCACTCATTAGAAAAGTCTATTCAGTGTGTTCCGAACGCGTTTCTTCGTGTCTCAACTTGCTCAAGGGCAGTAGAGTGCTGAGATTTGACTGTAAAAAGAGCAAGTCTAATTAAACATGTGATGCTATATACACTGTTCCATCCATTCTCAATAATCCTTAAAATAAATTAAATTTTAAAATATCTATTGGGTTTGAAAGCTTTATTAAAACCAAAATCATAGTAAAATATAAATAACATATCATTCAAAGAATATAATCACATAAAACCACAGAATACAGTTTTTGTTAAAAGATTTTTATCATTAAAATTCCAAGGTAGTTTACATAAAAGTATACTATCATTTTAAAATTTGTGACCATTCACTTCAGCACCATAAAAGTTCATGTTTATTCCTTTCTTTATATCAATTAAAAAATATAAATGCATCATACTGAGGGCCAACACTATCACGTAAATTTAATGCATTATGTTTATGGTTTTCTATAAAATAATTGATAAACAATCAAAAGTATGATTGTTTCCCTGCAGAGCAGCTATGGACCGACTGCATACAGTCAGGTAGACAGGTTTCTTGATAATTCTGAAACCTGATTCCTGTTTTGACCCCTGCCTGTTTTGACTACTCCGACTTCTGTGATCCTGACCCTTGCCTGGTAACCGACTAATCTACACTCTGTAATTCGACCTGTGCCTGTTTGACCATTCTTGATTGATTTCCTGGTTTTGACCCTTGCCTGTCTGACTTCGCTTATATTCTGCCCGCACCGACCCGGCCTGTTTGACTACGCTTTTGTCTGTTCCTCGAACGGTGACCTTCTGCCCAAAGACTTTGTTTAGTGATCGTGCCCCTCTGCTTGTCCAGAACCCTCACTTGGCTCCTTTCTTTATAAGACCTGGTGGCATCCAATTAGCTAAGGGCTCCTCCCGAGGTGAAAGGCAGCTGTTAAAGGCAGAAGTAAGAGCCAAGACCAGGGAGCTTAGCATTGGTTCTGTATTCTGGTTGCCGATCGTCACAGTACAACAGGCCAAAGATGGACAATGAAGGTCACTCTGCCGATGCTCCTCTGACCACTGAAGCGCTCCTCACCACTCTTTTGTAGTGCTTTGATAATCAAGAGCAGAAGCAAGGCTACCTCGTTCAAGGTCTGCATAACCTGTCTCGCAGATTGGACGCTACACAACAGATGCCGAGTCCTGTAGTTCAACCTCCTGTTGCCGCCCAAGAGGGTCCTTCTGCAGCGATAGGTAACAGCAGTAAAACCCACAAACCTAAAATCTCCTTTCCTGATAAATTTAGTGGGCATAGGACTAAATTTTATGTCTTCCAGGAGGCATGTAAATTATACCTTAGCTTTTCCCTCACTCCTTTGCTACTGTAGAGAAAAAAGTGAGGGTTGTAATGACCCTTTTACAAGGCGACCCACAAATTTGGGCGCTAAGCTTACTCCCCTCTGATTCTGCCAGTTTTTCCCTTGAAACCTTCTTCTATTGTATGGCAATACTTTAAGATGACCCGGATCGTGCTTCTTCAGCCGATACCGCGATTCGTAAATTATGCCAGGGAAAAAGGACCGCAGAGGAGTATTGCACTTCCGCCGGTGGTCTGTAGAGAACAACATGTTGGAACAACATGGCTCTTCGTAGCCAATTCCGGTTAGGGCTTTCCGAAGCTGTAAAAGACAGCCTAGTAAACTACCCTCTATCTGCTACTTTGGATGATCTAATGTCTTTAGCCATCCAAGTTGATAGAAGACAAAGGGAGAGAAGGGCTGAAAAGGGTACTTCTTTTCTTACTGGGTATACTAGTGTTAAGGCTTCTAACCTCTCAGTGCCTCTGCCTCAGGAGGAACCTATGCAATTGGGTATTACTCATTTATCTCCTGAGGAAAAGGCCCGCAGGCGGTCTCAGGGTCTATGTATGTATTGTGGGGATAAGGGTAATTTTCTTAACTTCAAAGCCTAAATGAAGAAGGGGAGCTCCATTTGGGTTGAGAAGTTTCCTCTCCCCAATTTTCCTCTAGGATCATTGTGCTTGTTATGTTATCCTGGCCCACGGGTTCTGTCCAAATCTCTACTTTTGTGGATTCTGGGGCGGCGGGGAATTTTTTGGATGGTATAATATTCCTCCTTAATCCTCCTATGAGAATTTTGGCCATTGACAAGAGTCCCTTGGGGTCAGTTTTGGTAACCAAGAAATCTGTGGCATTAACCATGTGCACTAAAAACATATATTTGGAGGAGTTATCTTTCCACGTTATCGAGGGTTCTTCTTCTTCTCCTTTAATTCTACGGTTGCCAAGGTTACATGTACACAATCCACACATAGATTGGGTATCTGGGGAGATTATTCAGTGGGGTCTTAAGTGTAAAGGCTCCTGTCTAAACCTTCCTCAGATGGTGGCAGTTACATCCTTGGAGGGTCTACCCTCGACTTATGCTGACTTCTCTGATGTATTCTCTAAGAAAGCCGCTAAAACATTACCCCTACATAGACATTATGACTGCCCAATTGACCTCATTCCTGGGTCTACTCCCCCTAAAGGGAGAATATATAGTGAATAAAGTACCCCCTCTTGTAAAATATAAGGATATTATAAGTTACCGAGGAGTTTCATGACCATATAAAAACACGAGGCCGAAGGCCGAGTGTTTTTATACAGGTCATGAAACTCCGAGGTAACTTCTAATATCCTCATATTTTACAACTGGGGGAACTTAATTTATTATAATACACAAATTTCAATGAGTCATGTGACAGAAATGACATCAGAATTCACCGTTTATAACTGATGACATCAGAACTCACCGTTTATAAGGATATCATTTACAGGATATTCATGGCTTTTGTGTATTATATCCTCTTTCTTTACCTGAGACCCAGGCAATGAAAGACTATATTAAAGAAAATCTTGAGAAAGGTTTCATTAGACCCTCAAATTCCCCTGCAGGTGCTGGGTTCTTTTTCGTGGGCAAGAAGGATGGATGTCTTCAGCCATGTATTGATTATCGTGGCCTAAATAAAATTACTGTCAAGAACCTCTATCACCTTCTGTTAATTTAAAAATGCTACTATCTATACTAAACTTGATCTTAGAGGTTCATATGACCTCATTCGTATTAGGGAAGGGGATGAGTGAAAAATGGCCTTTAACACCAGAGATGGCCACTATGAATATTTGGTCATGCCGTTTGGCCTATGTAATGCTCCCGCAGTGTTTCAAGAATTTGTTTCTGGGACTTACTTGGGCTATACATAGTGGTGTATCTTGACGATATTTTAATATTTTATTCTAACCAAGGTGACCATCAACAACATGTCCGGGAGGTTTTACTCAGGTTAAGAAGGAATAATTTGTTCGCAAAACTAGAGAAATGCACCTTTGAGGTCTCTTCTGTCCAATTTTTGGGATTTTACATTTCTGGTAGGGGATAGGAGATGGATCCCGGGAAGGTTTAGGCCATATTGGAATGGGCTCAGCCTCTTTCATTACGGGCAACTCAAAGGTTTTTAGTGTTTCCGAATTATTATCGTCAATTCATTAAAAACTTTTCTTTGGTGGTGTCTCCAATTACGGATCTGACCAAGAAGGGTGCTGATCCAAGTATATGGCCTTCCGAGGCTATTCAAGCCTTTGAATTCCTGAAAAGGGAATTTGTATCTGCCCCCATTCTTTGTCACCCTGATACAACTTTACCCTTTATTGTAGAGGTTGATGCCTCAGAAGTTGGGGCAGGTTTTAGTCCTTTCTCAAAGGTATCCAATAACCAACAAGGTGCATCCAATAACCAACAAGGTGCATCCATGTGCATTTTTTTCTAAAAAATTCTTGTCTGCTGAAGCCAATTATGACATTGGTAATAGAGAATTGTTGGCTATTAAATGGACCATTGAGGAATGGCGACACCTGTTGGAGGGAGCTAAAAATACCATAAAGGTCTATACTGACCACAAGAACCTATTATACATCGAGTCTGCTAAATTAAACTTAAAATCTCTAATGGGACACGACAAGGGTGCCCACTCTCAACCTTAATTTTTGCATTAGTTATGGAACCATAAGCAACAGCAATAAGGAATAATAGTAATATTACAGGTATCCAAGTGTGGGAAAGATCTCACAAAATTAGCTTATTTGAGGATGATGTCCTATTAGTGATATCCAACCCCAAAACTTCTCTGCCTCATATACACCAAACCCTGGCTGGATTTTCATTGGTTTCATTCTACAAAATTAATGGAGGAAAATGCATGATCCTGAACATGAGAGTAAATGAGATGCAGTTTTCATATAAGTGGGGTAAAAACTTGATTCCATACTTAGGCATTAAATTGACATCATATTGTACACATAGTTGCTGAAATTTATGATGGGCTAATACACAAGCTAAAAGTTGAAACTAATACGTATGAACAATTAGAACTGTCCTGGATAGCTAGAATAAATGCTGCCAAAATGATGGTACAGTACTATCAAAAGTGTTATACTTGATGAGAAAGATTCCTTTAATAATTTCTATTGAGATTCTAAAGAGACTGCAGGGGCTGTCCCAGGACTTAATATGGAAGAATAAACAAGTTATGTACAGGTCTATGAACCAGGGAGGCCTTAGTGTCCATAATTTGACTGACTAAATGAAAGCCACTATTGCAGATAAAATAAAAGAGATACTGACATCAGAAAATAACCTTTTTTATTATCTATCATAACATTGTCTTTGAATGCTATTTATAATTTTTCCATAAAAGTATTTGCCTGATGCTTTTACATTAACTTTCTAGTAGTCTGTTAGCATAAGAAACTCTAACTGACAGGTTAAGAAAGGACAGTCAGGTTGGCAAAACAGTCAGGTTTAGGAACTTCAGGTGACAATTACTTACAAAAGCAGAACTATCAGCGAAAAACGCTGGAAAAAAATCATCAAGATGACCTATAGGTAACTATTGATGTAGATTAATATTTTGAAAAGAAAATTTTTAGTGTCGGTATTCTTCAGGTCCTCTTCCTCCCCTTCTGCAATTTACTTCACTTTTGGTGCATGTGCAGTTGTTACGCACCAGAATACTGCTCCAACTGTACATTCTCCAATACCGCGCTCACTTCCTGAAGAATAACGAAGAGCCAGAAGATGGCACCCATGAGCTCTGCTGCGCTTACTCTGCACTTATAGGCAAGTATAGGATTACGGGCACTTATAGATCATATCACCTATGTGGGGGGATAGCGGGGAGGGGGGACTATGTAGGGTACTGGTTAGGGGGTTTTATTTGTGGGGAGGGTTGAGTTCTCCTTTCATAAACCTCTCTTTTCCACACCAACCAACAACAACCCATAATATCACAGTCTATCACAGACTTGCTGCTATTCATATTTATCGAAGGAAAATGAAAGTAAATATCATTTGCTTGCAGCAATGACAAAAGCATTTTTGGGGAGATTTGTCACTTGCAGTTAGCGACTTTTTTAACATGGGTGATACATCTCCCCAATGGAGCTTAATGGATTAATAGCACTGCTGGTACTGTCCTGAATTATTGCGAGTGGGTAAACAGGCATGACTGCCTATACTGTCTCCCAATAATTTAGGGTGGCTTCAGGCATCTCTCATTTTGTGCTAGCGTGATTGTGTGGTGAGCCTCAAGGAGGTGCGGGCCTGTCGCATCCACTATCTCTAATTGATCTAAAATGTATTTGTCTTGTAAAAAGCTTGCTGAGTTAAACTAGTGCGACAGAAGGGAACAATACAGCTCAAAGGATTTATTGTGACATATATAGCACAGAGTCTATCACTTTTTGATAAATGCGCCTAAGTCTTCTATGCAAGTGAATGTAAAGCTGGAGAGTTGCTCTTGAATGAACTGCTGTAAAGTCTATGTTCACTCTTCAATAAATATTCCCATAGTGTATTATTGTATTTGGATAGGAAATATAATTCCTTGAGCTTTTTTGTGACATACACACTAGATGGCAGTGTTTGACTGTGCAAAAAATTTACTTCTTTCAAATGCAGTTTCTAAGTATCACAACATAAATAGAATGCATATAGAAAATATATTGTTTCTGTTGGTGCATTGTTTAATAGCATATTACAGTGTGCCGGAACTCTTCTGGGATTCTTGGAAGCATAGCATATTTATTGTTTTCATACTGTTCAAAGTTTTAGTATACAGACACTAGGGAGTCTAGCATAACATTTTAAAAATAATGTTGTTATTGATACCAGGACTATTAAAGAATAGCAATGCTGTTTTGTTATAGAACAAATTTATTTAAAATTAACAGAACCCTTTGAACTCCATGGACCTTAGTGTAAAAATTGTGTCATAATTCCTCTGTATGTGGACCAACATAAGAAGCAGTTTATCTGATCAAACCAGCCATACTTGACTAAAATGGAAAATGGACCAACTAATAGATGCTCAGACCATGTATGGGTTTATTATCTAAACTGCATGGGTCTGTTGTGTATTGTCAGTACATCTACGTATGTGTGTGTTTAGTTACTTATTGTTTTCATCATATAGCTCTCAGGTATCTCCTATGTGTTCATGGGGCAGAGCAAGAGAATATAAACCAGTACCACCCCAGAAGACTGTAGAAGACTTAAGGTATCAAATTTACAGAAAGAACCCTTTATCCAGAAAACGCCAGGTCTCAAGAATTCCAAGTAATAGATCCTATAGCTTTATTAGAAATGTGAGTATATAATGGCACTTGCAATGGAGTGGAGAGGTTGGGGAATGGTCAGGTGGTAATAAATCCCCCCCCCATCTGCCTGCAACACACCTCTGGGGGCAATTGGTCGGCCTAAACATACCTGACCCTACCTGTCCTGCGGATTTTGGGCAGGTCCAAACATCACTATCCCCCACTATCTAAAAAAAACGCCACTGCACTTGTATCTGTATCTGTTTTATCAGTTTTGGACATGAGAAGAAATTCACATTTCTAATACAGGTATTCAGGACCTATTGCCTGGAATTCTTGAAACCTGGAGTTTTCTGGACAAGGGATCTTTCTATAATTTTGATCACCATACCGTACATTTTCTCCAATCATTTAAACATTAAAATAAAACCAATAGGGCCACCAGTCGGGATTATGCCGTTTAAAAGTTGTTTTCACCTTACAATTAAGTTTTCATCAACAGATATATGGTTGCTCGGGTCTTTTACCTTACTGACCAGACAGTTGTTTTAATGAGAGACTGGAATATGAATAGGAGAGGGCCTGAACAGCAAGATCTGTAATAAATGTAACAATAACAATAAAATTGTAGCCTTACAGATCAATAGTTGGCTGCCCGGGTCAGTGGGATAAGAAAAATTATATACAATATAAAAAGACCCGTTGGAAAGTTAAAAAATTGACCATTCTATACACATTAAAGTTATCTTATTAGGAAGTACATGGTACAATTTTATTATTACAGAGCAAAGGGAAATCATTTTCTATTGACATATTGGCAGGAAACGTTTCCTTTTATTTATATACAATTTCTGATTTGTGCAAACTTTTATTAAGTTGGTACTAAATAAAACGGAGGCCTTCAATGCGTTTCGGTCCTTCTAACGTTAAAATGGGTTAATAAAATGCCAGTTTCAACCTATGCTGCACTTTAAGGTACTTTTGAATTTATGCCAAATTTACTAAGCCCTGTTAGTTTAATTAATGACACAGTTTCATTTAAAAGAGACTGCCTTGTTCAATATCCAACTTACTTGGAACATGGCCAAAGTGCCGTCCTTTGAATGTACCTTCAGGAATATTTTAAAAACAATGTGTCTGTGTCTTACCCTTATTAAAAAGTGCATTAGTGGAATGATTAAAGTATTACAATTAAAAGAGTTTTAAGTTCACTTGCCAGACTATTTGTGCATTCCAAGAGAAATTAATGCCATTTAAGGGAAATGCTACTTATTAATATTTTATTACAGCTTTAATTAAGATTACAATAACTCAGAACACAGACTACAATTCTAAAAACAATATATATATATATATATATATATATATATATATATATTACCTTTTATATTTTTAATATGTATCAGTTTGCTTTAATTTATTTATGCATGAGTGTCAGATTGCTCAAAACATTTATGAAAAAAATAAACTGATCAAACTTGATGTAAACATTGCTTCTGTACATTAACAGCTCGTTTCACTTCGGAAATGCAGTATGTCTGAGTGGAAGAGAAAACATTTAATCCTTTTGTATTCTTTATTAGCATTACTGTTTGGATTATGCAACAATAGCTCATTGTACTGCATGCACATGCAGCAAGGTTCCACAGATAAATGGTTTCTGGAACTTGTGGAGATGTGCAGATCTTCTTTCTAAATAAAAAAAGCAACATTTTGACATATACCGGTAATATAGTTCTGTTTCAGAACAGATCATGCCAAAGTATCCAACAGACAGAAAAAATGTTATCCAAGAGGAAATTGGCATGATGTAAACAGGACCGAATTTTTCTCCTAAATTCTGAGTTACATGGGATGCTAGAAGAGGTTCCACTTCATAACAGCATGGTTTCATGCAGGAGTGTAAGTGCATCAAGATGTATTAAAGTAACAGCTCATTTGGGTTCTGCAGCACAACTTATTGATTTAAACTTACATATAGTAGTGATTTTATTTATTTTGCAAACATCGGTGTTCTTACTTTGCCCTTGATTCCACCTTATTCATGCTCTGAACTCGGCTCCTCCCTCCCTTGTTGTTTTCTTGGTGCCTTTAAGGTGTGGTTTACCTTTAGGTTAACTTAAGCATGTTATAGAATGTCCTATTCCTAGGGACTTTGCAATCGGTCTTAATTACTTTTTTAAATTGTATTATTACCCATACTTTTGTGCCTTTTTTTAACTTTCAGATCTGGGTCACTGACCTTGGCAGACAAAAACTATTGCTTTTTGAGATTACAATTTTATTGTTATTTGTTACTTTTTGTTGCTTATCTTCTTATTCATACCATCACCCTTTCCTACTCCAGTCTCTCATTCAATTGACTGGTTGGTTGGTAGGGTAAATATATGAAAATATTAGGTTGTAGAATAAATCCAAAGCAGCAAACTTGACTGCAATTTCTTTATTGAGGAGTAGAGATATACAACATGTTTCGGGCAATGCCCTTTATCAAGTGTACACTTGATAAAGGGCATTGCCCGAAACATGTTGTGTATCTCTACTCCCCAATAAAGAAATTGCAGTCAAGTTTGCTGCGTTGGATTTGTCCTACATCCTAATATTTTCATATACTAACCTAATTGGGATATCAAGCACAGGATAACCCGTGGGACAAGCCGACAAGAACATTTGGTGAGCTGCAATTGCTTCATAATTATGGTAGGATAAATATGACCATACCAACCAGATACAGTAACTGTTGAAATACCAAAGTGGAGAGCTGCTGAACAAAAAGCTAAATAACTAAAAAAAACACAAAAAAAATTAAAACCAATTTTGATATTCTGATGTCTCAGAATATCAATATCTACATTATTGCAAAAGTTAATTAAAAGGGGAATCATCTCTTTACTGATAAAAGAACCATAGCTCAAATGATTTCAAGAATGCCTCTATGTACATGCCATTTCAGTAAATAAATGCAAATATACTAGGGCTCATTTACAAACATAGGTGCTAAATTGTAGAAGATGAGTTGTGCATATCAGCCAGTCAGCAGTTTTGATCAGAAAATGAAAGCAAACTTCTTATTGGCTGCTATAGGCAACTGCACTGATTGAACACCTCTGTTAGTAAATCAGCTATTAAGCAAAGTGAATTTGCTTAAAGGGATAATTGCTTAAAAAAATCATTGTTTTGCCACCATAATGAATTTATGCTAGCTTTGTTACCATCAAATATAATTTATTGGAATTACAGAGAAAACAGGAATAAAATAAGATTTGTTTGCTTATATATGACTATGGAAAATGGTATATTTTGGATATTTATGGATAATGGGTTTATAAATAATGAATTAATATTTGATTTCAGATATGCTCTACATATGCTCTATATCCTATTTTGAGTTTCCATTTCAAAGGGATTATTCAGTGTAAAAATAAAAGCTGGTAAATAGATAGGCTGTGCAAAATAAAAATGTTTTCAATATACTGTAGTTAGTTAGCCAAAAATGTAATGTATAAAGGCTGGAGTGACTGAATGTCTTACATAATAGCCAGAACACTACTTGTTTTGCAACTCTCTTGGTTTCCACTGATTGGTTACCAGTCAATAACCAATTACTGACTGGTGGGCATATGAGTCATACCTGTTCGCTTTTGAATCTGACCTGCTTGCTAAGGATGATAAACATGCTAACTGAACAGTTATGTCCCATGTGGGTCCCCTTGAAGTTGCTGACTAAGAGTAAGAGAGCTGAAAAGCAGGAAGTAGTGTTCTGGCTATTATGTTAGACATCCAGTCACTCCAGCCTTTATACATTACATTTTTGCCTAACTAACTATATAAGAAACATTTTTTATTTTGCACAGCCTATCTATTTACCCAGTTTTTATTTTTAACTGAACTGTTCCTTTAAGATTACATAATATGTTAAGTATGATTCATTGCATCAAATCTTTAGCTCATTAAATGTGTCCGGCATGTTTGCTACATAAAAAGCAAGTGGTCTGAACACCAACAGTTAGAATAATAACTTCTGATAAATACTATCTTTTTTCCTCACCCCCAAAAATGTGGTTTGTTAAAATGGTAACAGTAATTCTTATTTTCTTCTCTATCAGTGTTATTGAGTTTTTGACAGCAAAGCTTTTTTCTGTGCATTACAGTTCTCGACCTCCCGGCTATACACAATGCTGGCAAAAGTATCAAAGAGATTGTAACTTACAAAATATATACAATCAAATATGATTTTTGGCACATGAAAGGATGTTGATTAAGAGGCTTATCTCTCCCTGTTTCCTAAAGATGCTTTCCAGGTTCCCAACATGATAACACATTTTTCTCCAGTCAGAAGACATTATTAGCTTTGGAATGGGTACAGTACATCATGCTCAACATCTGAACACTGCCCAAACCACATGTAGCCACAATCTTTTAACCTTTTTAAGCACTGGAAAAATACTTTACTGTATTTTGTACTGTTTAGTGATAACAAATTGAACATATAAAAGAACATGGGTTTTCTAGAAAAATGACTAAACATTTGAGATTAGGACCTTTTGGTTTTAATAATTAAATGTAATAAGATTTTGATGGTAGGAGTTTTTTAAAATGTAACAAAGTTATTTAAGGTTTTTATGTTTACTCTTTTAAGAGTAAAATGTGTTTATTTATACTTCCTAAAATGTACAAACATTAGAAAAGAATTATTTCTCCTGCTAAAATGTTGCGTTTTTGTCCACTGGTCATTTCACCCCACATTTATGAAACCTCTTTTCAAAGACCCATATAGTGTGCACAGAAACTTTGATGCTGTATTGTTATCTCAGCTGAGACATTCTTAACAGACTTTGTTAAAGTTGAAATGCAAATCCAAGTATTACTAATCTGAGATGAACAAATTCAACATATTTTCAATATGTCCCTATAACAAATGAGATTAACTTTTTACAGTATAGCATGAGAGTGGTTGCAATAAAATTTTCCCTGCACAAACTCCATATCAGCACTCATAGGGATATTCCCGCTCCCATGCCCCATCAGAAGGACCCTCCCCAAAGCTTTAAAGGCCACTGTATGTCCACTTGCACTGGATTTAAACACCATAATTTAGTCAAATTGCTGACCTTATCCACTGCTTTCTGTCCATCAAAGCCAATAGAATGAAACCGTGTGTATGTGTGGAATAAAGGTCACTGATGTAGGTCTATGCTGCAAACATTTTGTGCTTAATGTTTTGAGCTTTCTTTCAAGTGTTGACACATACGCATGACTTTAAAAGTCACCTTGCCTCCAATATGGCATCTTTTTGTCCTACTGCTTTCTCCCTGGAAGCAATATTTTTGCTTTATAACCTTGGGAAAGCATTAAGTGGCCAGAAATGGCATCTAGGGACTGAGTTTTTTGATCCATGAGATCTTTTCCCCTGCAGATTACCTCATAAACTGGGATTGTCAGCACTTTTCAGCTGGAAAAGCTAGGATCATTCTGTTATGGTATGTTTCATCCCATTTGCCTTCCTGGTGTGTTTTGATGGTATCCAGCGGCAAGTGCTTGTCCCCCCTCAAATATGTGTGCCCTTCTGGCCTTCGGCCTTCTTAAAAGTGTCCTGTGGCAATGGTGTGTGGCCCTGAACCCTTGGTATTTTTGTGGATGTGCAAAGGAGGTGGAAATTAGCAGTGCACAGTAAATCTTTTAGTTTATGGCCTGAGTCTTTTGGTCTCCATTTCCATATTCAGATATGGGTCTGGTGTCTCCTGTATGTTGTTGTTTGGTCTGTTGTATGGCACCAGTTGTGTGTTATGGTTACTAGCAAACAGGGGTGTAACTACTGGGGGAGCAGGGGGTGCAACTGTGCCAGGGCCCGCAACCTCGCAGGGCCCCCCTGGAAGATCGCGCGCGCTGCAGCCGCAGAGAAAAATCACGCAGACGAGGGTGGGGGTGGCCCGGCTGCACGACCCGCACCAGGGCTCGCCCCCACCAAGTTCCGTTACTGCTAGCAAACACACTAGGTAATGCCTTAAACCTTTCAGTTGCTCTGCATTGTGTTATAGCAGTTCCTATTAATGTATCCATGTTTCATTAGTAATTTAATATCTGTGTAAGTGCATATATCTTCAAAAACAGGGGTCTTATGATCATCAGCCACTCCACAACATTCTACAAATAAAAGGTAAACTATACATGGTGGTTCTAACTATTTACCTCCAGTCATATTTTTATACTATCCAGTATACAATGCAGTGTACAACTGATTTGTAAGAGAATGGCCCAACATAGGGCTAACTCCTCAGGACTAAACTCTGTACTCTATCTACATCTCAAGGAAAAGGGACACGCATTAGAGGACAGCAATGTGCACATTTTGAAAGAGAAGACAGATGGTTTGAAAGAAGTGTGAAAGAGTAGGGATGGGCGAATTTTTTCGCCTCGTTTCGCTGAAAAAATGACGCCCATAGACTTGTATGGAGACGTGCGACAAAAAAAAGAAGGCGCGCGACAAAATAATTTCGCCGCGCGACAAAACTTTTTTGACGCCCATAGACTTTAATGGGCGTCTGCGACATTTCGCCGGCGGCGAATTTTTGGCGAAGCAAAACGGGTCAAATTCGCCCATCCCTGTGAAAGAGGCCATTTATGCCAAAATGGAAAAACCATCTCTACAACCCCGCTTGTCATTAACATTAAATGCTGCTTTGCCATCTTTACCTGGTACCTGTAATTACAGAAATTTTTGTTGAGTTTTTTTTATATATACAATGGTGGGTCAGAGTAATACTTTGATTTAAATTTTGTACAAAACAGTCTTGTAGGAAGGATCCGTTGATCATAGTTTTATATAAAAAAGCTTTGTAGGAAAGAACTGTTGAACCCAATTACATAATGTGTTTTTGACTTCTGAAAGTTTATGGGGCCCATTTACTTAGCTCGAGTGAAGGAATAGAGGAAAAAAACTTCGAATTTTTTTTTGGCTACTTCAACCGTCGAATGGGCTTCTTCGACCTTCGACTTCGAATCGAACAATTCAAACTAAAAATCGTTCAACTATTCGACCATTCGATAGTCGAAATACTGTCTCTTTAAAAAAAACTTCGACTCCCTAGTTCGCCACCTAAAAGCTACCAAAGTCAATGTTAGCCTATGGGGAAGGTCCCTGGCGAAGTGTTGCGATGGCTGCAAAGCCGTTGCTGGCGAATTTTTGCCGCTTAGGGAATTTGCCCTAGGTGTGGTGTGTAAATGATTTCCTAGAGACTTTAACAACAATATGCAAAACAGTACTATTGAGTTTCAGCCAACACTTTAAAAGGTTCAATGGAAACATTGTGATTGGATGTCTGTGACTGTACTACCCTTAAGGGTTTAAATGCCAGGGAATTCCCTTCCACTCAGTTCAAATGAAGAAGACGCTCAAATAAGTGGTGAAATGTTTTCAAGAAAACTCTTAAGGGGCCCATTCACTAAGCTCGAGTGAAGGAATAGAGGAAAAAAATGTTGATTTTCGAATGGTTTTTTTGGCTACTTCGACCATCGAATTGGCTACTTCGACCTTCGTCTATGACCTTCGACTTCGAATCGAACGATTCAAACTAAAAATTGTTTCGACTATTCGACCATTCGATAATTGAAGTACTGTCTCTTTAAAAAAAACTTTGACCCCCTAGTTTGCCACCTAAAACCTACCGAGGCCAATGTTAGCCTATGGGGAAGGTCCCCATAGGCTTTCCAAGGTTCCAAGGCGATCCTTCGATCGATGGATTAAAATTCTTCGAATCGTTCGATTATTCCTTCGATCGTTCGATCGAAGGAATTGCGCAAGGAATTGCGCAAAATCCTTCGATATTCGAAGTCGAAGGATTTTAATTCGACAGTCTAATATCGAGGGTTAATTAACCCTCGATATTCGACTCTAGGTAAATGTGCCCCTAAGGGTTATATTTATAAAATAGTGAAGTTAGAGATCGCCACAGTCCTCTAGAATGAAATTCCGCCACTCTCCATTCATTGCTATGGGATTTTGAAAGGCGTATTTATCAAAGGATGAACTTTCACTTATTGATAAACACTCTTTTAAAAAACCCATAGAGATTAATGAAGAGTGGCGGAATTTCACTCTAGACGACGGTGGCGATCTCTAACTTCACTCTTTGATAAATATACCCCTAAGTCCAGTTGCCTTTGACTTAATTCAACTAGTGCATATATCTAATTAATAATGGAACAGGACACTAGGGAATGTGCATTGATCAGTCCATCCTCTTTTGTATGATTGTTGAGTCTAAAGACCTTTCTGTTCTGTACATGAGGACCCCAGAAGGGATCTTGGCTCTCAAACCAGCCACAGTTTGCAGCCTCCAAGGGAATCTTAAATGGAGATACCCATCTGAAAACTAAAGAGGTAGTACGGTAGAAAGCAAACTAAAATCCAGATTTTTGTGAAACAAATCTGGTTTGGCAGTGCAAAGTGATTTAGAAAGTTAGAAAGCAGCTGTGATTGTCCACAATTGGAACACAGTCAATGCCAGAGAGTAGCTAGATTTCACAAAACAGTAATTACACTGGTTGATGCTAGCAAAGCTTGAGGCTAAGCAGTAAAATACTAGCTTCTCTCTGGAGACCAGGATTTGAATCTTTGAACCATAGGAGGAGGATGCATATGGTTGTGCACAAGGCAGAAGCAGTATCCAGTATCTTTTACTAGTGATGGGCGAATTTATTCGCCAGGCGCGAATTCGCGGCGAATTTGCGCGATTCGCGGCAGGCGAATAAATTCGCGAAACGCCCGCGAAAATTCGGCGAAAAAATTCGCCGGCGTCAAAAATTTTTTTTCGAAAAAACGGACGCCGGCGTCACAAACGGACGCCGGCGTCGGAAAAACGGGCGCCGGCGTCAAAAACGGGCGCCGGCGTCAAAAACGAGACGCCGGCGCAGTTTCGCGAATTTTTCGCCGTTTCGCGAATTTCGCGCGAAATTCACGAATTTTTCGGCGAAGCGAAACGGCGCAAATTCGCCCATCACTATCTTTTACTATTTTACAGTGAACACTTTCTTGCACCTTTCTGGAACCTAGACCTTGTCAGTTCAAAACGTATTAATCATGTTGTGAATTTTACTTTTCTACATTCTTAGAATATTATCTTAATGACTTTCTTTTGATATTTAGCATTCTGTCTTGGTATCGCAACAACTGATAATACTAGGATCATATATACCTTCCTTATCTGAAACACTTTTTTGCAACGTGCAAATTTGACAATCACTCTGACAATGACATTTGGGGTTTATATTGAGCTAAAGTGGTGAGACATGTCAAAACTGTACGTGAATATGTGCAGCTGTGTGTGATGCTTGCCGCTATCTCTTTGTTGAAGAACACTTCACATTGTGTTACATTACACATGTAATGACACTTGTCTGTTTCATTTAACAACTGCAAGAATATAATGTAAAATTAAATAAAGTACAATTCTGTTTAGCTGACCATACATGTAGGATAATTGGTATATACCTTCTTATGCTTCACATACCATGCTCCTTGGGCTGCTAGGCATTATCCCCTGCTTGCTTTTTGTAAGAGGATTATATCACATAGAGGGGTAGTGAAATCGGATACAGCAAAATATGGAGAGCCATCCTGATATAATAGTAGATTATACAAATAAAAACTGTGAGCTAAGTTATAAATGAGCCAGAAACCTTTATAGAAAGCTAAGGGTAAAAAGTAAAAACAAAATAATTATATGTATGTGTATTTTTTATATTTCTATTAGACAAATGCATAATGAAAATACAAACATAAGTTATACTATATAGATCAGTTGTTATGCTCCTATTCTAGGAATTGTGTTAAATGTTATAAACTTTTCCATGGACTGCATCCCACAGGAAAAGGAATTTTTATTGTTGTTTATAGTGAACTGTGTACTGTGTGCAAACACCATTTGCTTTTTCAGTTCAAGTATATACCCTGGTGGATTCATTGCAACATCTTGGCTTCACTGCAAGAGACTTTGGATGTAACCTTCTCTGACAAAGTTTTCTAGGACCTGTGGACCGGACTGTCCTTTAGGTCCAATCTTATATTCTGGGATTGCATACAACATTACTGTTTATTAAGTCTGTTGCTGTTTATTGATTGAGCATCCATTGTGATTTATTGTAGAGTTCCTATTTATTATATATTTTCTGTTTTCTAAAAAGCCAAAATATTTCACAGTGCTGACCAGTTACAAGTAATGTGTATAAAAATTGCATAAGATGCAACTGAACAAAAAAAAAAAATAGGGGTTGTTTACAGTGTATTTCCATTAGCATTATCCAAATTCCCCTGTTAGCATATATTATTTTGCATTACTGTGATGCCATTTGTTAATGCTGGTTAGCAATGCTGGCAAAACAATTACGGCTTCTAAAATTACTCACATGGGATTGACTAGAATCAAATGTTATCAGTATTTTTCCAGTGAGAAATGCAGCATACAATAGTATAGTTGTATAAGCCAAACTAAATGAATCTACTCACAAACAGGAATTCATGAGATCACAACACACAAAGTATTCTGTGATCTAGAAGCACTTTTTACCTTCTGGTAATATGATGAATCATACCAGTGCGGTAAACTAGAACAACTGATCACTTACTATTCCTTTCAATTCGAGGTATGATTTTTGAAAAAAACAGCTGTACAATGTGTGTTTAAATCAGCCTCACAGTGGTTGTGTTCCTTTTAATTGTAGGGGAGCTATGTATACTTGTCTCTCCTCTGTGCAAGGAGTTGACAGGAAGGAAGGCCTTCAGGAAGGTGATGGGAGAAAGAGCAGAAAGAAAGCAAGGTGCTGCAACGTACCAGGTACCAACTGTAAGGGGCCCGAAGGCTCAGACAGAGGTAGCGGACCAAGGAGGAAGCACAGTCTCACCAGATCGAGGTATCCAAGGGGTTAAGAGAAGGCAAAGTCAGGTCCAGGCAATAAGGTCGGTACAGGCGGCAAAGGTTCAATACACAGTATAAACAGGCAAGGTCAAGATCAGGATCAGATAACAGAAGAATATAGCGCACCCAGGAACTCACTTAGTGGAACTTATTGTAGTGCAAAGTCTGGAGTGCTCTGGCGCCTTAATTAACCCTTCATTGGCGCCAAAAACGTACGTGGTGACGTCATCACGCTCGCGTCTTTGTGCTGGCATCTTTGCGCTGGTGTCCAACCCGGCGCTGGCGTCTTTGTGCTGGCATCTAGATGATGACATCACTGAACTGCGCCAGATTCGGACGATCTGCATGGAAGGAAGAGACGCCGCCATCTTGGGACGGAATGCAACCATGCTGGTAAGCCTTCCTTACACCAACTGTGTATGAAAAGTCAGTAGGGAACCCCAGTGGCAGAAACATTTCCAGTAAATAAGTGACATTAAAGAAAAGACCTGATATGGGACTGCAGAGTTTAGCAAACCATTCAGATGCCTTTTCAAGTGTACACAATCAGAACTTTTCTTTCAGAATTATAATTTCTCTAGATAAATGTTAGTGCTGATTGACCACAATAGGTTTCTGCACAAGTAAAACAGTGCTCCTTTATTAGTGTATCAGGACTATTGTACTTCTACGTGGCATCAGTATATGATTTGTTGCTTTATAATTGATGCACGTTTTGCTGTATCTTAGAACTTATTTTCCATGTTGTATTTTATTAAAGAGAATTTTAGCCTGCAGGAGAAATATATTCTTTTGAGGGACAGTGGTGTTTAGGCCTGTCTTTGTATGGCAAAATAATTCTCAAAATATAAGAAGAGCAAGTAAACGTACCAGTGGAGTCCTATTGAAATCAACTCGTTCTGTGACCTTAATTATAATCTGTAGATCAAACTCAAAACATTCCAAACCCGTATAGTAATAATTAATGTTGGGATATTATCAGTCTGCCGCATTTTGAAACACTTACAATGGTTAACCATCATGTTTTGTCTGAACAGATTGATCATAAATAACTAGTAGGTGAACGGGCTTCCAAATATAAGCGAAGGATGTTTACAGGATGCAACTTTGACCTTAAACTATTATACTGTTGCACATCTTGTTTACACTTCTGGCACACACTGCCATCACCTTTTCCTATATTGAAAGTACTTCTGTTAAAATAGTAATGTTGTCTAAGTGTATAATGGGATATGCAAAATTGGTGTTTTGCAGTTTTTGTATTTTTATCTTGTTCTTTAGAGAGGTCAGCAATAAGTCTAATAATAGCTTTGTTTCATGTACATGCTTTTATCAGTGGTCTGATTGACACAAAATGCATAAAATTATGTAGTAGCCCCATGAATGTGCTAATTATTGAGGATTTAAAGTGGTTTTAACTTTACGTTGTCAGGCGTAATAAGATATGTCAGTTCCTAATTCACTTGAATAGTGTCTTTCTCCTAACCAAACAGCAGTAAGTCAACCCCTCCACAGAGGTGTCTGATCATGTTAAAGGACATCTCTAGAGGTGTTCTACACTACATTTTATGCTTATCCTTAAAAAAAATGTAAGGATTATATTTAATGCTCTCAATTTCTTTTATGTCCCTTTTTAGCCATATTACTTCAATTTCCTTAAGTAAATTGCTACTGTACCATACTTTTTTTTAAATAATATTCTGTAGGAATCCAAATATACAGCTTGAATGTTGAATTGAGTGTTTTCTACAATACATTGAATTTATGCAAAAACCACCATAAAGATTATTTCCATCACATAAACCAAAATGTAAAAAAGATAAGTTGACATTTGCAGATGTTACTGAATGCAGCTAATGTATTTCTAACGATCCCAATACAGATTAATTAGGACATTGTTGTTCACGTTCATTCACATTCCATGTCACAAATAATTATACCAAACAAAATGACCACAATTAATTTACATTCTTATGTGTGAATACTAATATATTCTGACACTAATATATTCTAACACTTAGTTGCATGCAACCCTGTTGCATAGGTAAATCTGTATGTAATAGGTTTATATGGATTTGTAATATAACTTTATATTTTAATTAAATGTAATATTCACTCATATTGTGGTGTGAATACAAATGAACGTATTAGGAAATGCTGTTGGAATGGGAAACTTAAAGGGATACTGTCATGGGAAAAAACATTTTTGTCAAAATGAATCAGTTAATAGTGCTGCTCCAGCAGAATTCTGCACTGAAATCCATTTCTCAAAAGAGCAAACAGATTTTTTTATATTCAATTTTGAAATCTGACATGGGGCTAGACATATTGTCAATTTCCCAGCTGCCCCAAGTCATGTGACTTGTACTCCCTAACACAAGATAATAGCTGCCTGGTAGATCTAAGAACAACAATCAATAGTAAAAACCCATGTCTCACTGAGACACATTCAGTTACATTGAGAAGGAAAAACAGCAGCCTGCCAGAAAGTATTTCTCTCCTAAAGTGCAGGCACAAGTCACATGACCAGGGGCAGCTGGGAAATTGACAAAATGTCTAGCCCCATGTCAGATTTCAAAATTGAATATAAAAAAATCTGTTTGCTCTTTTGAGAAATGGATTTCAGTGCAGAATTCTGCTGAAGCAGCTGTATTAACTGATTCATTTTGAAAAAAAAAAATTTCCCATGACAATATCCCTTTAATATACATCGTTTTTGTGCATTGGCAAATAACTGCTTAATGCATTCTACTTATCTCTGTCATAAGGATCCTACAAGCCGAACAGCCTGCTGCTTGCCAGGTGCTAGGGATCGGCATGTGGTGGAATAAGGGGACAGATTATTGGGAGGGGCTGGGGAAGACCCATCAGTCTTGGGACACATAGGTACCAATGACAAAGTTAGGGGAGAGTGAAGTCCTCAAGAATGATTTAAAAAAAAAACTAGGTGAAAAGTTGAGGGGGATGGCTTCCAAGGTAATTTTTTCAGAGATATTACCTGTGCCATGATCCCGACAGCGTGAGCATAGGGAGATTGCCGAAAGATTGCTGTAGTCCTTTCTTTCTAAAAAGGCAATATGTCTATCTTGAACCAGTTAACCAGTATTTACAGTTTATATTCTTTCACACAGATATTAAAAAATCACTAAAACCACTGGCAAAGTTACTGAACTACCGAATCCTATTAACCAGGATTTTAGTTCTCTTTGGCAATGAGCTTTGATGAAATCATTGAGGCTTTTTACAGACTTGGATACCTATATGTGTAATGAGATTTGATTTCATTAAATAAGAAGCCCTGTCAAAGGAGCATTCACATCCTAAATAGTAAAAGAGCGAATTAACTAGCTACAGAACATCATATATGATTGAAAACTTAAATTAAGAGAATTTTTTTTCTCTTAAAAAGGTGTTAGGCAAATCTATATGGTGTTGGCACACATTTGCTTGAGACTGGCATGGAGTACAATCTATGCTGCTTTTCACACAATGCTCTTTTTAAGTATTTCATAATGGAAAAAAAAAAATCTACATTCTGCATTTAATAAACAACTCATTGTAGTTATTGGACATTTTGGATATTACTTGTTGGGCAGCATGCCCAGCCAGCTTCGATATTTCATCTGGCAAAGCATAGATTTGCTTTGTTAACTATGAACAAAAGGGCAGAAACAAAGATAGAACATTATGAACTGTGTCTCTGGGGAAAGAGCTTATAAAATGGAGAAAACGTATGTTTGGAAATACAAAAGACGCACTGTTCAGGTATCACAGTATCACAGTAATTTAAGACCTGGTATTTGTTTATGGATCCCAGGGCCCCATACAATTCACCTTAGCCTTTCAGATGGAAGGAAAAGGTGCCATTAAGGTGCTTGCTTGCCTATAAACACGATGATATTTTTTATATGTGCTTCCCATATTTTAATTAGTTTACATTCCAGAATCCTTTTGTTTTTGCTAAAGCTTTGCTCCTGATAGCGGTAGTTTAACAGGATTTTAAAGGCAACAGAATACATAGCATGTATTCCTCCGTTCAGCCGCAGGGGAGCGCTGGAGTAGACGCACTGAATTATTGTCAATGGGGCTGTACTCACACTTATGCATGCAAGTGCCAAACATAGTTTGGGGTGCCAAACATAGTTTGGGATGCAACATGTTGCGTTTTACCTGCATTTGGCGCATACATGCGTCTGTGTGAGTACAGCCCCATTGACAATAATTCAGTGCGTCTACTCCTGCGGCTGAATGGAGGGAAGCGTAACACAGGGGAGCGCACAACCGCCTGTGTGTAAGCGCCCTTACTAACATACAAAATGCTGTTTAACAGAACTCCTGATTTTGAGCAAGCAGTCTGATTGTAGGGTGGCTGCCTGAAAAGAGGTAGTTACCCTGTTTTTTTTTTGTTATGTGGAGTTGGAACAGTATTTTCTGTGAAAAGTTAGCAAATACTTTTCTTCTGTTTTTGTTTCTTTTTGCTCTGGAAATATATTTACCTTCCAGCAACTGCCTGCTGCTGCTCCTTGATGAATGCAAAGAGAACTCACACCCCAATCTTTTGAAGCCCTGTCAGTCATGCATAGTACCTCCATAAAAATTGCATCCCTTACCTTACATCCTTACTGAAATTGTCATGCTACAGAGAAAAAAAAATGATAGAAAAAAACTTGATAGATATATAGACAGAGCAAGAGATAGATCATGCTGTAAGGTAAAATCAGTATATATAAAGTTTACTGTTACTATATTTTTCTCTGTTATTATGGTCTGGTAATCTCAAATTTATTATGGTATGGTACAATCTCAAATAATTGCACTTAACAATGAAATGTTAATTATTATATACATTTAGCACCAAAGCAGTGGTATAACTATAGAAGGAGACCTAGTGGCCATGGGGACCGGTTCTGCTTCCTCTACAATGAGACAAGTGAGAGAGGGTATTTATTTTGTGTCACCTGCGGGGGCCCCAGAAAAAAACATTTGTGGAGGAGGGGGGGGAAGGGTAGTATAGTTACTCCACTGGACCAGAGATCATAAAATATAGCACTAAAATTATTAATTAAATGTACAGGCTTAAAAATAACCCTTTTAAGTATTATTTATAATATTACAAAAAATCTATTTTTGTGGCATCCATATGAAAAAGGCACTGTATTATTTCTAAGAACAGCACTTAAAACGGACATCAAACTATCGATTTAGACTTTAAATTGTCCATTACAGTTTCTATGCATTCTCCAGTGCTGATTAGTAATACCCTGAATGTCTGCTTTCCATCTTTAAAGGTAGCTTAAGGGCTATGTCACACTGAGCACATGCATCAGTGGAGAAAACACACCAAATGGGAAGGTTTGTAGCTGGAATACACCATTTTGCCATGTGAGACATAGCCAGCTGTGTGAAGTGCAGTACCCCATAAGCAGAATATCATGGGTGGTATTTTATATATTCTGGATCCTGTATTAAGGTGGCCATACACGCACCAATATTATCGTACAAATGGAATTTCCATGCGATTTTTGGTGTGTGTATGGTGTGAGATGAGCCGACCGATATCGGCAGAAGACTTGGCTATCGGTTGGCTCACCGATCGGCCCAGGCAGATAATTTTGATCGGGTACCTTTAATGGCACCCGTCACTGGCCTCTGTGTTTACAGGTAGAATTCTATTATTTCTGATGATTCAGCTCTACACGTATGTGTTAAAACAAACAATCTTTCTTGAAAAGATCTTTTCCAGGAAAGATCGTAATTGTAGTGTGTATGGCCACCTTTAGAACAAAAGAGGTTCACAACAGCTGGTAGTTGAAAAACGTTTACTCAGAAGAAAACATGGCTGAACTGCCAACAGGTTGGGAGGAAGGAACAGATAGAGAGGCAGATGCTAGGGAAGCAATTACCAGCAGATCAGAATGACACATATCAGTTTAACATGTAACAGTGCTATCTACTGATCTTACATTAACAATCAGTACATAACATTATTAGCACTTGGTCCCAGGGTGGGCTTGTTTTTAATAGACTGGTTTATGCAGAGCTGTATTCTGGTCCAGTGCAGTCCTAGGCACCAGACCTCTTTGCGGCCATTGGCGCATTTGCAACTAATAAGAAAACCTGTTATGGAATAACCTTTTTGCAAAAACATACCCATAAGACAGTTATATCAAAAGATAAATCAAAGATGTGGATGTAGACAAGGCGGAACAATATTTAAAGTCAGCAGGAAAAAAAACTGCTATTGCATTCCCTTCCATCTCTGCTGTAGCCCTGTTATCTGCATTTTTGCACCTTAATTGCTAAATCTGCTAAAACTGCTATTGCATTCCTTTCCATATTTGCAGTGGCCCTGTTGTCTGCATTTTTGCACCTTTATTGGTAAATCTGCTAAAACTTCTATTACATTCCCTTCCATCTCTGCTGTGGCCCTGTTTTCTGCATTTTTGCACCTTTATTGGTGAATCTGCTAAAACTTCTAATGCATTCCCTTCCATCTCTGATGTGGCCCTGTTGTCTGCATTTTTGCACCTTTATTGGTAAATCTGCTAAAACTGCTATTGTATTTTCATCTGCATTACACCAACCACTGTTTAATGAGTTATATGTATGCATTATTCATTTGCCACTTCTAAACCAGTCACATAATATTGATTATAAGTTCTCCCTGTAGTCTTGTAACTTGTACATTTTACAAACTTGTTAATCAGGTTAACTCTGTATTCATCTTCAGCCTTGCTTTGCTCTCACTCTCTGTCACAGCTGAGTGATCAGTTTGGTGTTTGATCAATTAGAATCAGTTGTAATTCCCCAGATCTGTGTGCAGCAGTTCCCAGTTTTTACTCTCCCTATTTATTAAGATCTCTTTAGGGTTAGTTCACACGAGGAGATTCGGGGAGATTTTGTCACCTGGCGACTAATCGCCTTGTCTTCTGAGTGACTATAGTGAGGCAACTTTGGGCTACTATAGAAAACGCATCGCTGCGTGTGCTTTAGCGCAGGCGACTTTTCATTATAGCCTATGGGAAAACACGCTGAGGCAGTTCGGGGAGATAGTCGCTCAGAAGACGAGGCGATTAGTCGCCAGGCGACAAAATCTCGCCGAATCTCCTTGTGTGGCCTTACCCTTAGGGGAGAGCATTTGCTGTGGTGAGCATTTGCAAGGGTGCTTCATTTCGAAGTGATTCATTTACAAGTGATCTGGAAGAGTTTAACAAGGAGAGCTACAAGGAGAGACAACACAGAGGACTCTTTTTCAACAGTAAATGGAATCATTTCAAACTTAGAACACATTGATTGCTCTGTTTGCATGCACGGTGCGCCCTAAGGTAGTTACTTCCTTTAACCGTCCTATTGTCTGTCAGTATCCTATTTACATATAGAAAATATTCTCAGATGGAGGGCACTCTAATGTGCAATAAATATAATATAGTTAACTTATGGGTGCAATTAAGCCCAAAATTTGGCCCCCATATAAGGCCATACACAAAATTTGTATTAGCAAGAAGGGCCTGCATTCCAAATAAAGAGACCAAGTGGTATTTGAATAGTCATATATTTAAAAAAAAGTAAATCACATACATAGGTCAAGGCCAAAACATGCCAAAAAAACACGAAAATTCAAATATACATACCACTCAGAATATGGTCAAACAGCAATTTGATAAAGAAAGTGGATGCACCTGCCCTGAGAGGAGAATCACCCCGACGTTTCGGCTATTTGCCTTTCTCAAGGGGAATTCTGTTTTGGCCTTGACCTATGTATGTGATTTACTTCTTTTTAAATATATGACTATTCAAATACCACTTGGTCTCTTTATTTGGAGTGCAGGCCTTTCTTGCTAATACAGTATTCTATTTACATATCTTCTTCCCTGCTCCCTGCCACATACTCCAGCTCTTATAAACTTTACAACTACTTGCAACACCTTTTTCCTCCAGTTGCTAACAAGACCCAAAAACTTCAAATCCTCTTACCACATCTTTTCCATCTTTTACCTACTTTTGCTGGCTGTAGGGGATATCTCTCCAAACCATGGACCCTGCTACATACCAACATATATTTGACCTAGTTTTCCTGCCAACTTGCACAAATCTTCTCGTTCCTCTACTTTCTTTAACCTTATTCAGATTCCGACTCTTTCTTCTTCCTTTTCTTGTGCGCTTCTTAACATCTGCTCCTTAACTAACAAATCCACATTAATCCATGATCTTTTTTGCTCTAATTCACTTAGTCTTTTTGCACTCACAGAAACCTGACCCTCACAGAATGATACTGCCGTTGAGGCTGCACTCTCTCATTGCGGTCTCTCTTTCTCTCACACCCCCCAAACCATTGGACGTGGTGGGGCAGTAGGAATTCTCCTCTCCTCTCGCTGTTCAAACCTTTTCCTATTCCTCCAGCCTTCTCATTTAACTCTTTTAAGGTGCATGCCCTTCAGATTTTCCACCCTCTCTCTGTACGTGTTGCTGTCATTTACAGACCCCCATCAGCCTCCTCCTCTGCACTGACAGCCCTGCAATCATTATTGGGGATTTTAACTTCCACATTGATGATGCTTCACAACCCTGGCCCTCTCGTTTTCTCCGCCTAACCTCCTCCTTTGAGACCAGCAGTGGACAAACACCCCAACTCATAAGGATGGCCACTTTCTGGATCTAGTGTTTACTAAAAAAAATCTCTCTCTCTCTTTTAACAGTGAACCCTTCCCCCTTTCCGATCACAATTTGGTTACATTTTCCATCTCTCACTCTCCGTGCCCACCTGCTTCTTCCCCCACTGTCTTAGTTCGGGATACACATGACATTAACCTTCCAGCCTTAGCTCAGTCTTTCAGGTCCAGTCTCATTTCCCTTAAGGAAATGTCTGATCTTGATACCCTGGTAAGGGAGTATAATCACATAATATCATCAACTATTGGCTCATTTGCACCTTTACAGGCTAAGCATACACGTGCTCAGAACCCACAACCCTGGCTGAATTCACAAATCAGATTCTTACGCTCCTGTACAAGATCTGCTGAACGTATGTGGAAGAAATCCCATACGCAAGCAGACTTTATTCACTATAAATTTATATTGTCCTGCCTCAATTCTGCCTTGTCAAAGGCTAAGCAAGAGTACTACAGTACCCTTATAAACAATCACAAATCCACCCATGACGCCTGTTCTCTCTATTCAATACTCTTCTCCATCCCTCATCAACAGTATCAGTCAACCT
Source organism: Xenopus laevis (assembly GCF_017654675.1). Classification (NCBI taxonomy): domain Eukaryota; kingdom Metazoa; phylum Chordata; class Amphibia; order Anura; family Pipidae; genus Xenopus; species Xenopus laevis. Next base: position 68,616,075 of record NC_054378.1, on the reverse strand, counting down.
GACACACTCTCCTCAGGACTTTGCTGATTTCTTTAAAGACAAAGTAGAGTCCATCCGCAAACAGATCCCTACCTCTACTAATGTAAACCAGCTCCTCCTTCCTAAGCCCACTTCTGCATGTCTTAATTCCTTTCCTCCGTTAACAATGTCTGAAGTCTCCAAGCTTCTCTTGTCCTTCCCACTCACAACTTGCCCCCTTGACCCTATGCCTTCTTCTCTGCTCAAACACTGTTTTGCAGAGCTTACACCACTACTTACTCACATCTTCAATTCTTCTCCAGCTTCTGGAACCTTTCCTTCTCCTTTCAAACATGCCTGTGTAAAGCCTATTCTTAAAAAGGCCACGCTTGACCCATCCTGTCTATCAAATTACCATCCTGTCTCCCTTCTACCACTTGCCTCTAAACTCCTAGAGCCTATTGTGTTCTCCCGTATTACTAACTTTCTACACACCCATGATCTGCTGGACCCTCTGCAATCTGGTTTGCAATCAGGTTGCCAAAGCCAAAGGTCACTTCTCCATCCTTCTCCCCCTTGACCTATCATTTGCATTTGATACAGTTGACCACTCTCTCCTGATGCAGATTCTGTATTCGCTTGGCATCCATAAGCAGACTGCATCTTGGCTCTCTTCTTACCTTTCTAACCGATCATTCACTGTCTCCTATGATAACAAAACCTCATCTCCAGTTCCACTTGATGTAGAGGTGCCGTAAGGCTCTGTACTTGGTCCGCTGTTGTTCTCCCTGTACATTCTGTCTTTGGGAGATCTCATCCATTCATTTGGCTTTAATTATCATCTGTATGCTGATGATACCCAAATATATTTATCCACCCCTTCATTAACAGCTGAAACAGAGGCTCAAATCTCTAACTGCCTCCTGGCTATCTCAAATTGGATGAACCAGCTCCACCTCAATCTCAACCTAACAAAAACTGAACTAATCATCTTTCCACCTAAGCCTGGTCCTACTCCCATATTTACTATCTCTTTTGATGGCATGCTCATTAATCCTGTCAACTCAGCTCACTGTCTGGGGGTAATCTTTGACTCCTCTCACTCCTTCTCTGATCATATTAACACCACTGTCAAAACCTGTCACTTTTTCTTACGCAATATTGACAAAATCCGTCCCATCCTTTCACCTGCTACGGCCAAGACGCTCATGCATGCTCTCATCCTATCCAGACTAGATTACTGTAATCTTCTACTAACTGGCCTTCCTAACTCCCATCTCTCCCCTCTACAGTCTGTATTAAACACTGCTGCTAGAATTATCCTCCTCTCATCTAAAAGGGTACAGGCCCCTCCGCTGCTGAATTTCTTATTATGGCTTCCTATAAAACAAAGAATAACTTATAAACTCCTCCTCATAACATTCAAAGCCCTTCATTCCTCTGCACCTAACTACATCTCATCTTGTTTCTCTATATGTTCCTGGCCGAAACCACCGCTCCTCTCAGGGCAACTGCTTAGTTGTACCCCCCACTACTACTGCTGTTTCCTGTATCAACCCCTTCTCTCTTGCGACTCCTTATATTTGGAATGCCATTCCTGAATCTCTCAGGAGAGAATCCTCCTTCAGTGTTTTTAAAACGAAACTCAAAGACTACCTCTGGGAGCACCTGGATAACACCTAAACTGGCACTTATATAACAGAGTAACAAACTGTAACCCACAGCACCTTAATACCACTCTGAATTGTGTCTGTATGTTACACTCCCATTTAGACTGTAAGCCCTACAGGGTAGGGTTCTCTAGCCTTTTGTTTCCTTGACACTGAGCACTTAATCTGTATTGTAATTATATTTTATATTAATGTGAATTGTATTTCTAATAATGTACTTATTGTTGCTTTTTATTTCAATGACCCCTTGTTTGTTACTACTAATTTATTGTTGTGCCCTCAAGGAGTACTATACAAATAAAAATATAAATACATACATACATATCCATGAAGAGAAAAGTATCATGCTGTAGGGAAAGACTGATCCTGGAGATAGAGCGAAGAATCCAATGCTGCGGTTAAGGGCCGATACCACCCTGGTCGCGTGCTTAATCCAATATAGACCGACGCGTTTCATGATTGTGCAAGAAGCCATCTGATGAAGTGACTTGCACATTTACGAAATGTGCTGCCCCCCTGCTTGCCTCATCTGTGTGTGTGTTCACGTTTGATTTTAACTTTCCAAATATACTGTATACATCCGTTTTCATGAATCATGCCATGACGGTAGGCTGCAAGTGTGCTTTCATGTATATCCATGAAGGTCTTTGTAGCTTTCTTGGACTTTGGTAACTGCCATGTGAAAAAGAAAGAGTAAAAATGTATTATTTGTTGTTCTTACAGTTAAAATGACTAGAAAAGTTGTGGGTAATTGTTTTTTTGGTATTTATTTTCTTCAAAATATATGCAAAGAGTGCATATACTTCTCAAGGTTATCCTTGAGAAAAAGCACAGTTGGTGTTTGAAACTTAGTTTTTTCAATAAATCTTGATTTTTCACAAGTATTCTCGGTAAGTACGGTACTATGTCACTTTATTTAACATATTTACCAGCACCCGAGAAATAAATCCTGCCCACTGGGCGCTACCACTAAACTAGGCCCCTTATGGCCTACCAGTAAATAAACAGTTGTATTGGGGTCACCCCTGTACTCACTCCTTCTTGGGGGAATTGCTCAGCCTCCTAGCTTTTCCTCAATGTCTCACTAAAGACTCTCTGTTACTTGGTCACAGCTCCCTCTGCTCCTTGCAGTGGCAGGCAGCACTCCTAGCCCCTCTGGGAGTTCCTCACACAGGCAGGTAACTCACAAGTCTCACTAGAATTAAATCATTTTCCACAGGACAGCCTTCCTGTGGAAAGTGAGCTCCCATACGTGAGCTGGACTACTGGATTGGAGTACCTGGCTTGCCTGTTCTTTCCAGAGTACTCTTTCAAGATCTGACCATCAAAGTCCTTAAACAGAGAAACCCTTCTCTGTTTTTTAAAAGGAGAACTAAACCCTAAAATTTAATATGGCTAAAAATACCATATTTTATATATTGCCCCCGCCTAAAGTTTCAGCTTCTCAATAGCAGCAATGACCCAGGATTTGAAACCTGTCACAGGGGGTCTCCATCTTGGAAAGTGTCTGAAACACTCACATGCTCAGTGGGCTCTGAGCAGCTGTTGAGAAGCTAAGTTTAGGGGTTGTTGCAAACTATCATGCAGAAAATGAGTTTTGTCTGATATAAGCTGATACTACAGGGCTGATTATCATGCTAGTTGCATTGGTTTCTGTGCTGCCATTTAGTAAATATCTGTATTAATTACTAAACAACCTTATATTACTACATTCATATTCTATGTGTACTGCATATTTTGAGTTGCTCCCTAAGCTCAGTAACTGACAGCAGCACAGTGCATGTGCAGGGAACCAGTAGAAAAGAATATGGAGAGCTAGTGGGGCATCTTTGGAGGCAGAGATCTTCACTGCTAAATGACTGTGGTTGCCTTGGGCTGGTAGAGAAGCCTAAAACATAATGTATAACATTCCTAGCCTACTTCTTTAGTTAGGCTTTAGTTCTCCTTTACACCCTTCCTGGCGCCTACATCTCCTACTAACGAGAAATTAAAGGGGAAACACCCCTTTTTACCATTTCTTTGGTCACTCTACCACTATATATATATATATATCTGTGTGTGTGTGTGTGTGTGTGTGTGTGTGTGTGTGTGTGTGTGTGTGTGTGTGTGTGTGTGTGTGTGTGTGTGTGTGTGTGTGTGTGTGTGTGTGTGTGTGTGTGTGTGTGTGTGTGTGTGTGTGTGTGTGTGTGTGTGTGTGTGTGTGTGTGTGTGTGTGTGTGGCGAGAGAGAGGCTGGTGAAAACCTGCTGCTCTCCTTGCTCCTGTTGAATTTATTTAGTTGTTGACAGCATAACAAATATCATAGGTTACATATATCAATTTCTGGTACATTCATTTAAGTAACTACAGTGTTATATAATATTCAATCAATCATAGATGCGTAATAATATATGGTTAGTTATGAGATGACTTAAAGACTGGAGAGAGTGCAGAGACATGCAACTATACAGATTAAGGGGATTGTCATGATACAGGCCTGTAACAGTTAATAAAACAGGCCAAGGTGTCATGAAAAAAAACATTCTGCACCAAAATTAGATAAGAAACAGGCCTCTTTTCACTATGGTATCAGCCACATGTAAAATGGTCACAGCCTTTGATGCCCTGCTCCAAGCCATGGCTGATAAGAGCCATTCTATGTGGAGGCGTGAAAGCCCATGGAGGGGGAACTTAAAGTTCACAGCAAGGCTGTGAAGTGGAACGATACTATAGTATAACCTATTCTCAGACACATTTACAGTAGCAGCCCAGAATCCATACCTGTTGTACCAATAGAGTGGAGGAGCATAGCAAGCAAAGCAACATAATCATCTGAAATGTGGCCTGAACTTTTGATAATTTTCAAGAAATCGCATTTCTGTGTTTTTCAACCACAGCAACACCCTAAGACAGAAGTTGGTGCACCCTAAAGACCCAACACCAAAGCACAGGAAGAGCAATGTGGTCTATTCTGTCCAGTGTAGTAAAGAGTGCTCCGATCTACTGTATACATTGGAGAGAAAAAACAACCACTCTGTAAGAGAGTGGCCCAACATAGAAGGGCAAACTCTTAAGGACTATACTTAGCAGTCTATTTACATCTCAAAGGCCATTCCTTTGAGGACAACAATGTGCACATTTTGAACAGAGAGGACAGATGCTTTGAAAGAGGTGTGAAAGAGGCCATTTATGCCAAAGTGGAAAAACCATCCCTGAACAGAGGAGGAGGCCTGCAACACTGCTTGTTATCACTGTACAATGCCGCTTTGACATCCTTATCCAGGTGGCTTCACAACAATTCACACTTCCAGTCATGTACATTGAAAGATTAACACCTATGATTAAGGGATTTACTTCCGAAACCCGTAAGGTTCTACAGCAGTAACCCCAAATAAATCCTACTCCAGAAGTGCCGTCTGCTTGTACTGAGTTCATTGGATGTATGCAGTTGGGACACTGTTCGACAGAGCACCTGGCTAGGAGCAGCGGTGAGCAGTAGCGGTCCCTTTCTTTGCCTTCTATTGAAAGATTAACACTAGTGATGGGCGAATTTGCGCAGTTTCGCTTCGCCGAAAAATTCACGAATTTCGCGCGAAATTCGCGAAACGGCGAAAAATTCGCGAAACGGCGCCGGCGTCTCGTTTTTGACGCCGGCGCCCGTTTTTGACGCCGGCGCCCGTTTTCCCGACGCCGGCGCCCGTTTTTGGCGCCGGTGTCCGTTTTTCGAAAAAAAATTTTTTTGACGCCGCCGAATTTTTACCGCGAATTTTCGCAGGCGTTTCGCGAATTTATTCGCTCGGCGCGAATCGCGCGAATTCGCACCTGGCGAATAAATTCGCCCATCACTAATTAACACCTGCCTCAATGAAAATCATGATACCATTGTGACTGGATTACACTTTCACACATCTGTGAGTTTCAGCCAAAATCTTACAGAAATTCAAAGGAACCACTGTGATTGGATAGTGGTGACTTTACTTCCTTCAAACGTTTAAATGCCGCGGAATTCCCTACCACTTCAGTTAAAGTGAAGAAGCCACTCCGATGAGTGAAACGTTTTCAAGAAAAACTCTAAATGTCTAGTTGCCTTTGGATTAATTCTACTAGATACTGTATATCATGAACTGGATAAATGAGAACCTTCATTGACATAGTGATTTATTCTCAGTATGTAAAACATATCTTTTGCCTACACTAAATAGTAAGTTGAACTGGTTTAGAGTGTATTGACATTCCCTTTTTGTCTCAAATATTTATCATCATTCATATAACAGTCAGTTAGTAATATTTAAGAAGAAATAAAAAGGTTACATGAAAGCACTTTTAAATATTTAGGGGGAAATTTACTTACCTCCGAAAATCCGCCAGCCTTGTCTTCGCCGCACTTTGCCAGGCGTAGAATCGTCAGGACATCGCAAATTCACGAAGATCCGAAGTTCCGCACAAGTTACCGATCGTTTGCGAAGTTGCGCTAGCGATGTAACGATCAGTGGTCCGAAGTTAGGCTAGCGAAGGCTAATTTGCATAAGGCACCAAATTTAAATTTGAATGGACATGTATGCAGCAGCGCATACCTTACACTACACAAGCCCAGGGAAAGTTAATAAAAGTATATAGGGGTGTTCTAATGCCCTACACATGTGCCCACAGTATAGTTAAGGTGCAATATGTTAGAAAATGTAGGGGGGAAGGTGGGCAAACTAGAAAAAAAATTTGATCTTTTTTAGCCTATCGCCCTATAAAAAGTAAAACACGCCAGCGGTTTTTTTTGGGACTTTGGGAAAAATTTTCAACTTTTTTTTTTTCAAACTCCTATCTACTCTATTGCACTTAGCCTGGTCTAACTTTGCAAAGTCAACTCTGGCGAAAGAGGCAACGTTCATTAAAAAAAACGAAGTAAATTTGCATAATTTTGCCACTTTTCCTTAGTACAACTTCGCTTGGCGTTAGGCTGTGAAGTTGCGCTACTCTATCTAATTCGCTGGTGAATTTTTGCCAGGGCCACTGTCAAAGTGGCAAAATTACGTCACTGGCGAATTTTCGCTAGCGTTAGCCACTTCGCTGGTTAGTGAATTTGCCCCTTAGATTGAATAATGTTTGCACATCAATAACAAACAGCATGCAGTTTAACTGTACACTCAATTTACAAATCTAGCACAGAGTTTACAGTATAAACTACTTACAAGACATTTTAAAATAAATGAGTTTACTTATGTTTGGTTCTCTCTTCCACAGTTCAGCAAAATTATCATTAGAATCAAAAGAGTGAAACCTCAACAGTGGGGCCACTTTAAATAGACAATACAGTATTTTATGGCTTGAACTTGACCAGTCCTTCATTACAAACTGGTGTGGTTTTGTTGTAGAAGAAAGGTCATGCATATTTCTCTATAGTGCTATTATAACTAACAGTGTTAAGTCTTTCTTTTTTAAATGGTGAGGCTGTAGGTTTGGCATGTTGGAAAGGCCTACTGCATTATGTATCATTGGCTACAGTTGTTACCATGGTGATGACTTAATTCATATCCCATTCTATATTTAAGTTAAGTTTGAGGGTGAAAATTCAGGAATCACAATAACATTTGATGCCCCCCGATTATGGGGTATTTTCTGTTCTTGTATGCATTAGCCTAATCTAATGTACTCCTTGCTAAGAGGATTCTGTATTCCATGTGCATTCCTAACTCCAATCAACAGTCTAATTTCATAAAATTTTACGTGATACCATTCTAGGGACTGAAATTAGACATTTCAGGTAATACAAGGACAGGAAGAATTATATATGCCAATCATGTTTATGTCTTTTGAATGTGGGTTCCTTAACAACTTGCAAATGTTTTAAAAAGGGCAATTTGTTATGTAAGTAAGTAAGTAAGTATAAGGCTTATATGAATCAGAAAATCTGCAGCCAAATTACAAATGATTTGTATTCCAAGCACTAGTTCAAAGGCTACACAGACATTGTTTATTAGGTAATGGTTATTATCATCTAAAAGCAATCTTTGTTTTTTTCTGTTTTTGTCCAGACTATTATTCTTTTTGTACCAAACTTTGAAGTCTGCATTATGTTTCGAGAAGTTAGGGTTCTCTTGGTCGCTGCCAAACCCATACTAGACTGCCAGATAGTAAAGCATGATTTATCACACTAGAAAAGGCATTGTTACTGCTCCAGAGAACAATGATTGCGAACTTTATGTCACTTTTACGTAGTTATGTCAGTTTGAAACAGATCAAAGTTCATAACATTCAATCCCTCCAAATGAAACTCAGCATCCATACATACACACACTCACACTGACCCCTCCATACACTCATATAACCATCTCTGTGCCACCTTCCTTTGTCCTCTCAATGCTGCTTTTCTCCCTAGGTGTTTCCTGTTCTCTCTGCACAACACTTACTTCCTCCTGTCCCATCTGCACTTCCTTCTGTCCCTCCTGCACTTCCTCCTGTCCCACTAATGTCAGACTAACCGACTTAGTTTTGAGGCTGAGAACAGAATCACTTTTTGAATGGTGGCACCACATTAGCAAATCTCTCGGCAACCATGCTAGAACTTAATGAATCTTCATCCACCACTTCTTACGTCTGCAACAGAAACAGTTTGGGAAGCTACAGTGAATATATGGAATTTCAGGATACTTTTGGACATATAGTTAATTTATCTCAGTGATTTAAATCTGTAACCTTGCATGATAGTATATACATACCTTAGAATCTATGGGCTACTGAAAATGATAAATTGCCTGCCATTTATCCACAGACCAAAAATAAGCCTCATGTGACCATAACCTTAACACCTGAGAATATTAACTCCAATTACATGATGTAGGCTGCTTATATAATAACTTTAGAATATGTTTCTAAAAGCTGAGGTTACCAATAGAAGCAACACTGCAGGGAGTTGGGTGTGTAACTAAGTTAAACTATATGTCAAGTCATACACATTCAAAATAGTGATTTAATTTTGTTTTATTTTTATATCTATTGATTTGATATAATCAAATAGCACAACATTTTATTTTTCAATGCAACTTTTTAGCATGTGCTTTTTCTGTGTCACCAACTACTGGTATATTATGGTTACTTTCATAAAGGGATATGCAATACATTTTACATTTAAAAAAGATTGGGTATCTTGAGCGAAATACTTAATTATAAAATAATATTGTAGGTTTTATTGAATGTTTCCTAAAGATTTGTGGAGGATTTTATTAGCTTCCTTTTACCAGCAGCCCAGTTTATTTTATACCTATGGATATATAACATTAAACCACATGCCAAAGTACAGTGATCCCAATGGAGCAGTCTCCATGTGTCAATTTATCAAAAAAAGGAAAGAAAGAAAAAAGTGATAAATGATCATGTTAACATTGAACAGCCCTGGTGCAATGTTATTCAAATGTTTCCCCCAATGACTCACCTGCTGCCTCTTTGCATGTACATAAAGCTGCAAGAGAGCAACATGACCTCATTTGAAAATCTGACTTTAATTAAACCCGAGTATAAACTCAAACTCCTGAGCTGTTGGGGGTCCCATACCAGCTAAGAAAATTACTTTTACTGTGGTGTATGCAAGAATATGGTTTTGTTTAGAAATTTAAGTGTTAAGTTTTCTGAGAGCTGAATGATAAAAGGGATTACACAATGCACAAGAAACGAAATAATAATGATAGCGGAACACGAAAAGGAGACCCCCCTGGACTGTTTGCCTAATGGATGGTGATGAAAACAGCAAGAGAAACATCTGCTTCTTAACATACGAAAATAAGAGGTTTACAATCAACCGGGCCATGCTCTACATTGCGGCATACCATATTATACTGAAGACTTTTGAAAACAGTTGAAGTTTAAGGGCAGTAATCTCTGTTATTTCAGGGTGATATCTAGGGAAAGTATCTGGCATATTAACTGAAGTGTAAATGAGGTGGGAATTACCTCGTCCCTTATGACTTTTAGCTCACCAGGCAAGATTTTATGGTAAAAGTACACATATATAAACTTTTTTTTCCACTAACACAGCACTAGTCTTTTTTTATTGAAACACTTTTTGTAGTTATGATGTTTTAGTTCCTGGGTACCTTTGGGTAAATAAAACATTGCTGCTGTTGATAAAACACTTTCATCCCATAGGCACTTTCACCAGTTCAAAGAGATCAAAATGTTCTGTTGTATTCTTACATACAGTACCATGTGTTGACTGCAAGAAATTTCCTGCAGGCCTTCCATCAGAGAAGAGGGTATATTCTAATGTAACTGATATATTGTGTGGTAGCTTCAGAGCAGGGAAGGAGCCCTCATTTTGATCCTATGCTTTATCATGCAAATATGAAAGAATAAAACTGTTTAGACCCATAAGACATGCAGTAGGCTGGAGTGTCTAAACATACAAAAATACATTGTTTTTATGTTTCATGTATTTGGTTGTAAAAATACTGTATGCAATGCATTTGCTTTCACAGGGACACTTGTGCAAATCCACTAGCATTGTCATTTCACGTTAGTCCTTTGTTTACCTTCTCTTACTCTTATTTCCTATTCAAGTTCATGTTCCCTTTTACCTTTTTCCGATCATTTTACTTGTTGATGGGCTACATCCTGACTGGTTGATTTTACATCAGTGTGACTTGACAAAGTATGTCAACTTTAACCCCCAGCGTAGGGCCTGGTCTAGTGCCTAAGATTTTGAATTGATTTATGCAATTTAATCAGAATTTTCTTCTTTTCCCACTTGTGTGTATTTGGTACCCTTGCCAGGTAAGACCAGATTCCTATATCAAAATGTTCTCTTGGACTGTTGAAAGTTTGTTTCCTTCCGGGAGTCATTCGGTAATTTAGTCTCGTTTCATGTTCTCTCCCCATTGAGAATATAAAATTAAGATGGCTTTTGATCCAAGAGTTTTCCAGATCTCTTTAAAATTTTGCAGAATGTGCTAGCCATATAAAGTGAGACCCCTACCTCTGTTGTTGATTCGGTGACAGCAGACTTATCCTTTACATCTTGAGTAGATATTCTGATTCTTCTTTTATTCCTTTAAAACATCTAAACATAAACAAGAAAGCCATGAGGGCTCATTAATGAACACAACCTTAATTGCAACTCTCTAAAAGGGATGGGAAATTGAGCATGCATTGATGCCAATCATAACAGGTACTTGTGCCTATTCACACTCCTTGTACTTACTTTTCGCAAGTGCCACTTCACCTGCCAAGTTTGCTTTGACTAATATAGCAAAACTGCATTCATTGAAAATAGGTAACCCTGGAATTCCTAACAGTGTGGACAGGGCTCTACTAGTTAGTTTTATCAGTAGCTGCTACTGATTTGTGCCAAGTGAATAACACACAGATGTCATTATTAATGCTGCATACTTTGGCACACAGGAAGTAATGTAATACCAATTCTGAAAATGTTATCCACAACTTGTTTGTAATTCACAAAAACACACAGGCTAATTAGAGCATCTTTTAGCACATCATATGTAATTTCTGCAGAGGCAACAAAGTATTGCTACAATTCTCTAAAAACACTTAATTTTCAGAGGAAAAAAATATTGCAATTAGTGTTCAATATGTACACTTAGCACCATGTGCTGCAATTGTAAATGAGCCCCATGTGTAACAGCTGCACACTTGCTAAATAAAAAGATATGGAAAATATGAACTATATATAGATCAGATTATACAACTGGTGACACTGAAGTTTGTGACCACTGAGTCAATGAACGTGCTTGTGTGTGTGTTTGTGAGTGTACCTTTGTATTTGTGCTCTATGTAGGGTTTGCCCATTCCACTACCAACCAAACCCATCTACTTTGTTGTGTTATGAGCTGTGTTTGTATAGTTGATTTATTACAGTATTGTAAATTATATTTTACCCTACTACTCCCATCTATTCCTCATTATTATAATTGTATGGCATATGGTGTAACCATGTGTTTTTAGTGTTATTTTGTTCACACAAACTAAAAACCTTATTAACCTTCTTAATGAAGCCATAATTGACTAGAACCAGATCTCCAAATTACTATGTTAAAAGAAAAGCAATGTACGGTATGTTTTTGTGCCTGAAAATGATCTGCTGATCTGTGAAGCATTGGAAAAATTATTTACTCAAGGGGCACTTCACAAAGTTACAATATGAGGCTGATTACTAAATAATTCAGATTATTGGCAAAGGGCAGCTCAGAAGCCAGCACATTTAGCATCAGAATTTAATAATCAGCCCTGTAGCTTTAGATTATATGACAGACAAACCTCATTTTTTGCTTGATGATTTGTGATGACCCCTAAGCTTAGCTTCTCAACAGCTGCTCAAAGCACACTGAGCATGCATAGCTTGGGTTAATATACATTTTGAAGACTACAAAATATGACCCCCTATTTCTTGAGGATCTGGTCTATTTGTGTGCTTAGATGCCTTACATCTTAACTTCCCAGGAGCAGTAGACCATAGCAACCAATCAGCAGGTAGCATTTTCTGGTCACCTGTTTAAAAGCAAACATTTCACTGGTTCCCGTGGGTTACTGCTCCTGGGCAAACTTAGTGGCTTTTATTACATATAGGGAATAATGGTTAAAAATATGATACAGTACTGTTTCCTTGTATACATAACATTGTTGTTCGTCTTTTAAACTTCAAAGCTGATTGTTCCTATCTCATCTTTCACCCCCTCCCTTCTCTCTTTCCCAACTCTTTCCTCACCATTTCCTCCCAATCCTATTTTTTCTCTTTTCTCCACCTCATAAACTCAAACGAGCCTCATGACTTATACTTGCAAAATATATATTTTTTTCCTTAGGATAACAATGTAGACAACCCATTGAATGGCTCTTATACCTGTGACACATTCTTTTCTCTCTCAATAAAAAAACTAAAAGTTGTGCATGTGCGTGTCACTGAAACTTCTAACAAAATTTAAGATGAGAAACTCCTGTGACAATTTTGAAAGACTGGATCATTGCTACTATAGAGATGCTGAACATTTAGACTGGTTTAATAAATTCAATATATAAAGTAGGGCATTTCTATTATGTACAAAAAAATATAATTTAAATGTCAACTGGGGTGGGTGCGCAAGGAAGAGTGAGCCGTGGATATGGGAACATAAGCATTAGTGGCGGTTGTTAAAGTGGACCTGTCACCCAGACACAAAAATCTGTATAATAAAAGTCCTTTTCAAATTAAACATGAAATCCAATTTCTATTTTTTATTAAAGCATTCATAGCTGTTGTAAGCTCATTTAAACATCTCAGATGTCAATCAAATATTGTCTGCCCCTCCTCTATGCCATGGGCATAGAGGTGGGGCAGGCAATTACTTTCACTTTCCATTCAGCACTTCCTAGATGTCATTGCTCTCTCCACATATCCCGTTCTCTTTAACATTAAATTGTTTAGCCAGTGCATGGAAATGGACAGCGGGTCCCCCATTCTGATGCACAAACAAGATTCTGAGATGATACAAAGCTTTCCTTAAAAACAGTGTCCACAAAATGGCTGCTGCCTGCTTGCTATCATTTTGAATTCCCAGACTGAAGGAAACAAGATTCAAATAATTTATATAGTGTAATTAAAGTTCATTTTGCTTGACTAATGTGATAAAATAGGATTTTGAATAATTTTTTTGGGTGACGGGTCCCCTTTAATGATTGAGGACTCTATGGCCAGTCTTTTATTCCCATCATATCATAAAACCATCACAGTGCAAGGGACAAAGTATTCCCCTATGTCTGCATCATTTTTGGGGAAGAAGTTTTGACCTTGGTTCTATAGTGGTTGCTTGTTCTGCCTTCCCTATAGTTACCCCTTGACAGTACAGCTCTTCTGGAAAGTCCAAAAATATGCACATTTTAGTCTGTTTTGCTTGATTTTCTGTCTGGTATATTATGAAATTCATATGTGTGAGATGTAATTAGTTAATTTTTTAATATGAAACAAACCAGCCTTGTGGTAAGTGGTCTGGTTTTCTAGTCATGGGTAATGACAATTTAGACTGCAAGCTCTTGTTCAGTATATTGTGATTAATTATGTTTCTGTTGTTCTTTTTGGCAGTGTTATATAATGTTTAATTGTGAAAACAGCACACATGCATTTGCATCAAACATTTGCTAAAATCAAACAGATGTTACAGATTAGGGGAAGGTACTGATCAACTTGCAGACAATGTTGTTCGGTTTTTAACTGCTGAGAAAAATGTGTTTTTTTGTTCAGGAATGTGCCTGTGAAATATGAAACTACAGCCTTTTGTTCCTGAAGAAATAAATAAAAGTTGAAGTACTCTAAATGTGTTATTTAATCCAAAAGAAAGGTACTGTAATCATGGCAAATTGCAAAACATACAAGATGATGATAATAGCTTGGTAAGAAAGCTGCATGTATTCATCAGTTTTGGCTCTACTATCAGTTCTTAAATCAGTCTGCATACAAATTTGGAATTGAAAAATGTCTGATCTGAAAGCTTAGCTTTTAACGTGAAACATATGTGTTGAAGTGAAAGTTCAAATTAGGATTTCTTAATTTGAGCTAAAATTTGATTTTGTGGTATAGAAATAATGGCCTATGATGTATTTCTATTATAGAGGCATTTTCATTGTATTTTCCAGAAAAACTCTTCCCTGTAGATGTGTTGTACTCAGCAGTTAAAAAAAATTGCCAGGAGTAGAGATGTCGCGAACTGTTCGCCGGCGAACTTGTTCGCGCGAACATCGGGTGTTCGCGCTCGCCGGAAGTTCGCGAACGTCGCGCGACGTTCGCCATTTTGGGTTCGCCATTGTTGGCGCTTTTTTTGCCCTCTCACCCCAGACCAGCAGGTACATGGCAGCCAATCAGGAAGCTCTCCCCTGGACCACTCCCCTTCCCTATAAAAACCGAAGCCCTGCAGCGTTTTTTCACTCTGCCTGTGTGTGCTGAAGAGATAGTGTAGGGAGAGAGCTGCTGCCTGTTAGTGATTTCAGGGACAGTTGAAAGTTTGCTGGCTAGTAATCGTTTTGATACTGCTCTGTTATTGGAGGGACAGAAGTCTGCAGGGGTTTGAGGGACATTTAAGCTTAGGTAGCTTTGCTGGCTAGTAATCTACCTTCTACTGCAGTGCTCTGTATGTAGCTGCAGTGGGCAGCTGTCCTGCTTCTGATCTCATCTGCTGACTGCTGCAATAACAGTAGTCCTTGTAAGGACTGCTTTTATTTATTTTTTTGTTGTTTTACTACTACTACTACTACTACTACTATAAGAGCCCAGTGCTATTAGTCTAGCAGTGTTGGGGAGTGGGACTGGTGTGCTAATCTGCTGCTCCTAGTAGTTCAGCAGCACCAACTTTAATTTTTTTTTTTAATATTCATTTTTTTTTTATTTTACTTTTTTTTATTTTACTACCGCTGTAGTAGTGTATAAGTTGACCTTTTAGGCATTATTTGCCCTGTAGGCATTATTTGCACACTGTTTTCTTCAACCCGCCATCTAGCTGTGTGACCTTGTTCACATTCTGTCTAAATATCCATAATATTACCGTCTCCAGAAAAAACACCGGAGTGACTTTTTTCAAGCAGCCATAATATATTTTACGTAATCCGTATCCACCGCTGTAGTAGTGTATACGTTGACCTTGTAGGCATTATTTGCACACTGTTTTCTTCAACCCGCCATCTAGCTGTGTGACCTTGTTCACATTCTGTCTAAATATCCATAATATTACCGTCTCCAGAAAAAAACACCGGAGTGACTTTTTTCAAGCAGCATTCATATATTTTACGTAATCCGTATCCACCGCTGTAGTAGTGTATACGTTGACCTTGTAGGCATTATTTGCACACTGTTTTCTTCAACCCGCCATCTAGCTGTGTGACCTTGTTCACATTCTGTCTAAATATCCATAATATTACCGTCTCCAGAAAAAACACCGGAGTGACTTTTTTCAAGCAGCCATAATATATTTTACGTAATCCGTATCCACCGCTGTAGTAGTGTATACGTTGACCTTGTAGGCATTATTTGCACACTGTTTTCTTCAACCCGCCATCTAGCTGTGTGACCTTGTTCACATTCTGTCTAAATATCCATAATATTACCGTCTCCAGAAAAAACACCGGAGTGACTTTTTTCAAGCAGCCATAATATATTTTACGTAATCCGTATCCACCGCTGTAGTAGTGTATACGTTGACCTTGTAGGCATTATTTGTACACTGTTTTCTTCAACCCGCCATCTAGCTGTGTGACCTTGTTCACATTCTGTCTAAATATCCATAATATTACCGTCTCCAGAAAAAACACCGGAGTGACTTTTTTCAAGCAGCCATAATATATTTTACGTAATCCGTATCCACCGCTGTAGTAGTGTATACGTTGACCTTGTAGGCATTATTTGTACACTGTTTTCTTCAACCCGCCATCTAGCTGTGTGACCTTGTTCACATTCTTTCTAAATATCCATAATATTACCGTCTCCAGAAAAAACACCGGAGTGACTTTTTTCAAGCAGCATTCATATATTTTACGTAATCCGTATCCACCGCTGTAGTAGTGTATACGTTGACCTTGTAGGCATTATTTGCACACTGTTTTCTTCAACCCGCCATCTAGCTGTGTGACCTTGTTCACATTCTGTCTAAATATCCATAATATTACCGTCTCCAGAAAAAACACCGGAGTGACTTTTTTCAAGCAGCATTCATATATTTTACGTAATCCGTATCCACCGCTGTAGTAGTGTATACGTTGACCTTGTAGGCATTATTTGCACACTGTTTTCTTCAACCCGCCATCTAGCTGTGTGACCTTGTTCACATTCTGTCTAAATATCCATAATATTACCGTCTCCAGAAAAAACACCGGAGTGACTTTTTTCAAGCAGCCATAATATATTTTACGTAATCCGTATCCACCGCTGTAGTAGTGTATACGTTGACCTTGTAGGCATTATTTGCACACTGTTTTCTTCAACCCGCCATCTAGCTGTGTGACCTTGTTCACATTCTGTCTAAATATCCATAATATTACCGTCTCCAGAAAAAACACCGGAGTGACTTTTTTCAAGCAGCCATAATATATTTTACGTAATCCGTATCCACCGCTGTAGTAGTGTATACGTTGACCTTGTAGGCATTATTTGCACACTGTTTTCTTCAACCCGCCATCTAGCTGTGTGACCTTGTTCACATTCTGTCTAAATATCCATAATATTACCGTCTCCAGAAAAAACACCGGAGTGACTTTTTTCAAGCAGCCATAATATATTTTACGTAATCCGTATCCACCGCTGTAGTAGTGTATACGTTGACCTTGTAGGCATTATTTGCACACTGTTTTCTTCAACCCGCCATCTAGCTGTGTGAGCTTGTTCACATTTTGTCTAAATATTGATAATATTATCGTCTCTAGAAAAACCACTTGAGTTACTTTTTTTCAAGCAGCATTCATATATTTTACGTAATCCGTATCCACCGCTGTAGTAGTGTATACGTTGACCTTGTAGGCATTATTTGCACACTGTTTTCTTCAACCCGCCATCTAGCTGTGTGAGCTTGTTCACATTTTGTCTAAATATTGATAATATTATCGTCTCTAGAAAAACCACTTGAGTTACTTTTTTTCAAGCAGCATTCATATATTTTACGTAATCCGTATCCACCGCTGTAGTAGTGTATACGTTGACCTTGTAGGCATTATTTGCACACTGTTTTCTTCAACCCGCCATCTAGCTGTGTGAGCTTGTTCACATTTTGTCTAAATATTGATAATATTATCGTCTCTAGAAAAACCACTTGAGTTACTTTTTTTCAAGCAGCATTCATATATTTTACGTAATCCGTATCCACCGCTGTAGTAGTGTATACGTTGACCTTGTAGGCATTATTTGCACACTGTTTTCTTCAACCCGCCATCTAGCTGTGTGACCTTGTTCACATTCTGTCTAAATATCCATAATATTACCGTCTCCAGAAAAAACACCGGAGTGACTTTTTTCAAGCAGCCATAATATATTTTACGTAATCCGTATCCACCGCTGTAGTAGTGTATACGTTGACCTTGTAGGCATTATTTGCACACTGTTTTCTTCAACCCGCCATCTAGCTGTGTGAGCTTGTTCACATTTTGTCTAAATATTGATAATATTATCGTCTCTAGAAAAACCACTTGAGTTACTTTTTTTCAAGCAGCATTCATATATTTTACGTAATCCGTATCCACCGCTGTAGTAGTGTATACGTTGACCTTGTAGGCATTATTTGCACACTGTTTTCTTCAACCCGCCATCTAGCTGTGTGAGCTTGTTCACATTTTGTCTAAATATTGATAATATTATCGTCTCTAGAAAAACCACTTGAGTTACTTTTTTTCAAGCAGCATTCATATATTTTACGTAATCCGTATCCACCGCTGTAGTAGTGTATACGTTGACCTTGTAGGCATTATTTGCACACTGTTTTCTTCAACCCGCCATCTAGCTGTGTGAGCTTGTTCACATTTTGTCTAAATATTGATAATATTATCGTCTCTAGAAAAACCACTTGAGTTACTTTTTTTCAAGCAGCATTCATATATTTTACGTAATCCGTATCCACCGCTGTAGTAGTGTATACGTTGACCTTGTAGGCATTATTTGCACACTGTTTTCTTCAACCCGCCATCTAGCTGTGTGACCTTGTTCACATTCTGTCTAAATATCCATAATATTACCGTCTCCAGAAAAAACACCGGAGTGACTTTTTTCAAGCAGCCATAATATATTTTACGTAATCCGTATCCACCGCTGTAGTAGTGTATACGTTGACCTTGTAGGCATTATTTGCACACTGTTTTCTTCAACCCGCCATCTAGCTGTGTGACCTTGTTCACATTCTGTCTAAATATCCATAATATTACCGTCTCCAGAAAAAACACCGGAGTGACTTTTTTCAAGCAGCCATAATATATTTTACGTAATCCGTATCCACCACTGTAGTAGTGTATACGTTGACCTTGTAGGCATTATTTGCACACTGTTTTCTTCAACCCGCCATCTAGCTGTGTGTATTATCGTTTCCAGAAAAACCAACTGAGTTTTTGTTGTTGTTGTTGTTTTTTTAAAAATAATGCCAGGCAAAGGCAGGCCGCCACGCAGAGGCCGTGCTAGGGGCCGTGCTGCTATGCAATCCTGTGGCCCTAGCAAATTGCCCAGTTTTAAAAAGCCAATGACCCTGAACTCCCAAAATGCTGAAGAGGTAGTTGACTGGCTTACACAGCACACCCCATCCTCTACCGTTTCTAACTTTACCACAACATCCTCCTCATCCTCCACTGCTATGGCCACCCCACGTAACACTTCCTCCACCACCGGTGCCCCTTCTTCACTGGGGTCAGAGGAGTTATTTTCCCATGAGTTTCTTGAACTGAGTAATGCGCAACCATTATTGCCAGAAGAAGATGAAGGAGATGAGGACCTTACACCAGATTTAATTCTGGCAGAGAACACGATAGAGATGGACATAATGAGTGATGAGGAGGAGGTCCCCGCTGCTGCTTCCTTCTGTGATGTGTCAGAAGAAATTGATGCATCTGAGGAGAATGATGATGAGGAGATTGATGTTTTGTGGGTGCCTAGTAGAAGAGAGCAAGAGGAGGGTAGTTCAGATGGAGAGACGGAGAGTCAGAGAGGCAGTAGGAGAATAAGACTTAGAAGAAGCAGGGAGGACAGCCCGCAGGGATCAGTAGGGCAACAACATGTATCGGCACCTGTGTTCAGCCGGCCAACGCACCCGCCATTGCCGCCAATGCCGCCAACTTCTACTGTTACCGCCAGATCGCACACTTCCAAAAAGTCAGCAGTGTGGGATTTTTTTAATGTGTGTGCCTCTGACAAAAGCATTGTAATTTGCAATGAGTGCAGTCAGAAACTGAGCCTTGGTAAGCCCAACAGCCACATAGGTACAACTTCTATGCGAAGGCACATGAGCGGCAAAGCACAAAGCACTTTGGGAGCAACACCTCAAAGGCAACAGGCAAACTAAAAGCCACACTCCTTCTGGTCCAGCATCTTACTGCTCTACCTCTGCTCTCCTTGACCCGTCTGAACCACCCTCCACTCCGCCTTCCACCTTGACCACCTGTTCCCATTCCCAGTCATCTGCCACCAGCCAAGTTTCTGTGAAGGCCATGTTTGAGCGTAAGAAGCCAATGTCTGACTGTCACCCCCTTGCCCGGCGTCTGACAGCTGGCTTGTCTGCACTCTTAGCCCGCCAGCTTTTACCATACCAGCTGGTGGACTCTGAGGCCTTCCGCAAATTTGTAGCAATTGGGACACCGCAGTGGAAGGTACCCAGCCGCAATTTTTTTTCTAAAAAGGGAATACCACACCTGTACCAACATGTGCAGAGCCAAGTTACCGCATCTCTGTCACTTAGTGTTGGGCCAAAGGTCCATATGACTACTGACGCATGGTCCTCCAAGCATGGTCAGGGCAGGTATGTCACCTACACTGCCCACTGGGTGAACTTGGTAATGGCTGGGAAGCAGGGAATGGGTAGCTCAACAACAACAGTGGAGTTGGTGTCACCGCCACGGATTGCACGCGGTTCTGCCACCACCTCTACTCCTCCATCGCTCTCTACCTCGTCTTCTTCTTCTTCTTACTCTGCTGCTGGGTCCTCCTTCTCCTCCTCCACACCTGTGCACCCCCAGCTCCCCCTAGGCTATTCGACGTGCCAGGTACGCCGTTGTCACGCTGTCTTGGGGATGACGTGCCTGGAAAGCAAAAACCATACCGGATCTGTACTCCTGTCATCTCTGCAGTCACAGGCCGATCGGTGGCTGACCCCACACCAACTGCAGATCGGAAAAGTGGTGTGTGACAATGGAAGCAATCTGTTGGCAGCATTGAGACTAGGCAATTTAACACATGTGCCCTGCATGGCACATGTGTTAAATTTAATAGTCCAACGTTTTGTCTCCAAGTACCCAGGATTCCAGGACATTCTCACCCAGTCCAGAAAGGTGTCGGCCCATTTCAACGACGTTGACCTTGTAGGCATTGTTTGCCCAGTTTTTTTGGCCGCAGCCACTGAAGCACAGAGGCCAGAAAAAATATGCCATATAAATGCTGAAAATAGTCATTTTTTGCCATACGTTGACTCAACGTATATGGCAAAAAATTACTATTTTCAGCATTTATATGGCATATTTTTTCTGGCAACTGTGCTTCAGTGGCTGCGACCAAAAAAACTGGGCAAACAATGCCTACAAGGTCAACGTATGGCAAAAAATGACTATTTTCAGCATTTATATGGCATATTTTTTCTGGCAACTGTGCTTCAGTGGCTGCAACCAAAAAAACTGGGCAAGCAATGTCTACAAGGTCAACGTATGGCGAAAAATTACTATTTTCAGCATTTATATGGCATATTTTTTATGGCAACTGTGCTTCAGTGGCTGCGTCCAAAAAAACTGGGCAAACAATGCCTACAAGGTCAACGTATGGCAGTTGTTTAAAGAGAACAGTAGATTACTAGCCAGCAAAGCTACCTAAGCTAAAATGTCCCTCAAATCCCTGCAGACTTCTGTCCCTCCAATACAGAGCAGTATCAAGCAGATTACTAGCCAGCAAACTTACTATCATCTGTCCCTGAAATCACTAACAGCTCTCCCCCTACACTATCTCTTCCAAGCACACACAGGCAGATTTTTCAGATACATTTTTGCCCTTGATCCCCCTCTGGCATGCCACTGTCCAGGTCGTTGCACCCTTTAAACAACTTTAAAATCATTTTTCTGGCCAGAAATGTCTTTTCTAGATGTTAAAGTTCGCCTTCCCATTGAAGTCTATGGGGTTCGCGAACCGCTCGCATTTTTGCGCAAGTTCGCGAATATGTTCGCGAACTTTTTTTCCGACGTTCGCTACATCCCTAGCCAGGAGACTTATGTTTGTAATGTGTAAGATTATCCAAAAGAGATCTGGCTCTCGCACACCCTTGTAAGAGATAATTACAATGCTGTCTGGTGCACAATGGTAGAGGTCCCGCAACCCAAATCCAGTCTAGAAGTCAAACAATCCAGAGACACACAGAACTGATGCAAGCAAGGAACACCTTGCACGTTTATTGCGGAATAGCAGTGCAACGTTTCGGGGTCTGGCCCCTTTATCAAGCATAAGGATGTGAAGTGCAATACAACATTTAAAGAGGTGCAATGATGGTGATTGGTTGATGCAAATAAGGTTAATTTAAAGTCCAATGAAGTGAATGTCCAATAAAGTGTTAGTCCATTAGTCAATATACTGATAACTCCTTTGTAGCTTCTCTATACACCAAACCCGAAACGTTGCACTTCTATTCCGCAATAAACGTGCAAGGTGTTCCTTGATTGTATCAGTTCTGTTTGGTTTTGGATTGTTTGACTTCTAGACTGAAAGGTGTAAGATGTCATGTTTAATTGCCTATGATTGAGTGTGCTATATGAAACACATTTGGCCTTTTTACCAGGGGTTCCATCGTTTTGGACTTCCTTTTAGTGCTGTAGTAAAAGTGACAAACATTGATAGGAAATTACGAGGTCCTATGGGGTATATGGGTCCTAAGAAGATATGAATTTGCTTGATTGAGGAATTCTACACACACATATTTACATGTAAGCATGTACATTTACTTGCAAACACATAACATACCTATAAGGGCCGATTCACAAAAGGTTGTTAGTCCTTAACGCGCAGTTTTGTGTGTTAAAAAATTGTAAAGGAAAAAACCCCATAACCCCCACCCCACGTAGACCCCCCTCCATCCTCCCCCCAGCAGACTTCACAGCATCCATCTTCCGTGTCCTCGTTAAGTTGACTGGGAGATCAGCAATCTCCGTCAATTACGGCACATGCACAGTTGTGAAACACTTGCAAATTGCTCCAACTGCTCATGCGCGACATACCGATCTCCCAGTCAGCTTACCGAGGACTCGGAAGTTGCATGCCGTGAAGTCCACTGCCAGAACCTGCGACAAGGGGTAAGTATAAAGTATGGGGCATTTACCCCAGGGGGCAGTTAGCCTGGTGGGAGGAGGGAGGGGGCAGCAATTAAAGGCCTTTATGAGGAGCTGGACCCTTATGTTCAGCCACTAACATGTTTTCTGTGTTGTGGAATTATATCAAGTTTCCCAGAAAAAGGAATGACTGGAATACTGTAAAAATAGACTTATACTCTGTCAGTGGCATCCCAAATGTCTTATGTGCTATACATTGCACTAATAACATGTGATAATATCAAATGTTTTAAAATAACGTACAAAATATTGCATACTATAAAATACAGCACACAATTCACTGAAAATACAAAACAAAATTGCTTAAGTCAGACAAGTGAACTTTTAATGAATCAATTGTTAATTCTAAAAATATAAGAAGTGATGCCATTTTTAAGGCATGCTATAAATAACACTCACTTTTTTGACCTTCTGTTAATCAGCGCCATAAACTTTTGCCACACTTTGATTTTGAAACAGATAATTCTGCACATTAAAAAATGTAATGGAAGAAGATAATTATGGTATTAGAATATTGGCTTTTTCTACAACATAACATCGTTAAAAGGATTGGTTAAATGAATGGATTGAAGTAATGCATTCTAAAATATGGATGCAGTAATGGGAAAGTAATTATATTTGTTTGCTAAGTGGATTTTCCAAACTTGACTCACTGAACTTACTTACACTCAAGATTCCAATCAAAATAACTATCCAAAATTATCTTTCTGTGTTTGTTTGTAACTTAAATTATTATATCTGAAGTTCACAGAATCTTTTTAAGTAGGACTTGAAAGTAGAATTATTGTATCTGAAGTTTACAGAAGAGTTTTAAAGGAATTATTCAATATAAAAATAAAAACTTGGCAAATGGATTTGCTGTATAAAATAAAAAATGTTTCTAATATAGTTAGTTAGGCAAAAATGTAATTTATAAAGACTGGAGTGACTGGACTGAACATAATAGAACACTACTTCCTGTTTTTTAGCTCTCTTTTCCACTGACTGGTTACCCTGTGACCAAGCAGTAACCAATCAGTGACTTGAGCCTGTATGCTGAGGATCAATTGCAAACTCACTGAACAGTTATGTCCCATGTGGTCCCCCTTCAAGTCGCTGACTAACTCAGAGTTGGCAGGAAGTAGTGTTCTCGCTATTATGTTAGACATCTAGTCACTCCAGCCTTTATAGATTAGAATTTTGCCTAACTAACTATATTATTTTGAACAGCCTATCTGTTTATCCAGTTTTTATTTTTACACTGAACTGTTCCTTTAAGTAGGACTTAAAAGTAGAACAAAATGTTACATTATGGGGGGAATGTAATTAAAATCACAAATGTTTGGTCTTAGCCTCTCCAAGCCAATGTATCCACACTTCCTTATAGGTTTCATGCAGTCAAATGTAGTCTCCACAGAACTCAAATTTTGAGAGATACTGATGAATCATATAGTAAATTTTTCTGGAAAGCTGAAGTCGCTGAAAGTGGAGTGAAAAATAAAGCTACGTTTTTATTTAGACAACTACAAAGTGATAAAGCACTTACATCTAGTAACCTCGGGGCGGAATGTTTATGTACCACTAATCTGACTAGGCAGACCAAAAAGGGGTTAATGTCAAGCTAGTTGTGGGAGCATGGGTTACATAAAACACTTCAGGCTAGGGCCTTCTCTACATGGAAGTTGTCCCAGGTGGAGTAGTTTAACTACAACTCTCATGCTACCTTGCTACACCAAATAGAAATAATGGGCGCCAGGAGATTCTTGTGATTAACTAAATGAATAACTGTTTATTTGTACAAGACAAATAAGCCCAGGGTTTATTTACAGAGGTACAAGGCACACACAATGCCACACAGCAGGCTGAAACAGGTTACATGACATAGCAGATACAGTGACTTCCATCAGGCAAGGTAGTCAGGTAGTACATTCATTTTCCTCTGCAATATACCTCAAGGTGGTCTTGCTCCCACCCTGTGGAATGATCAGGGAGAACATCTTTCTAATCCTGACACCCTATCCACTGTGGCCCCTTCACTCTAGGCAATTCAAAAGCCTTGGGAAGCTACTCCCAGCAACAATCCTCAATGAAGCTCCAACTGCACTTACTATTTGTCCTCTCTACCTTACTCTCCTAGAGAGGGGGTTCCAAGGGGTTCCCTGCTCCCCGACTTAGACCCTAGAGGACCTGGTCCCTCTAGGAACATGGCTTTTCTGGGCCTTGCTATTCCCAGGCTCCCCTGGGCACACCAAGCTGGATCAGCATCCAGCAGCCAAAGAGGAAGATCCACCCCTTCTCACTCACTATACCAGAGTGTGACAGGATGTAGCCTCCTGGCCCATAGCATTGGATATGCAAATACTTAAACTAGATACATGAGCTTTCCCCCAGTAACTAGGGAAAGGGAATAGGGAATTAAAGTCATAGGGACACATTTAACCCTAGGGGTCCCTACACTTATTTGAAAAATCTTTGTAATATAATCTGAATGATGTATGAGGGTGCATTTTAGTCTTAACAAAATGTTTCTTCACTAAATGTAAATATGCACAACCTGCCAGTAGGCTTCTCAGAACACATCTTTACTCTTGCTTTGTGTTTATTTAGCTATTCTTCTTAGTGCTGTGTGTAGATCTGTGATGCTTTTTTGCCATTCATAAGTGATGCATGATGTCTGTGTTAATTATGTGCTACTTAATGTGCTGGCCTAAAACATATTGTTCTGTTCATGTTGGCCTCATTCAGATTTTATCACTTGATTCTTTTCAGCCCTTCTTCTATTTACTGTCCGCAGTCAATATGTGAACAGGAAATGTTCTTTCTATGTACTGGCCAGATCATCATGTTTAGTAAGCTAGATTTCCTCCATGCCTGCCAGTACATACTGTACAATACAATTTAATTCAAACCCTTTTATAATAAAAGTTTTTTTCAGTAAAATTGTTGTTGCAATAAATAGTCCACCAAAATGGCTATTTCATAAATAATGTTCAGGTGCTTCTGCAGTGCTACATTTCCGAAGTTGCCCGAAGTTTACTCTTGAGGCAACTTTGGGCGACTTTGGAAAAACAAAGCGCTGCATACAGTATGTTACTTGCAAGGCAACTTTGGACAATTTAAATTACCCACTGGTAATTTACATCTGTTGCTGGTGGGAAAGCATGTGCAGGAGATTAGCTTCACACAGAAGAGATCTATTGCAGGCAACTTATCTCCTCATCTGCCAGCGCCCTTAAGATTTGAATGTTTTATTAGTGATCCAATCAATTTTGTATCTACGTGGAATAACTCAACCTGTCACAAACGGAACCCTAAATACATAACCCAAGCTAAGCTCAGTGGTCTCAGCTCTCACTTCTGCCTATAACCACGCCTTTCACCTCAGGAGGAGCCCTCGGCTAATTGGATGCCGCCAGGTCTTCCTGGGAGGAAGAACACCACTTGGAACAGGCAGGCCGGGCCAGCACAAGCAGAGAATAGTCAGACAGCCCCAGAATCCACCAAGGCTGAAACTTTAACTGAACCCCCAGGCCAGGACAAAACTACATGTACTAGGTTTTTTGAGGTGAATTGGGGAGAAGAAATCGCTCTACCCAAATGGAGCTTCCAGGCCTCATGGCACAATTTTTAAGGAAATGTCCCTTATCCCCACAATATATGCATAGACCCAGGGATCGCCTTCAGGCCCTTTCCTCAGGGAACAAGCTTATAGCCCCCAATTGCTTGGGTTCCCCCTGAGGGCTAGGAAACGAGAAAGTTGGTAATACGTCATTATCACATATAATAGGGAAATATGTATCCCCCTCAGCCCGTCTCTCTTTGCCTCCTATTTGGATGGCTAACCTCATGAAGTCATCCAAAGTGGATGAAGGAGGGTAATTAACCAGGCTGTTTTTGACAGAGCTGACTACGAAGAGCTGTATCATTCCACCCTGTCTCAACTGACCAGCGGCGGCATTCTGTACAATACTCCTCAATTACTCTTTTCCCTTGACGGAGTTTACTAATCGCGGAATCGGCAGAGCTAGCACAATCCGTGTCATCGTATAACATGGCCATGGTAGCAAAAAATGCTTCTAGCGAAAGACGGTCAGGGTCAGAGGGGGGTAATCTTAGTGGCCAAACTTGTGGGTCACCTTGTAGTAAGGTCATAACGAACCTTACTTCATCCTCACCAGTAGGGAAGTTGTGAGTGAAAAAACTGAGGTACAACTTACATGCCTCTTGAAAAACAAAAAATGTACTCCTATCCCCACTGAACTTATCAGGGAAGGGGATTTTTGGGTCATGGGAAAAACCTTTATTACCCTGAAGTAGATGATGGAACAGACCCCTCAGGAATCGCAGCAGAGGATTGCTGATGCATCCAACCTATCCGAGAGAGAACGCAGACCTTGAATTATATAGTTCTGTTTTCCCTCTTGTTTATCTAGGCGCTGGAGGAAGGTCGAATACAGCAGTTCAGAGGTTTGCGGAATAGCAGTAGCATGACTTTCGGCATCCATTTTCTTTTTCATGGGCCCATTGTACTGTCACGAACGGCACCCTAAATCCAGAACCAAGCCAATTTGGAAAAACCGCACACCTCACATACCCCAGCAGAGTTTCCTGGTGCTCAGTGATGGGGGAATCGGCAACCACCCAGTCAAGGTACATAGGAGAATCACCGGCACACAGGAGTTTAGTTAAGCAGGGCAAGCCCTTGCAATTTTATTAAATGCAGTGCAACGTTTCGTGGCACGCCCCTTTGTCAAGCTTGAAACACATTTTTTACCTTCAGGATTCTCATTAGTTTCGGGCTGTGAAAATTTGATAAAGTCGAGTTTTCAGAGTGACAATTCGAAAATTTTGCACAGTTTGAATTGACACTCGATTTTGTTGCACTGATTTTTTCAAGAAATTTTATTGGTAAGGGGATTCCGGTTTGCAAATTTGGTTGAATTTTTATTTAAACAAAGTGTGAAGAAGTCCTGCTGTTGAACCTTTTTGTTCCTGTCATTTTTTTTTTGGAATGATACAGCCACCCCTTTCCTTTTCCTCATGCTAGTTTTTACTAAGCAAATTGCCACTTTTAATAGTGGCTTTGGAAAAGGTGGTAGCTATATATTGTGTGCTCACCTCTCTCCTTCTTCAAAAAGCAAGTCAGCCTTATAGGCCAGTTCGATGAATTATATTTTGTAATTCTTTTTATGGAATAATATTAATTGTGCGGTATTTATTTTGCCTTTTATGTTTTCTTGTGACACTTTAAAATGTCATCTATTGAGTATTATTTTTCCCTGCCTAGAATTAGAAGTGCACAAGGAATCTCATGAGTTAAATCCTGGCAGCAACTAAGTCTCTCATGGGCTGTGCCTGAAGGTGCAGGCAGTGGTTATAGACAGAAGAGAACAGATTCCTCCTGCAAACTTGACACTAGGGAACATTACGGTAACTTGGCAAGGAAGTTCCAAATAAAACTCAAATTGTTTACTAATGCCTTACAAAAACACATTTACAATGCATATTGTTGGAAAACATGTATCATCTGTAACTAATCAATCTTATGAGCAGTTTTTTCACTGCTTCATCTCCCAGTACAAATTGGGCTGAGATCCTTTCTTGGACTGATCTCACTGGAAATAATTATGGGCCTATGCACTCTGCTCCTTTCTTCTGGTTCATGGACATCCAACTGCCTTTTTTTCTTACTCAGTATTCGTGCCAAGGCTTGGTTTGATACTTCTGTGTCATCTGGTGACTAGTTCATTAACTCTTAACCAAAGCTGATAAAGGATGAAGATGTACATGTTCCTTAGTTGATCAAGAGTTTTCATTCCCTGGGAGCCCTAGATAGGTGCTCCTGAAGTGAGGAAATACTGTGAGTTACCACTGCACAGGATCTGTCTGAATGTGCCGATACTGGCATGCAGTAAAGTTGCATTATTATGAAATAGCATGTATGCTCAAATGGGCAGGGACTACATTTTTTAACCACTGATTAACTTACTACATTCTTTGAGTTGATTGAATGCAGTTAATTTTATGCCAAAAGGAATTCAGGTTATCTTGAAAGGGCTTACCTTTTGTCTCCTGTGATGGGTGCACATGTGATGGTGCAATGCAAGTGACTGCTACCACTAGAGATCTAGATTTATAAATATAATCAGAACTGCAAGACAGCATTCCCTTCTTATTTATGAACACAAGTACAATGCTGTATGAACAGATAAACAAACACAACGCCATTTTTTTCACAATGCTGATTTTTCCCCTGAAAACTGCAGCATAGCTATGGGCAACCAACTGCAGCAAAAATTAGCATCCATGTTGATAAACTGTGCGTTGTTGTTGTTTTCAGAGTCTTCTGGCAGCAGTATATTATTATATATACATTCTGTATTTTTTCTGGTATATGTTGTTACAAGTATCTTCTTGTACAGTCCAAAAAAATTAATTTTGAGCATATTGGTAGTAAAACAATCATACTGTTTTTTTTAATGTTTAAATAATTAGTACACTTTAGGTTTAGAGATGCAAATTGCAGATAGAATTCCTAGCATTCCAAATAATAAATTCTATACCTGTAGTTCAAAGGAAAACCCACATAGTAAGTTTGTATTACTTTTATAAGTGCACAATATTTGGTTTGCTATTCAAAAAACATTCCCTCTAGCAAGAATGGTTACTGTTTCAACCCTTGGTGTCTTATTACATAGAGCCTGCTTCTTAAATTGTTCAATGTCTATGCATACTGCAGATTAACATGCAAAAAGTGAGAACAGATGCAGTGAGTTGTTTTGCTTATCTTGCCAGGAAGTCCCCTCTTAGAGAATTGCTCTTGGCAGGAGATCGTTATTCTGAGAACAACATTTTAGCTGGATGTTCTGGTTTATGGTAGTGAGGTCAACAAAACAACAATTTGCCAGTTTATTTCTCAAGAATTTAAGCATTCTTCCAACCTTTGCAAAAAAAGTATATGATAGTGACCTCATGCAAGAAAGATGACACTTTTCAGAATTACAATACAAAGATCCATTATCTGCAGGGTTCCAAATATATGCACCAACCCGTGTTGGTTTAAAGGATTCATGTCTCACAAAAGAACTGCTGCCCTATAGGGCTCATTTATTAAGTGTAGGCCAAGGTGAACAACGCAAAGAACTTGTGTTTTTTTGTATTTTGCACCCTTTTTTGTACCTCTTCCATGAATACAGCATTGCCAGCATTTGGCAGCCCTATAATTATAAGGGCCATGCTGGAGTGGGTACATGCTCCTTAGGATGTCCAATGAAGGCAAAGTGCTACAGAACAATAACAGAGGAATAACTTGTGGCTGCTGGGGTCAGTGACCCCAAAGTTAAAAGCTGTGAAGAGTTAGAAGAAGAAGGTAAATAATTAAAAATAATATATAATAATAAAAAATAAAAAAACAAATTGCAAAGTCACTAGAAAAAGACCTTTCTATAACATACTAAAACTTAACTTAAAGGTGGACCGCCCCAGGTAATATTGCATAACTTTCAATGGCTTTAACTTAGGTGGAAATGTCTAAAATTTATGGAGCATACTAGAAAGTGGACAAGGTTTATGTGAACTCTGTAATATCTGGGCTTTTTAAGGGTGGATCACAATCTAAGTGGCCCATTTACTAACAATCAAATTGTGATTTTATTTCCCCACGAATCTCAATTTTTCTTGAAAGCTCTAAAAATTTGAGATTTATTAAGTAAAAGAACAAGTAAAACCTTGTATATCAAACTTTTCCAAGTAAAAGTTGTTGAGGTGCTATAGAAGTCAACGGGAGCTGTGCTGATCTTATTGGATAGCTTTAAATCAAATCAGACATTTCGAGGTTTTCAGATTTTTTGTACTAGGATTTTACTTGAAAACTGAAAATTTTAGAGGTTTATCGAGATATTCATATTCTTTAGCGGATCGTTCAGAGTTCTTTAAATTCACACTTTTTATATTTGGACCTATTAATAAATTAAATGACAATCATGGTTTTAGAATTTGTGATTTTAGTCTTTGTTTCAAATACCTCTAAAATCTGAATTTCAATAAAAAAGCCTCCAAGTGTTCCATTTTTTAATAGGTATAACATTTCAAATATGTTATTGAATGTTCTGCTAATGGAAAAATAGTTTGGTGTAATAGTACCAGAAAAGTACAATTTATAAGGGCAATGAAGTGTTGGTTCTGTATTGTCTGATCCTAATTCTGCATATTATTGGTTTTTATGCCCTGGTTTGATTTTTTTTCGTATATTCTAATTTTGTATTGCATTTTAATGTTTGTTTTTTATACAGGACTTTTTGTACTATTTTCAGTAATGTAACTATTCTCTTCCGGGCCCGGGTGCAAGATGTGCACCAGACTCTCCTACCCTCCCCACATTTTCTTTACGGTGTTTGCTATAGTGTGGTTTGGAGCAGGCCGGGTACAATCATACCCAGCACTCCCCTGGTAGTTACACCATTACCTATTTTCTCTTCAAAGTTTTTCTGCATACCAGTCTTCCAGTAAAAAAGCATGTAAAAAAAATTACATTCAGCATGTTTTTTTGGTCAGGGTTTGTGCGGTTTTGTTGTGCTAGTCCAAGTTTCAAACAATTTAGGTTCTATATGATGGATGTTAATATTGAGTGATTAGAAAGTCCATGTATTCCATGAACCCATGGGAGAGGAAATTAAATTGCATTGAGATACTGGTCCAGGCTTTAGATGTGTAGAATAGGACCTCCAAACACCCACAGCTATATTATAGGGGGCAGTTAACACAGTCCTGTAAGGTGTGATGCAAAATAAATAGTTTAGTTACTGCCATAGAGTGGTCTTACATTCTTCTAAAAAGGCTAGTGGTTTTGCTATTTTTTTCAATAATACAAAAGCTGTTTATTAGAGATGTCTTCAGGATTGGATTATGGGTTGCGATTGTTAATAAATTGGTGGTCAACGTTAGTTAGTTTATACTAATTTTTCTTTGGTATATAGTTTTGTTTTTGCTTTAGATGTAATTAGGTCACCTCTAGTCATTGCCTTAAAGGCAAATAGGTTTATAATTAATTTATGGGATGAATGTTTATACGATTGCTTGTCCGTTTGTGTAGCTATAGTATTAAAACTGGAGTTTGGGCTAAGATATGGCTTGAATTTATTGATGCCTTTAAGAGTGACTTGAATCATTTCTTAATGGCCATAGTTTCCAAGGCTATTGTGATCTTAATTAGGCTCTTAGGGTTTTAGTTAGTATAGTTATTGGTTTATATTGGTTTATCTAGTTTATATATGGGAGTTTATTGCAGTAAAGTAAGAATGCATGCACAGGCCAAAGCCAGTGATACCCGGGAGGTCAGTCAAATGGCAGCACAACCCTTTGTTAATTTTCTCCCTGTGCTGGTGCATTTTCTTCCATAAAGAAGCACCAGCCCAGGGGGAAAAAAAGAAACTTCATTCATTAGTGGGTGCCCAAATAAGAGACTAGTTGCCTGCTACACTCTGGCACAAGGCCTCCACATAGAGGGACATGGAAATAACCACAATATACTGTATCTATCCTTGTGATAGTCTTTTAAGGAATTGTTGCACCCCAGGTTAATTAGCACTTAAGTTTAATACAAAGACAGGTTATTTAATGAACTCACCTAGGCCTCTTATGGGTGTATAAATTTGTATTGAGTAGTGCAGTTTTGTCTAAGTATATGCCTTTAGAATTATATGAAAACTGTACCCAGGCATCTCAATAAATTGATTTTTCGAGAGTGCCGATATTAAAATGTTTGTTACATTTTTGGGTTTTTATATATATATATATATAACTTGTATTCAGCACGTGCACTCTTACCGGACTGTAGTCAATGCGGGTGCGTTTGGTCAACTTTGTTGTACATATCAGTAAATGGACTCGCACTCCATCGTCAAGTGAATAAATGTGTCTTTATTCTTTAATGCGTATCCGACGTTTCGGCCCACATTAGGGCCTTTTTCAAGGATGAAGTGCATGTGAATAAGTGCATACTTAAATACAACTCTAAATTGGCGCCAAGTATGACGTCATAAGCAGTAAAGGCTGTACAAAAAAAGACTGTATAAATCTAGTTGCAGTACCTGCTTTTCACCACACGGTGCCATTGCAGTGCAAGTGTACCACGTGTCCATATTCAATGTAACAAAAAAGTGTCCATTTAAAACAGAAAATTGTCCATTCCAGGAAACCTGCAAATTCATACAGAATAGATACTTAGTTTCTTTATGACAGATATGCATCAGTAATCGTTACAATTTTACCAATTTTACAAATGACATATATGTATCAACAATTCTTAGTCATTCATGCAATAAAGGAATATCCTATAAATCTGTCTGTGTACTTTTCATATAAATGTTGCGTACTTATATTCGAAGAGAATAATTAATCAGTTCAAGAAACAATTAAGCACCAGCTGGCCATTAAGTCCCTTAGGTGTTACACAATCGAGCTCCTGAATCCAATAGGCCTCCCTTCTTAATAGGGCATTATCAAAGTCCCCACCCCTAACTCTTGCAGGTACGTGTTCGATGGGCATACATCTAAACGTGGCTGGGCTGTGTTTCGCCTCTGACCAATGTTTTGCCACCAATTGCTGTGAGATGTCTTGCTTCTTATTTTTTGCTTTCTCTTCTCTTTCTGGATCTAGGGCAGCTCTGATGCTAGATCTGTGCATCCCCATCCTTTCCTTAAGCATCCTTATGGTTTTCCCACAGTAAATTAAACCACAAGGGCATTTAATGATGTAGATCACCATCGTAGTGGTGCATGTCATCCTCTGTTTTATGTTGTATTTCTTGCCTGTTCTGGGGTGTAGAAAGCAGTTACCTACAATCAAACTGTTACAGGTGATACAACCGCTACATCTATAAACCCCTGGTTGTTGTGTAAGAAAAGAGCGACCTCGCGTAGAACAGGAAACAGGACCACGGACAGTGAGGGTGAGAGGAGCGGATCCGGTTCACCTAGCGCGAGGCCTTTTTTAGGAGAGCGCACAGTGAGCGGCGACGAGGAACCGGCACCGACCAGCAGCATCAGTGCAAGAAAGCCACCCGTAGGGGTAAGAGAGGCGGCTTCAATACAGACCAGATCGCAAATACATCCGAGCAGGGACAGGAAGAAGAAATGATCTTCAATTTATCTGCCTACCATCTGACAGCGACGGAGAAAGCTGTGCTACATAAAGGACTAGGATTTGTCCCCACGGTGAGTTCTAAACCATTTGATCACTGTATTGACAATTACAAATTCTCTAGACATTTACGCTTAAAAGAACATTTTGGACATACTAAGGGGGTTGATTTACCATTATTTGATTGTGATCAAGCGAGTGCAAATATTAATATGGATGTGTCCAATATTGCCGTACATAATGTTGTTAATGTTTCTGTCCCTGATACCTCTGGTGATACGACCACAAAGTTTAAGATAAAAAGCACATTTGATCCCATAAGTACAAATGCCTCCATTAAATCCTTCAATCGTATGCTTAATATGGATATGGCAGCATGGCATAAGACTGGATATAAGCGCAGAGGTAATCTGTCGGTGGAACACAGAAATGCACTCCAATCACTAAAATGCAACAAAGATATAATAATTAGGAAAGCAGATAAGGGTGGTGGTGTGGTAGTGCTAGATTATAAGTACTACAGGGAGGAATTATTGTCTCAACTAAATGATGTGAAAAATTATGAGAAATTGATGTTTGACCCCACGAGTGCTTTCCATGATGAGCTTGAGGCCATATTGGATGTTGGAGTAAAAAATAGCTGGATCACTAAAACAATGATGGACTACTTTCTGCCTAAATATCCAGTCAGGCCTGCCATATACACTTTACCAAAAATCCACAAGAATCCAATTAAACCCCAGGGCGTCCTATAATTTCGTCAAATGGTTCCTTAAATGAGAAAATAGCTGAGTTTGTTGATTACCATCTCCAACCATGTATACAACAAATGGGGAGCTATTTGAAAGATACTACTGATTTTTTGAAGGTCATCAGGAGCATAGATATCCCTATCACTGACTTTCTGCTTGTAACAATGGACGTTCAAAGTTTATATACTTGCATTCCACATGAGGGAGGAATTGAATCAGTGCGCAGAATGATTATTGATAATGAGCAATACAAAGGGCCCCCATGTGAGTTTCTGTTATCGCTACTTCGATTTATCCTGTATAAAAACTACTTCAAGTTCGAAAAACAATATTTTTTACAATGCACTGGGACCGCTATGGGAAGCAAAGTAGCCCCAGCATATGCCAATTCCTATATGCATGTATATGAAACAGAATGTATATTGAACCATGACCTTTTTCGGATGTATGGCGCCTTCTACAGGCGCTATATAGACGATATCTTTTTTATTTGGTCAGGCCAGGCTGACACATTGGAGAGACTAGTGAATCAACTTAATGCTATGGACACCCCAGTAAAATTAACTCTAAATTATAATGCGAACAGCATAGAATTTCTGGATGTCAAAATCTATAAGGGGGAGGACAAATTGCAGACGTGCATCTATTCGAAGCCCACGGACAGGAACACCATACTACATTACCAGAGTAACCACCCAAGGCATTTGTTAAATTCGCTCCCGAAATCGCAGATGCTTAGGGTGATACGTATTGATAGCGACAAAGAAAAAATGGTTGAAGATCTTGATAACATGTGTAGTAAGTTTCTTGCTAGAGGTTATCCGCAGGATTTGATAAATACCACCAAAGAATGGGCTTTAAACCTTGGTTTGAAAGAAGAAAATATAGAAGGGGGTAAAAAGGCAATCATAGCGGATGCTGTGGAATCAAACAGAAAAAGTAACACAAATGATCTATATTACAGATGAAGCCACTTGGATTTGTGAGTTAAATGCGTCATGACTCAGAGTTAATTGAAGAAACTGTGTTATCTAAAGTTATCTTAACTCATTTAATGCATTTAACCTTTTCATTAACATACCAAAGCACCATTGTTCACAATGGTGAATGCTTTAATTAGATGGGATGTTGTGACACAGTTTTCTGTGTTAAATGAGATAAATGGGATATCTGTGTTTAGTTATTCTGTGTCAAACAGACAAACCAAAGTGGCTGCATCTGTATGTGAGCCAATACAACCCAAGCTCTGGATATACACGTAAATGTGTACTAAAATACTGGCCCTTGGTTAAAAGTGATGATAATGTATCCAAAAAATTGCCACAAAAACCTAAATTTAGCTATCGAAGAGGGAGATCTTTGAAGGAAATCTTAAGTCCCTCTGATCCTGTTGACAAATACATAAGATTACCCCCACAGCATTTTCTTACACAACAACCAGGGGTTTATAGATGTAGCGGTTGTATTACCTGTAACAGTTTGATTGTAGGTAACTGCTTTCTACACCCCAGAACAGGCAAGAAATACAACATAAAACAGAGGATGACATGCACCACTACGATGGTGATCTACATCATTAAATGCCCTTGTGGTTTAATTTACTGTGGGAAAACCATAAGGATGCTTAAGGAAAGGATGGGGATGCACAGATCTAGCATCAGAGCTGCCCTAGATCCAGAAAGAGAAGAGAAAGCAAAAAATAAGAAGCAAGACATCTCACAGCAATTGGTGGCAAAACATTGGTCAGAGGCGAAACACAGCCCAGCCACGTTTAGATGTATGCCCATCGAACACGTACCTGCAAGAGTTAGGGGTGGGGACTTTGATAATGCCCTATTAAGAAGGGAGGCCTATTGGATTCATGAGCTCGATTGTGTAACACCTAAGGGACTTAATGGCCAGCTGGTGCTTAATTGTTTCTTGAACTGATTAATTATTCTCTTCGAATATAAGTACGCAACATTTATATGAAAAGTACACAGACAGATTTATAGGATATTCCTTTATTGCATGAATGACTAAGAATTGTTGATACATATATGTCATTTGTAAAATTGGTAAAATTGTAACGATTACTGATGCATATCTGTCATAAAGAAACTAAGTATCTATTCTGTATGAATTTGCAGGTTTCCTGGAATGGACAATTTTCTGTTTTAAATGGACATTTTTTTGTTACATTGAATATGGACACGTGGTACACTTGCACTGCAATGGCACCGTGTGGTGAAAAGCAGGTACTGCAACTAGATTTATACAGTCTTTTTTTGTACAGCCTTTACTGCTTATGACGTCATACTTGGCGCCAATTTAGAGTTGTATTTAAGTATGCACTTATTCACATGCACTTCATCCTTGAAAAAGGCCCTAATGTGGGCCGAAACGTCGGATACACATTAAAGAATAAAGACACATTTATTCACTTGACGATGGAGTGCGAGTCCATTTACTGATATATATATATATATATATATATATATATATATATATATATATATATTTATATATATATATATATATTTACAGTATGCCCTTGGCAATTATTTGTTGCTGAAGTGTCAGTCTGAGGCTACTGTTCTTTCTCCACATATTCACAGCCAAATGGAACACAGCCAAACTGCTTGCAATGCAGGATGATCTCACCATTTACAGTAACAACTGGGGACTACAATACACAGTTGGACAGCCAGAAGAAAACTCCAAGGACACCCTGGGGGAACTACTTAGCACTCACACTAAGCTGTGGAAAATCAGCATTGGAATACATTCCTGAAATACATACACATACTTTAATGTATCATTACATTGTGTAAAATAATTAGTTATGAAGACATGAAAAAAAAAGTCATCAGCTGCACCCATGAAAGGTCTACATTCTTTAATAAACACATACATAGTACAACATAGCATTCACATTATTCTCTAGCACAGTAGCCCAGTAGGGATTTTGTATTAGTGTATCACATTTATGTCAGTGAAATCAAATGTGTGCTTGCTATGATGTACTGCTCTATAGCAAATGTGTACTTCTGTCAAGATGGGTCTGATACTATTTTTTAGTAGTTTACAGTTTACCGCATTCCTCGAGGGGCTACCAAACGTTAGATTTTATCATCCTAACAGTAGATACAGTAGGTCAGTTTTTCTAATCTCAATCATAGGTTTACAGAGATGTGGACTGTCTTATTAAACGATTAGGGGGATTAATAGATATTGCTTTTCTCAGAATATGTTTCATTTCCTTGTACT
This sequence comes from Xenopus laevis, assembly GCF_017654675.1. NCBI lineage: Eukaryota > Metazoa > Chordata > Amphibia > Anura > Pipidae > Xenopus > Xenopus laevis. The sequence continues at coordinate 68,578,349 of NC_054378.1, read as the reverse complement.
GACATAAGAATGATGCATCTCTGGTGATAAAAGCCCCATATGTAATAAAAGGAACAACGTTTGCTCAGGTACAGTAACCCATGGTTGATTTAGGTGACTAGATCTGTAGCAAACATTGTACCTTTCATTACATAACTCCACTTTTTCATCTTGTTTGCCTGAAAACATGCACCATGCTTTAAAAGTTATATTCAAGCATATGACATGAGAATTTTTCTCCTATCAAGACCATCTTAAAATGATAATGCCAGGGAATATGAAATAAGACTTTTCATAAAGACACAAGCAAGCAAGAAATGAAATAAAACAGATGGAAAGTATGTCCTTGAAGTATTATTAAAATTTATGGGGGTTAGAATTTTTTGGCAGTTTCCTTAGTATATACATTTTAAGCTTCTTTTGACATAACTAGGAAATGGATATGCCTTTTTATAGGGATTATTGCCAAAAATAGGTGTTTTAATGAAAATTCTAATTTTGGCAGGAGCCACAAAAAATACTAAACTTTGAAGGGCTTAGCTAACACACAAGTAAATCCAAGGCAGGTAACTTGTTTACAAAATAGAAATTTCTGTATGAACAAACCATAATACAGGTTACTGAAAGTAATCTTGGATATTCTGAGCTGTTAAATGCAGCTTCTGATGGAACACTATAGAAAAAATAATAGCTCATTGCATAGTTTTTAAAGTATATTAATAGTAAGAAGATGTGGTTTGAGAGTCTGGCTCCTTTAAATAATGGTACCAGCATGGTCGTAACAGATACTGAAAAGGCAGATATGCTAAATGAGATCTTTTCTTCAGTGTATACAATAAAAGAGTCATAATTCCAAGGCCCATCCAATAGCTGCACTATTGGCTCACCTAAAACTAGTCAGTGGCTGACTCAGGATATGGTTCACAAAGCTTTACTAAAAATAATTGTGAACAAGGCACCAGGGCCAGATGGAATAAACCCTTGGGTACTAAGAGAGCTTAGTTCAGTTTACCCCTGCCTCTATTTCTGATTTTCTCAGACTCTCTTCTCTCATATGGTATGGTACCTACGGATTGGAGGAAAGCAGATGTAATTATCTATATTGAAGTTCATGTAGAAATCAATGGAGTTGACCTAGGCAAATCTTAAGTGATATATTAACTGGTTAAAAGCATAAAAGATTATAGTAATTAAATGTAAAGAGGTAATAAACTAGTATTTGTCATCTTCAGAATTCTTTTATTTTTCCATTTGTCATTTTGCAAAGAGATCTGTCTGTCTAGTTATCACATGAATATACAGTATCAGTTCTTTTGCTGAACAAAATCTTTGTGTACCAATGACCACCCAAATGCAATGATTCTGACAAGTAAGCTTTGATGCAATGAAGAATTTCCCTGTAACTGCTATAATGTTGCAGAAAAGATCCCAAAGAGCTTGGTTGGAGTGTGAAATCATGCCAAAGTGGAAAATCATTTTTGGCTGTAGTTCACTATTTCGTTTTACATACTTAAACAAGTACTTTGAGATCCATGTTTCTAGCTGAGTAGCCATTTATTGCTTCCATCCATAATTCAAACTGCCTATAACTATTGCATTAAGTATATGTGCAAGTCATTCTGTATTGTCCTTACTTCACTGACGCCCTACCTGACAGACGTTGGCAAGTGCTTTTCATGGTTTCATTTATTGACAGTATACAATAGTATAAAATGGTATAAATTCATTTCTTTTTAAGTTTGAAATTACATTTTGCTGTACTTCATCCAAAACAAATACAGTGTTTAAAGTCAGAAAAAAAGCTTTCCAATTTAGATATTACAGTGCTGTGTCTTACAAGTAATGTCTAACTAGTCTCAAGGGTTTCGTTTAGACGTTAGTTTGTTCTGAGGAGTCAACTATGACTTTGAAACAAACTTTCAAAAAACTGCCCATTCCATATTTTTCATATATTCCTGTTTCTTCATAAAACTATTCTCTGTTGACTTTGTATATGTTTAACCATGCATGCATGTTGACCACAGCTTTAAAAGTTTATCTGCACTATGTACACTAACTCAGTATACTATGTGCACTAACTTGGTGCAATAGCAAATTGCTTGGTATTGCTAAACAATAAACTACACGTTCATTTTGATGTCTATTTTTTTAATGGACACAGAAGATCCAGAGTTTGGAAAAGTAGACTGTTATACTGTTAGGGGCACATTTACTAAGGGTCTAATATCGAGGGTTAATTAACCCTCGATATTCGACCATCAAAGTAAAATCCTTCGACTTCGAATATCGAATTCGAAGTTTTTTATATTCGAATCCTTCACTCGAGCTTAGTAAATGTGCCCCTTAATGTATGTATAATAAGTTGCTTCCCGACTGCTTATTATATTATGTTGTAGGAACTACTTACCCTCTATGGTCAGCCACCCATCTGCCTTTATACTGTTTGTGGTTAGTTGTAATTAGTTGGATGTAAAAAAATAGATGACTACTTTTGTTGATCCTATAGGTGTGTAATAGTAAAAATGTACCTTTATTTTATTATTTCCACACCCAATTTTAATCATTAGAGGTAGGGGAAATGTGGGAGATGAACAGAGCGTGCAACTGATGTATGGAAGGGATCAGAGTAGCCCCATCTGGTATTAAAAATAGGGCGATTGAAGGAAACAGCCTCAACACAGAAACTGCAATCCTTCTAGGGTTAGGTAAGAAGTAAGTAAAGAACTTGGGCAGAATGCCACAAAACATGTATGGCTGGGTCTGCAAGATGGCAGCTTATTTCAGTGCCTCCCATGAGTCCAAAGTGAGTGCCCAGAAAGAGGTGGCACTAAAAATGATCAAGTACAGAGCTATTGGTTGTTCTGGTTTGTGCTAGTGCTTTTTGATTGCTTCTACTGTTCTGTTTGTTTAACAGCTGAAATCTGAGATTCAAATCTCTATCTGACTCTTAACAATCTCCTGACAAGGGGACTCCTCGATTGACCCTTCGCTTTCCATCGTTACCACTGTGTTAGAAATAGAAACTGTGTTAGGGGTGGCATATGTTACTAAACAGAGAAAGAAACGAATTAAGCTGGCCATAGACTCAAAGATCCGCTCGTTTGGCGACATCGCCAAACGAGCGGATCTTTCCCCGATATGCCACTAACGGCATGGCTATATCGGGGGTAATTCGAACGTTCGGCCATATGGCCGAACGTTTGAATTACGATGCGCCAAGGGACTCCGACGGGTCAGTCAGTTAAAAATCAAACCATCCCAATCAATATCGTGGCCAGATATCGATCGGGAAGACCCGTCGGAAGCCCCCATACACGGGCAGATAAGCTGTCAAATCGGTCCAAACGACCAATAACGGACGCTTTATCTGCCCGTGTATGGCCACCTTTACTCTTGTATATTTTATCACAAAATACAGTCCTCCATTAAGAAAATTATTGAAAAGGAATCTGAACATATTAAGAACCTATCAAACTTTGGATCCAATACTTGACATAGGCCATAAAGTAATATCACGTCATACTCGTACTATAGGTAATCAATTGGCCCCAAGCTTTGTTAAATACCTTGAAACAAATTACTTCAACTGGCTGAAAGCAACAGGTATGTTCAAATGTGGAGCCAAAAAATGCCTTACCTGTTCTTATGTGAATAAAACGAAAACTTTTCTATCACATATCACTAATAGAGAATATAAGGTTAACTGTTATATTAATTGTAATAAAGCCTCAGTAGCCTACTTACTGGAATGTACCACATTCATTATGTAGGACAGACCCCCCCCCCCCCGTCCACTCAAGAATCGTATTAGGGAACATATTTTAGATATAAGAAACAACCAATCAATCTGGTGTAATCTGGCTGCGCTCTTTGGGATCCCTTGTCATGCAGCCCCTGCATTTATAGCTTCAGGGTTTTCCTTTCTGGTTGAATCAACAGCATCTCGAACTGAACCTAACTGATCAATATTTCACCTAAAACGGGTCCTTTTTTCCACATTCCCCTATTTCTTATTTTCTTATTAACCTTGTCAACTTAGCAGAACATTGTCTGGGGTCATCTTTTAGTCCTCAATCTCTGATCATATTAACACCATGGACAAAACCTGTCACTTTTTCCTACTCAATATTGCCACAATAATGAGGTTTAATCCTGATAAATTAAATCTTATACTCTAAACTTTTATTTAAAGTGACACAAATGGTTCTTTATGGTAATGGCAATACGGTTGTGGAATACCCTGCCAGGTTATGTTGTGATGTTTTTTCATACACTAAAATCTGAATTTGATGAAGCAGGCTACTTGGACAATTTAGAAGGCTAAACTAGTGGTTAAGAATCATGTATAGGTGCAAATGTCTTTGATTATCGCAGCATCTATTTTACAGTTTTGTATTCACATGTGTTTGCCTTATTGTCTTTGTCTACAGAGTGGTTGTAACAACAGATAGCATTATCCTGCTGATAGTATATGGACCAATAGCCTGTCCAGGTAGATGATGAGAAAGGACATGGAGTCCAGCAATTAAAATTTCAAGTGGTTGATGGGGTCCCAACATTACATAGACGCGGGGATAGACTTAAGGAATTGCTCAAAAGGGAAGCCATGTGGATACGTAAGTTAGGTACTCTTACACCATTTGGTCTTAATAGGGAGTATGAACTGCATAAAATTTTCCGATGATTTCGCTCAAATTTATAGTTTATTTTTATAGTGTTATTTTTATTTGATATACAGTATATCTTCTGTTCCAGATATTTGGATTGGTCCCGGCGATTTGACAGGATGGACTTGTTCAATACATTGCCATATACTGACGTTGCAACATTGTATACTATTTAGTCATTTTAAGGAAATTAAGCTGTCTTTGTATATTAATTAGCCACTAGATGGCACTGTTACAAAAGATATAAAATGTGTGCACCAACACGAGTTCAGTAGCTTGAGAAAAGGCGATTGTGTGCCTGAAACGTCGCTATTGTATCTCTGGCTGAAGAATAAGCCCTTTTAAAAGAATTCCTTTTAAGATACTTCAAACGTGTGGTGCTGTTTGCTTGCTGATTGTATCTACGGAACAGGTGGAGGTGGCCACCACAGACTTGCACACCGTTCATTATACCCTAAGGGTGAGTGCTGACTTCTAATCTTTTCCAGGTAGATGATGCTACAGGCAGATGACAAACTAATATTTAAAGGACACTACGGGGCACATTTAAACTAAAAATCGTTCGACTATTCAACCATTCGGTAGTCGAAGTACTGTCTCTTTAAAAAAAACTTTGACCACCTACTTTGCCACCTAAAACCTACCGAGCATCAATGTTAGCCTATGGGGAAGGTCCCCATAGGCTTTCTAGCCAATTTCTGAGCGAAGGAAAATTGTTCGATCGATGGATTAAAATCCTTCAAATCGTTTGTTTCGAAGGATTTAATCGTTCTATCGAACATTTATTCCTTCGAACGAATATCGCTAAATTCGATATTCGAAGTTGAAGGATTTAACTTCGACAGTCGAATATCGAGGGTTAATTAACCCTCGATATTCATCCCTAAGTAAATGTGCCCCTATAAATGCAAAAGATTAAAACGAGAGTGTTTTGTCTCTCTAAATTGTGTCTATTTTAAGAGGCATATAAGAAGTTTTATTGTTTAATAAAAATATTTTATTTAGGGAATACTCAGCACAAACAAAAAGTAAAGGAAGAAGAGCTCTACAGAATAAAATCATTTATTCTAGGTAGTGGTTTCAGGTCAATACCATTTATCAAGTTCACTTTTATTGGTGCACTGGAGAGGTCCATGACTAGGTACGAGGCCGAAGCCCATGTGCTTTTTTTCAGGTTATGGAACTCTGAAGTGGAACTCTGAAAAAGGGATACATTACTTATTATAACACAAGTTTCAGTCAGTTATGTGACAGAAATTACATCACTGAGTACCAATCATAACTGATGACATCACTAAGCACAGTTTATAAGATTATAATTTACAGGATATTCATGTCTCTTGTGTTTTATACAAATATTGAAAGGATGGACATGGTAGAATGATATGCTCAAATATAACTGGAGAAAGCACCAGCAATATGTTTTCTTTTTTTTACCGGATTGCTTTTTCTCCATATGAATTAGACAGTACCTTGTAATTTATTCTACATCAAGCTACATAAATACTGACTCCATCGTGATGACAAAACTATCCTTCTGGATTGTAATGTTTAAATTATTTTAATTGTCTTAAGGCAGGTACTCCACATTATTGAAAGACCCTTTATCTGGGACCCCCCTCCGTTGGTCTCAAGCATTCTTAATAAGATATACCATACCTCTACATAAATGAATGCAGTTGTGTATGCATTTGTGGAACTCATTCTACTAAAAGGGAAAAGTAGTAAATTTAAAGATAACAGCGAGAACATCTTAAAATTGAACCCCATGAAAGACATTAAGCAAGATCTTGTCTTGGAAAATAATAAAATTAGACTTGGAAAATCTGAAAGTATAACTTCAAACATATGCCTAGAGATTAACAGATGGTGAGTTGTTCTAAACTGGTACTTTATAAAAAAAATCATCTAGATGTTTCTGTTTTAGACTATAGACCACTGCCTAAATAAAAAGTGCATATTTTCCTTGAGAGAACAGTTTACACTGTCAGGACACTGACATGAATGCTATGGTTTTATAAAGCTTTGGAGATGCCACAGAGATATTGTAGTATTATAGGTGAAGGCTTATTAATCAACATTCTCATTTCAGTGGTTTAGAGGTTTTTCAAACCACGACTTAAGTCAAAAACATTAAAACCAGAATTGTCATTGAATTTATTAAAAGTTCTGAGAAAAAAAAGTTGGAATGAGAAAAAAAGCGATGAGCGATCCCAAAAAAAAAAAAATACGGATATCACTAAAACCTCTAAAAAAATGTACGTTTTTTTTGGAAAATGACTAGTAAAACAATTTCTGGAGACCTCTTAAAGTCCAAATTGATTAAAAATGGTCCAATAAGATCAGTGAAGCTCCCATTGACTTCTGTAGAACCTAGACAATTTTACTTGGTAAATATTGATATTAAAGGTTTTTGTGGTTTAATAAATCTCAAATTTTTAGAGCTTTTTAGAAATATAGCAAAAACCCCAATTTTTTTGAGATACGTGGAAAAATTGTCCCCATAGTGTTTACATTTTAAGTCAGAAATATAGCAAAACCACAATTTTTTTGAGATACGTGGAAAAATTGTCCCCATAGAGTTTAAATTTTAAGTCGTAGGGATATATATAAATAATAAAATATGTTAACTGGAAAAATATTCGCTTTGTGAACAATTTTTCTTTTGTACTAATATAATATAGCAGTATTTAGCCATCTGTCACTGGAAGGAAGATTGCAAATTTTATAGTATCACTGTGTATGTGTAGCCTTCCTCTGCTACTGAAGTTAATCCTGGCACTGGTCAAACTCTGAAAAACTAGGTTATAGTTTGGAGTTAAAGCATGTGTATACTATATGAGCTGCTTCTATGTAATTATCTATAGCAAAGTTCAAGGTAAATTGTTACAATTGTATTGTTTAATTAGACTAATCCAGTATCCAGTGTCACTTTTGGATTATTTGGATTGTTAAAAACATATACTTTGAAGAATGCTTAACCTGCTATGGTTTGGTTACAAGACCACATTGGCTTAAACATTTAGAAAGTCACAGAGGAAATTATTTGTAGGTTCTGCTTCTGCAGTGGAAAAACGATTCTTTCTTTTTGTTTAAAGCTTTAACAGCTGCAATCTATTCCATTTTTCTGAGTAAGGGGGTAATGCCCTGGGAGAAAAAACTGTGTGTCAGGGCACCAAATTTACAAATTTGATGCTAAGAATGGAACAATGCCAACTCTAAATTTTATATACAACCTATTTGTACATCTATCTAATCTATCTATCTATCTATCTATCATCTATCTATCATGAATATAAGTATACATACACTCAGGGGTAATGCATACATTACATCTTCACTCAAATTAATATTACTGAATTCCACAAAGTAAGAATTTGTGTTTTATAACTCCTAAGGGGCATTCCAAGATTTCTGATAATTGTTTTGGCTTAGCCCCATTAACATTTCCTGGAATTATTCTGTTTTTGCTCAAAGGCAAATAAAATTGCTCCATAGGTAAGGATTTGTTTCTCTTATGAAAAACAGTTTGAAACAAAAGAGGCACACTTTTCAGAAAATGTCCTAATTGGGAAATGCATTGATTCCTTTGCTTTATTTTGGAAAGCTTCAATCTTAGTCATTGTACCATGCATTCAGATTGATGCCTATAGGCATGTTTTAGTTTGGAAAGCATGTGATTTCGATAAACAAAACTAAGAAATTAGTTAAAATAGATTAAAATAACATTACTGTAAACAGTCCAAAGTAAAAGCTCCTTGGGTTTCCAGTAAACATTTTTTTTATGTGACGATTATATGTTCTATGCTCTAGCCATTACCCCCTCTTTCTCTATTCTATTCCATGATGCATGTGTGTTAGGGTGCTGTGTAGGCTGTACCATTATGGCACCATGGGATATTTGGGCTTTAAAGTGCAGTGTCACTGTACATGACTAATACGTTTTTTGCGTACATACTTCTGGGTGCTCTGCTCTTTTGACCAGTACATGGCAACAGTTCATTATATTTTCATTACTTTAAAACACTTTGTTTTTATTTTACTGTTCCTTTAAGAGAAAATGTATGGTATGGCTCAATCTGAAGCAAGAGACTTGGTTTTTTTAATGACTTTATTACTGTAATTTAAAGTATTAAATATACAGTTGTATATTCAAACCTTATTGAATTAATTAAAAAGGTCTTATTTTCCTGGTAGATAGTTTTGTAACTAAATCTGGAAAGATTTTTTGTATTGGCCTCTTTACTGAAATAACAGCTGCTTTTCTATGTACTGCTTTTCTATATACTGTAAAGTGACTTTACAAAGTTTTTTTGCAATACAAATGGCCAATGGTTGTAAAGTAATTACTTAATTCAATTGCTATAAAAAGCAGTATAAGACTAACCCTTGCAATCCCCTGCACTGCTGGTTGCAATTCTTGAAACTATGTAGCAGGAGATAGCTGATTAATTGTAAGGTGAATTGATTAAGCGAAATTCTGGGTCAGAAAGGAGAATGGTGGTGCAGGAAGCACTCCGCAGCAAAAATTATAGACCACACCCACTTTGTTACATGCCTCCATTAACCACTCCCCATTTTACAGATACACCCTCAGTGAATATATAAAAATAAATAAAAACAGTGTTATACCGCCAGAACTCCATATATAAATACCCCATAACTCATAGCAGCATGGTGCAGTGGTAAGTCCATATATAATACCCCCAGAACTCCTAGCAGGATGACACAGTGGCAAATTTCTGCAAAAAGAGGACGCTCCACAGGGTTAATTCTCCAGGGGGACTGAAGTGCTGAAATGGTGGCGTTCCCCGTGGAACAGAGACACATGGTCAGCTTAATTAAGAGTGCTGCTTGAAGAAAAGCTGATTTCTGCATTTAATTGAATACTGCAATTAAATTTACAAATAACTTGAACAATATTTTTAAATTGAATTTAAAATGGAAAGTTGCTTAAAATTACACTTTTTTTTCCATGCAAATGTCAGATCTTTTTTTATCATTTCTGTATTCTTTCTTGTTTACTAATATCTATTTTGTGTAAGAATTATATGTTGTTACCAAAGAGCTTGACCCTTGAGTCTTTGGGACTAATTTAATTTAGGTCTCATAAGTGCAGTCCTAAATGATGTTTAAGGCCTCATTTACTGCCAATGTGTTAGACCTAATTTTCAGTTGTATTTACTATTAGCTGTTATATGGGAAAGTGCAGATATGGCCAAGCATGCCAATAATTGAAGGGAAAGTAAGATTTTTACCTAAAGGAGAACTAAACCCTAGAATTGAATATGGCTAAAAATGCCTATAGGTTCAGCATCTAGTAGTAATGATCCAGGCCTAAATAGACTTTGTAAATCTAAAGTGCTAGCTGTCAATTACCTGAGCACTAGCACTGTTTAACATTTAAAGCGCACCCCTTTTCAAAACCTCCTCCATCACAAGTGTGGGCTCTGTTAGTCCAGACTTCCGCAATGGGGAATGTTGTTGTGGATCATTGATCTAGCCATGCTGTGTGTTTCCAGTAATCACACGATGCACCATAGATCAAAGAAAAACATCCCAAACATGTGTTTCGCGAAATGTTGCTGTCTTGCAAATTTTTTCGCAGATTCGCTTCTCACTAGTCTTTATGTTTTTTTTTTTAAACATTTTTCTTCTTAAAATAAATAAATTCTGCTCAGTACTTTGCCACTATCAAAATAGTTGCCTGTGTTGGCTGTTAAAGCAGCAAAATGGGTAGTAGTGCCTAACTGGTATGGTGAAAATGTATACGCTTGAATGCTATTTACAACACTAAACTAACTAGCTCTAGTACTTGGCAGATGGGAAATCGATCTACTAGTAAATAGTTCTGTTCTAAGCTCAATACAAGGCAGTTGTCCCCTAAGAACATCACTTTTATCCAAGCCCCTAAAATGCTGGCAACATGTAACACAACATGAAGAAAAATTACATAAAAATATTACTATGTTTAATGGCATATACAAACGTATCCTTGCAAGGCTATAGATATAGGCCTAGTTATTAGGTTAAGAAAACAGCAACCAAATGCACCAAACATCGCTGCTTAACTCCATTCTACAATATGTAAAAAAAAAAACAACAACCTATTTATCAAGTTGATTTTCTGTGTAGAATTCAGATATAAAATCATAGCTGCTTAACATTCTGTTTAAAAATTGGGTAAATTCATTCCTATTTTTACGCTATAAAAAAAGAAAAGAAGCAACATTCTGGATTTTTCCCATTGACTTTTAATTACACCATTTGTTTTATACCAGTTCTTACGTGTTTTTTCCAGCATACAGTAAATCATTTTACACAGCATGATAAATAGACCCTACTGTGTACCGTACATACATTTGAGAATAATCTTACTGACTCATCTGTTTATTTTAGAGAAAAATGCAGGGTTACATTTTAATATGTTTGTGTATGGTAGCACATATTGTTACATGATACCATAATTGGCCTAGTTGAAAAAACAGAATTTCAGGTTTGAGCTTTGCATAACCCTGTCTATTTTACCGAAGAGGAAAACGAACTAAAACATCTGAACAGGCTTGCTGATAATTTAATCTCACGGGGGGCATTCCCTGGATCCGTTTATAATTAGAACTTCCAATGCACTTTATCTTAAGTCATAATGAGGAGGTTCCATATTCAGTATATGTATGTATTGAGGATGTTCGATGTGTTCACCCTTCTCTTTTGTGTTAAGCAATACAAGATATAATTGTTGCTTCACAAATCCTTGTAAATAAATAGAATGATTTAAACGTAGCAATAACAATACATTTGTAGTTTTTTTTAGATGGGGTCAATGGCCCCCCCACTTGAAAGCTGGAAAGAGTCGGAAGAAGGCAAACAATTAAAGAATTGTAACAAATAAATAATGATGGCAAATTAAAAGGTTGCTTAGTTATGCCATTCTATAACATACTAAATGCTGACGTAAAGGTGAATCACCCCTTGTCATTTAGCAGTCAGGCTACTGTCAGCATATTGATTTTAGAAGCAAATGGGCTAATTTTTCCCCCGCCCCCATGTTCATTATTTAGACATGTGGTGCATGGGACTACAGGGTGCTTGATGTTAGTGGTTTCTGTAGTCACAGCCAAGTACATGTTATGACAACTGGAAAATTATACCTTTCTGCAAATGCTCAAGACAAATTACTTCTTTAAAGGACATACATTTTACATGTTGTTTTTATAAAACAATTGTGTTTTTTCTCTTCCACAAATGTAACTTGGCCTTGTTGCTGTAAACTTACTTTGGCTTGTATGATTCAGACTAATTACAAACTGTTTAATCTTTCAACTATGACATAGTCATGACTTGCTGTGAGGATGAGTTTGCTTTCTAAAAAAAACTAGTAACAGTTCCACATGATCTTTGACAAGCACAGCAGCAAACAAATGAGGTTCCTCTGGCACAGCACTACGAAGTTTTGATAAGATGGATTCAACAGCAGTTTTCCATCTTGGCAGTAATTGTAAGACAGCTCATGTTAATGCAAATGAACTCAGTAAGGTTTTCAGCTCATTGCTTGGAGGATCATAACGCAGATCTATTTTATGCACTTTCATCTTCTCTGTCAGATCAAATCCAAATATATTAAATTGTGTTCTAGTACATAACGAACAACTATGTCTTAAAGGGTGATAGCATGACACCCAATATTCTTTACTTATAGTGGCATATTTATTATGCTGTGTAAAAAAACGTCAGGATAATAATACACATCGCCAGGCTTTGTCGTATAAAGAACTGTGTAAAATTTTAATGCGTTTTTTTCTTAGAGTGACTAATGGCGGCAAATCTGGCGTTCGCATGGCCTACAAGTATACACACCATGCGATATTTTACACAACTTTTCGTACCATTTTTTAGCGAATTTAATTTTACACAGTGTAATAAATATGCCCCATAGGGTGTTCATTGTACAAACAGCCAAGCACAAAGGGTCACTGTATCCTTTATTAAATGCCAAGTACAGAGTTCATTCATGGAAGAATGAAGTTAGAGATCACCACAGTGCACTAGTGTGAAATTCCGTCACTCTCCATTCATTTCTATGGGATTTATAAAAGAGTATTTATCAATGGGTGAAAGTTCACCCGTTGATAAATATGCCTTTCAAACTCCCAAAGAAATGAATGGAGAGGGGCGGAATTTTACACTAGTGCACTGGGGGTAACTTCACACTTTGATAAATGTACATTGTACCCCTTGCACTGGTGTCCTGCTAGTCTCTATTTCTAATGCTAATTTTATTATTGTTTGATACTGTAGCATAGCGGTTTTATATAACTGATTGATAAGGATTTACAATATATACATCTGATGGTCATAGCCATTGTTTAATGTTATATAGTAAACATAGGTATTGTTACCCATCAAATAGCCCTAAAAATACCAGGCAGACAACAGCCTCACAAGCCCAATTTATAAGACTTGGCTGAAGAAGCATAAAGTTCCTAAAACAAGGGTGAGTATTTGCTGTTTTTTTAAACAAATTTGTCAGCAGTTGGGGTTGGGGGTTTAACAAGACATTTGGGCATAAAAGCACAGCCTTTGCCTTGGGTCAGTAGCTTCGCCTCAGACCCATGAGTGGGTGCCAGGATTTGGATCATCGATTGATTATCGGAAACCTGAGGGTGATGATTTGATGCAGAACTGGCTATTCTTGTAATTACCATCATACAAAGCTAAGTAAGAGACAGAACAAGAAAGTAATGGTGCATTTGGTAGAATGAGAGCTCTTGTAAGTAGTAGACTGGGGGAATCAGCACAGTGACCAGGAGCAGCAAGTAGAAAAATTCTTAGACAATAGTATAACTGTAATTGTACAAGCTATATAGATTGTAATGTTATCAGTGAAGGACAAATTTGGTGAGAGAACAGCTGTATGCCGAGAGTTGTAGGTGTCTGTGTTTGCCCCTCTCCCTTCCCAGTTTGAAAGAAAATCAGAGATAGAGTAGTTTCAACTGAAGGAGTGATTCCAAGCTCAAGAAAAACAGAAATGGTAAATTTTGCAAAATTGTAGTGTATGTAATTTGTTTTTTTCTGCTTCAGGGTCTAAGAATTATTTTTGACAATTTTTTGTTTTGCTTTTTAAGGTTATAGATTTTTTATGCAAGGCCTTGTAGACATGTTGATTTTGTTAAAGTTTTAAAGAACCATGGTAGAGCTCCTAACAATGAAACGTGCAAGTTTCTAAAACATTTTGTTTTTGTATGTTTATGAGATTGTGTGGGCCCACATGTGTTTTGTCTTGTCTTGAATTTGACAGTGACTTAAAACCAAGAGTTTGGTGATTACTTTTGACAAACCTACAGAGATTGAAGAAAGCTGATAAAAGTTGACAAAACAGATCTTAAATGCTAAGAACTGATGCTGCCTTGATCTTTTGTTTTATAGATGTTAACATGGTTGTAACAGCTGCACTATCTGAGATGGGTTGATTGCGAAACAATGGACCGCAAACACAAAGATTTGGACATTGTTTAGTGGAGAACCTTCAATGGAAATTGGTTTAAAGTATAAAGATCCTGGAATTCATTTAATGGTGGACTAAAAACTTAAATGGACAGTAGTGTCAACTTGGACTTTATAAATGAATATATTTTGCCTTTTATTCAACTGGTTCTACGGACTGTGCATACTTTTGTTTTATTGTTAACATGACTGTTATGGATTATTGCATGAGCTATACAATGCTAGTTAAGTGGGTTTAGAGTGCAGGCGGCACCACTGAGCTCCTATGGCAGTGCTGTAAAATTTATTAAGGGCCAGATTATCTTAAAATGATAATGTCATACAATTAAGTATATAGAGCCACTAAACAAACTAAGGGCCACAAAAATCCTCCGGAGAGCCATATCTGTTCTATGGTATATATTTACATTTCCACAGTAAACCTGTAGCATAGAGTGTGGTGTGTCTTAAAGAACTTAGTTTATGAAACATTTTGATGTATAGAGAGATAACTAAGTTAATTTTTTATCCTAAGAGATAAATTGCTATGTGAACTTAGCATTATGGAACAAGTAATTTTTGTATATGGTATAATTATGTGAACAGAGTAATAGAACTAGTAATATAACATTGATGAGGTTGGCTGGAAGAGAATTTTGACAATTCTATAAAAAACAGAAAATAATATATAATTCTGTTTAAAGGACAAGGAAAGGCAAACAAATAAAATCCCATTTTTACTTTCTTTAATGAAAACGAAACCTATCTCCAATATACTTTAATTAAAAAATGTTTTTATAAGAAACCTGACTGTATGCAGTGAAATTCTCCCTTCATTTACTGCTGTGGATAGGAATTGTCAGACGGTCCCTAACTGCTGAGCAGGGAAACAATCATACTTATGAACAGCAGGGGGAGCCCCCGCCTTACTTATCAGCCATGCAGAACTCAAGCAGCTTTGTTTATGACAATCCCTAAGCAGCCCAGACCACACTGAGCATGTGCAGGGTCAGGGTCAGGCAAAGATGTTTAACAAAGTTACATGATGACAGCCCCCTGTGGCCAACTTTGAAAGCATAAATCATTTGTTTGATTAGGCTTTGTGGTGCAGTAAGTTCATGCTTATGTTTAGTATACAAAATACAGCATTTCTAGCCTTATTCTATTTTAGACTTTCCTTGTCCTTTAAGGACACAGTCATTTATAAGAAGTCACAGTTAGACTTGCTCATCCCAAGTGATTTGAATGCTCTGGGTGGTTTGTGCCTTTATGGGTTGTAATCTGTGGCTACTACTGATGGATGTTTTGGAAAAGCAGTGGCAGACGATATATTGGGACTCTGCTGAAATGAGCCAAGCTGCCATTGGTCTCTATGAAGTGGGGCTTTTCTAGAAAATGCATGGCAGTAGCTGTAAAGTCTGCACTGTAACCTACCCGTGGCAGCAGCTGATGTAATGGAAAAAAAAACAGAGCAAGAGGGAAACCTGTACATGTTTCCAAAGGTTTAATTATTGATCCGGTATATTTGTATTAATATTTGTATTAATATTAATTAATACAATTATTATTATTATTGATAACGGTTCACCCCTTTATTATAGATACTTAAAGGAATAGTTCAGTGTAAAAATAAAAACTGGGTAAATAGATAGGCTGTGCAAAATAAAAAATGTTTCTAATATAGTTAGTTAGCCAAAAATGTAATGTATAAAGGCTGGAGTGACTGGGTGTCCAACAGAACAACAGTCAGCAACTTGAAGGGGGGCCACATTATAATATCTGTTCAGTGAGTTTGCAATTGATCTTCAGCATGCAGCTCAGATTCAAAAGCAACAGATATGACCCATGTGGCCCCCCTTCAAGTCTCTGATTGTTTACTGCCTGGTAACCAGGGTAACCAGTCAGTGGAAACCAAGAGAGTTGAAAAGCAGGAAGTTGGGCTATGTTCTGTTATGTTAGACATTCAGTCACTCCAGTCTTTATACATTACATATTTGGCTAACTAACTATATTAGAAACATTTTTTTATTTTGCACAGCCTATCTATTTACCCAGTTTTTATTTTTACACTGATCAATTACTTTAAAAAAATATTTATTTTACTCAGGAGAAATAATACGTTTAACATTGAAACATCTTAATTTATTCTTAGTGCTGACCTGTAGCTCTAATCATGAATTTCTTGGGGAGAGGGATTATTACTGAAAATCATCAGTTAATGATGAGAAGTCACAATACATGTGTCTGTGAAAGAGATCATCTTCTCTTTTTTTTTTTGTGGGGGTGGCAAATTCTTTAAAAAAAAACGTTGCTGCTGTTTGCTTGCCACAGAACACCAAGCCACCATGTTTTTGACACTTTGCACCATTTCTGGTAGTGGGTCCCTGTGAGCACTGGTCTTTGTGCTCTAGCATAGAGTACATGGTCCTGCACTTCCCCCATTAATACAGTACTGCCTGTATCCATGAGAGGTGGGCAAAGGGAGGCAGATAGATTACCCCATTCCTACAGACCAACTAACTTGCACATCATTCAGACACTCAAGTCAGGGACCATTACAATACTCAGCGGAAGGTTGAGTATTGTTAGTCTAAATGTTCTTTCATTGGTATGTATTCTCTCTGTTAGTGGATGTGGTTTTTCTAGCTTCATTTCTGTTTTGCTCTCTATGGTTAGATATACAGTACAGGTACAGTGAAACCTCAATTTTACATCCCCTGATTTTAAGTTTTGCATCATTTTACATTGTTGTTTTGTGGTCCTGCCTATATATTATGCATAATACATTTTCCTGATTTTACATCCTGGATTTTAAACCATTTTTTTCTGGTCCCCTGAAAAAATGGGGATTCTACTGTACTTCATTTTCTAAATGCATGTGCATAGTTTTGGAGTTTATATAAGCATAACCGGTGAGTCCTGCGCTACTTCTACTGTGATCACAACAACTCCCTTGCAATCTTTAGGCCCAAAACCTCCTGCATTGCCTGGTGCACCTTCTTCACTAAAAAACATTGTATAGCAATTATTTTTTAACACTAATTACCACCTCCTTCACTCATCTGTTTATTGCCATTTAAGTAAAAAAATGTATAGAAGCTTGAAGAAAAAAAAACCTGGACAAGCATTCTGGTTTGAATGCTTAAGAATACATGATCTGCAGAACAGTTTGCATTGAAACAAATAAAGACAAAAAAATACCAATCTACATTTTTTTCATATATTATAAACAGCTGGCTTGGCACATACTAATGATTTGCAACTCTGCAGACAGTCTTTGAATTCTGGGAACAAACCTGCTTTCCAAACATTCAGCAGACACCCAGCAGAAGAGCAAATCAGGTCAGCTAAAGGAAAACTCTGCTTCACTACTAACAAAAATTAGGAACATTGTAAAACAGAATTGTTCCTTCACAGATCATATTAAGGGGACCGATTTAAGACTTTATTGAATAACAAAAAGTTCAGCACCTAAAGATTTTGTTAAACTTTTTCTTATTTAAGAAAGCCTGATCAACTAATGAGGTTTTTCCATGAAACCTTGCACGAGTTCATAACTCAAGCGGGGTTTCCTTCATGACTGCTTAATAAAGTATTAGGAGTAAATGCAATGATGCTACACCTGCCTCCCCCCCTCCCCAAGGCCAAAAGGGAAAACCTAGGAACCTTGTCAGCCTATGTACATATTTCACTGGATAAAACATGTTCCAAACATGACAGGATAAAATGTCCACCAGTTTGTCGTCAAGCTTTTTGCAGATGTTGACATATTTCACTGGATAAAACATGTTCCAAACATGAGAGGATAAAATGTCCACCAGTTTGTCGTCTAGCTTTTTGCAGATGTTGGATGCCAGGAGTTGTAGTTTAAAAATGCATAATGCTAAAATAAGACAGTAGTTATTTCACAGTGTTATCATATTACATTTATTTTACAAGTTTCTTTAAAAACAATCTTTTCCCTTTGAAACACAGGGTACCCTCTATGTTTTGCCAAAGAGGAGACCTGGATTTCTACCAGCTCTTCACAAAGACATATAGGTTGCCCACACAATTGAATTAAATTGTCTCCTAGTTTAATTTTCTATAATTTAATATGCTACTTACATGTTTACATACTAGTTTTTCTTGTTTCCAGGAATTGCTATACTAAGAATAAATGAAACAGTTATAAGGTAGAGAAGGCACTGGAGTAAAAGGCAATGTGACCTGCTATAGACAATATCATCCCTGGCTGACATATAAATCACATTGATTGACTGTGATTGTGCTGTGTGAACTGGCCACTCAACTAGATAGATAGATAGATAGATAGATAGATAGATAGATAGATAGATAGATAGATGGGATTAATTATATTAAGGACCCTATTTAGTAACATTTGTGGGGTTTTCTTAGTATTTCTTAATTTCTAAAAAAAATATTTGCATTGTGAAAATTTAATAGAGTTTTTGCAAACCCAGAAACTTAGTTCCGACAGTGGAAGTAGGTTGGGAATTTTATAGTTATAGTTTATTACAGTGAATGTAATAAAACATCTTACTGAAAAAGTTGCTATGTTTGCTCCAACACCTTCAATCACTTTTTAAAAGTGGACAATGCTCAATTAAAATTACATTGCAAATTGTGACTTTTTATTCTTATTTATGCAAATCCTTTGCTCTTTGCAACTTTTATTACATTCCCCTATACAAATTCAGGATTTATGCAGGGGCAGATTTATCAAGGGTCGAAGTGAATTAGAGGGAATTTTCGAAGTAAAAAAAAAAAAGTAATTTTTTGGATACTTTGGCCATCGAATAGGATACTACAACTCTGAATTTACTTCGACTTCGATTCGAAGTAAAAATCATTCGAATATTCGACCATTCGATAATCGAAGTACTGTCTCTTTAAAAAAACTTCGACTTCAATACTTCGCCAAATTAAACCTGCCGAAGTGCTATGTTAGCCTATGGGGACCTTCTAGACCTAAGTCTTCACACATCGAAGTAAAATCATTCGATCGTACACTAAAATTGTTTGATCGAACTTCGATCGTTCAATGGCCAAATTCGGTGAAAAATACTACGAATTAGATATTCGAAGTCGAAGTATTTTAATTTGAGTGTCGAATTTCGAAAATTTCGAAATATTTATCACTTCGAAAATCGACCCTTGATAAATCTGCCCCTAAGTGTCAAAACCAGGAAAAACTCTAATACAAAACGGTGCAAAGTAAAAGTTGTTGAGGTCCCACAGAAGTCGACGGGAGCTGCACTGATCCTACTGGATGAACCATTTTTAATCAATTCAAGGGTTTTAGGAGTTTTTTGCTAGTAATTATCAAAAAACCTAAATTTCTAGATGTTTCATTATTTCAATATACAGTAGGAACAGTGTATTTTAAAGAGTTAAGGTTAATAGTATGTTGTCACTCACAGAAAAAAAATAACAGTATTGGGCAGATTTATCAAGGGTTGAAGTGTAAATTTGAATTTCAAATTCGAATTGTCGAGTATTTTATGGCCAAAACTGTCTTATTCGACTAGGGAATTATTAAAATTCAATTCCACATAAAACCTGCCGAATTGCTGTTTTAGTCAATGGTTGACGTCCTGGGTTCAATATGGAGTTGTTTGGTCCCCTCCTGACATTCGTTTTTAAAACTCGAATCTAATTCAATTTGCGTTTTTGGGTCAATCCTATTCACCCGAGTTTGGAAAATTAAATTTTTAAATAAATTTTGATTGGTCGAATTTCAAGTTCATGGGAGTTTTAAAAAAGAAATTCAACCCTTGATAAATCTGCCCCCTTGTAGTTAGTGCACCTTGTATTATTTGCCTCAACAAACACATATTATTCATGTTGTTTTGGAACTTTTTTTAGCAATGTTTGTATGTTTCTGTATAATATGTATGGTTGTTGCTATTGTATATTAACAGATCTTGCGTTAGCCTTATAAATGAGACCAGCCAGTGTAGAGTAGGGCGACTGCTTCCTCCTAAAACAAATGATGCTATGTTACACATGTGCTGATTCTGTTTATATGCCAACATAGATTACAGTTATGGAAAACAGTACAATCAAAATGAACTGCTATTTGGATATTTTCATTGTCATGTTCATACACATGTATGGAAACCATATTCTGGCTAGTTTGTTTCCAGAGCTGCTACGCCAGAGATCACAACATCTCGGTTACAGAACTATACATATTTTTTTAAAACACGCAATTATTATGTTGATCATCACATACAAGTTCTCAAATGTAAACCTAGATATAATAAAGAATATGGCAAGAGAAAGGCAGGATATTTGACAATACAGAAATAAAATGTGATGATCTTCAGAGAGATATTAAAGACTGTATCCTAAACCTTCAGAGACATGTGTAAAGCACATGCAGATGCTAATGATATATGAGCGATGAATGCTGAGGATCCTGTTCTTCAGCTGCAGATGTCACATCTTTTTTTGTGGAAAAGAAAAAAAAACCTACTGCATTCATTTACTTTATTTATATTTGCAGCCTAATGCAAAGATGGGATGTTAAATCCTAAACTCTAGGGATGCCAGCACCTGAACTAGCATTCGCAAACAAGCCTCTGTTCAAGACAAAAAATGATAATATTAGCTCAAACCGGATCTTCTAGTCTGCCAAAAAAGGCTTTTCAAATTGGCCCATTCATCTACAAAGGAAGGAGAATTTGGTCTGCAGTTGCTGAGGTCATGCTTCTACTACTGAGCTGCTTTTTTAAACATACAGATAAAATGTGTAAAAGATACAGATAAAATTTGAAAGAACATTCTGGGTATACTGTATGGCATGTTTTCTAAGCTCTTATTCATGGTAATTTTCCATGCATTTTTTTTATATTTTATACTCATTTAATTTTTTCTAATATGATCTACATATAGCTTATCCTAGTTTAAAGAATATACATTGAATATGCTGGGATTAGCTGATCCTCATGTTAGAAAATTATATTTGGCACAATAGGCCATCAAGATATACTGCAACAAAAATCTTTGCTACTTCCCTTCAAATATATCATAAAGTACTACAGTTCTGCACACGTTTAGCATTTACACACACATACATAAGACTTTTAAGGCCCCTTACTGTTTTATCAGTAGAAACTAAATTGAGATAATTCTTTTGTATTCAACTTAAAATATAAGGGAGGTGACCAATCATTCTTAAAGGAGAAGGAAAGCTACAGAGGCATTTTATTGCCAATAGATTAGCTGCAATAGTGCAAGCTAGAATGCTATATTTATTCTGTAGAATGTTTTACCATACCTGAGTAAAAAGCTCTAGAAACTCTCTGTTTGTTTAGGATAGGAGCTGCAGTATTAACATAGTGTGATATCACTTCCTGCCTGAGTCTCTCCCTGCTCTGGGCTCAGATTACAGTAGAGAAGGGAGGGGGGGGGGAAGAGGAGCAAACTGAGCATGCTCACGCCCAGGGCAATGAGGTTTAAGCTGATGGCAGGAAGTCTGATACAGAAGCCCATGTGTACACAATAGAAGGAAATAAATGCAGTGTTTCTTTTGACAGGGGACTCAGAGCAGCACTACTTTGGGGGTTTACTGATATGTTTATATGGGCCTTTCTGATAAGGCTTACTTAGTTTTAACCTTTCCTTCTCCTTTAAAGGATTCTTCAACTGGTTCTTCTACTGATTAGCCATTTGAAAACAAACATAATATCCCACCTGTTGTAAAATACACATATGCAGTATAGAATTTTTTTGGATTTACCTTGTTTGTGCATGGGAAAGTTTAAAAATGTGCTAGGGGAGCAACGGAGGTGCATCTCTGCATTATTTTTTATTCTTTGGGCCATTGCTCTTTTTTTCCCTAAACAGTAGGCAGTCCTACACTGCCTACTATGTACTAAGTATTACAATGCAATACAAACTACCATAGTTTATAAAAAAAAGCTGCTGTGTAGCCATTGGGAAGCCTTTCAAAGATGAAAAAGGATAAGATATGCTCTATAGTATACAATGGAATTCTTCAGAACTTATCTATTATCTACTGTGTATCCTGTGCTTGAATGGCTGCCCCCATGGCTACACAGCAGCTTGGTTATATAAACTATAGTTGTGTTGCTAAAGCAAACACACCAGTTTTAAAATGTAGGGCAACACTACATTATATTGCCATTCCTTTAAAACACTTTCATTTTTGGTGTTACAGTTCCTTTAAAAATATTAAGCCCCTAGCAGCAACATGCATTATATGCAACAGAGTGGTGGAACCATGTTCGCTTACCCTTTGCTTTAAGTCCCAGCTACTTAATATACACACCTGTGCCTGATTTTGTTTCCTTGATGATCTCACCAAAGTTTTTGAACAAAGAGTAAGTGAACATGGTTCCACCACTCAGTTGTACATAATGCACATTGTTGGTGGGGATTAATGAATGAAAGCTTCTATAGCTCCTGAGTAGAAAAGGTAAAGTATACGTAGTTCTGCTACTCAGATGGATATAATGCCCACTGTTGCTGGGGGGTTGATGTTATTAAGTGCATTTTAATACTTTAGTACACAACATGCAGTATAAGACTCACATGAATGAGGTGCCTAGTGTGTCCCATGAGCTTACATATTTTGGCCAAAATATGGATTCACACCAGCTACAATTGAGCACTGGTGCTGGCGATTATATCATTATTTTCTCTTTTGTACGTGCAAATAATTGAACAACTGTCTGCCCTGACTATATTGATCTCATAATGCATCCTCTGGCCAGGTTTCAAATTCAAGTACATAATGTATCCTATGCCTCTTATGTCATCATATAAAATTGACTAGCCAGACATGTCAGCATTATTATTTTATGTCCTGACTATTATAATGTTGCATAGCACTGCCTGTTATAAAATCCTTGGCAATTGGCACCCCCAGTGATTTATACCTTCCTTCTCCTTTAAATGGGCAGGAAAGCCCATAGGCATAACTTTTAAGGGCCTCCCCTGTGGTCATATTGTCGGGTAGTGATTAGCTGACTCCAATGATGTTGATTTTGCATGTCATCCATATGTACTCAGTTTCTGCTATGAAGAAGCCAGTTTTCTACAGTCTTCTATTTATTTGCCATTATTTATAACAGTCCCAATTCTACTGCAGTTTGTAGATAGCCACCTCCAAGGGAGAGGAATTATACAGATCCAAGGGCACTTCTGAAATGATTTTAGAATTATTTTCACAAACAAGTAGATATACATCATATCAATTTAAAATGGTTCTGCCAATATATGCTCTGGTTATTATTTACATTTTACATCAGTTTTTATGGTTCATAAGATTCCCAGCAGCTAAGCCTGGCATTTTGATATATACTTCCCACTATTTGCTGATTTTGTTTATTTTTAAAATAGACTAAAAAGTTAACAAAAGTTAGCCTACAGAACACATTGCACACTTTGAGGAATTACAGCGTGCTTTAGATTAAAATAGTTTTGACAGACTTCAAACTGAAGGATACATACTTTGATTTGTTCAGGTTTTTTGTTTTGATTATTCTCTTGCAAAGTTTAAAGGAATTATTGATTTATTCCAGATTTATTGTTGGCTTAAACAAAATCAGTGGAACAGAAGCAGACATTCTGGCCTTACAGACTTTTGTAGATACAAGTTTGTAGCCTTAAAATATCATGATTCAGCTAATGAAAACACATGTTAACCAAGTAAACTCACTACGAATAGCATTACTAATAAATAGCTATGCATCATTTATACACCTCTGTAATTGCTGTGCTCTGAATTACTCTTGTAATTTAAGTCTGACTCTAGGTAACTTAGGTAGGACTTGTAAATATACAATCTAATGTCAAATTCGGAATATATAAACACCAATATATCAACCAATTGTATCCAGTCTCAGCTGCACAAACTGTTGTTGATAAATATGGTACATTTAAGACACTAAACACTGGATTAGTAATCTATTGTTGCCAAGTGTAGTACAATAAAAAAATCTGCTCACTTTTTACACTAATATACATTCAGTTTGGGCATACACAGACATAAAATATCCTATATTCTGGTTTCCAGGCATTTTGCAGATCTCATCTTTCAATTACTCTTAACCACAAGTCAACCAACAAGGAGAAAATAAATTCCAGTGAAAATAATTCCCCTGATAGAAAAGATAATTGAAGTGTATCCTCACATGCAAGGTTATTTGGCACATAAAACACATTCCACCTCTAAGATGAAGAGAAACATTGAATAGAGTACCAATGCAGTGATAATAAGTGATAAGTGACAGACTGCAAGAAAAGATAGAGAGGGCCCATACTATATATTTTTTTATTTCTTATAAGAAATAGTCTGCTGTTTAATGTGATACATACTGTACTTGGATCACCATACCTTATGTCTGCTAGAAAATAATCTAAACATGACATAATCCCAACAGGATTGTTTTGCCTTCAATAAGGATTACTTTTATTTTAGGTGGGATCAAGTACAAGCAGGGCTGCTCCTACCATGAGTCAAGGTGAGGACCTTGTCTCA
This sequence comes from Xenopus laevis, assembly GCF_017654675.1. Taxonomy (NCBI): domain Eukaryota; kingdom Metazoa; phylum Chordata; class Amphibia; order Anura; family Pipidae; genus Xenopus; species Xenopus laevis. Next base: position 68,553,707 of record NC_054378.1, on the reverse strand, counting down.
GGCAGCAGCGAGCGGCCAGTTACATGGCGCGGCAAAAAGTTACCTCTTGTAACTTTTTTAATGTGAATTTCTGGGTTTTAACCTGGAAATTTGGCTCCATTAGTGCAGAAAACGCTACTGCGCTCAATGAACTATCGATGCTGCATCGATTTCACAGGAAATGTTAATTTTTTTAAAAAGTATCAGCAGTTATTGCATTCTAGAGTTACGTGCCCTCCAGAGTTACAAAAAATGTATCTTGTGGCTATTGTATCAGTTGAATTGTAAAAACAGATCTTTGTAAATCCCTGGCATTAGGGCAGGAGGTGAAAAACAAAAGTAAAATCACCTGTATTGGAAACACCCGCAAAAAACTTAAAATACACACTTTTCATAGTCTCCTCAAATCTCAGTGACATCACTATAGACCAGGGCCTAAATGGCTCATAATATTCAGTTTTTTATTAAAAATGACAGCGCCAGCTGCCACTGACAAGTGAACAAAAAGATAGTGATCAAACATAAACAGGATAATGTTGAGAGCTGGAACACAAATCAATTATAATAGAATGTTAAGCAACTACATTTTATAGGATGTAATTTAAATGATACAGAAGCAAACAGTAAATGAAATTCCTTTTGGTTTGTATAGTCTCCGGTCTGATGTTATTTTGTGTTTTGCTTTTGTTGTGTTCCTTGCTAAGGCAACATTTGGAGGACCCTCCTTGACAAGCTGATTAGCAGATGACTGCCTTGACGTCAGAAACATATTTTTTATTACTTTGCTTGTCAAACCACCAAGTCCTGTAACTACAAGTACTAAGCTGCCACATTAAAAGAAAAGAAGAGAGGCAAAGCGTATGTTGTGTACAATTACAAATTTTAATCCGTATCAAATGACCACCCACATTTTCTGTGGGTTGAAATGATAAAAGTCTTCTATTCTGATATTAAACAGCTTCAACTGTCAACTCTTGGACCTGCATTTGTCAATCTTATTTTAGCTGTGCATCTTAATACTACAACACACACACTGGCCATTAAATAGCTTGATCTCTCAGTGTTTATACAACACAGTAAAGCTATTCAGACCACATAATCCAACCTATATGTAATAAAAGGCACAACGTTTGCTCAGGTGCAGTAACCCATATAACCAATAAGAATTTTGCTTTTAAACAAGTGACTTGTAGATGCTACCTACTGATGATGTGCCTTTATCCATTACTCAGTGTGCATTAGATCCTGCCAAAACCCTCAGATACTTTCAGAATTCATCCTGCAGCCCCAAGCTGGTGTTAAACTAAACCTCTCAATGTCCTTAGAGAGGCAAAGGTATTAAGTGGTGTATTCTGAGAAAAGTTTAAAAGGGGAAATTGAAGCTATTCCATGTCTCCTTCTTGCATGATAGTTAATTAGATTCCCAGTTTTCACTGTTCTCAAAGCAGCAGTCTATTATGAAGTAGGAATAAGCACTACACATAAGCATCTTGCCACTAGTGAACAGCTTGTACTCACCTACCTGCCACAGATATTAAATTCAAAATAGTTAGCTATCATAGACTTAAAGGAATACTGTCATCGGAAAACATGTTTTTTTTCAAAACACACCAGTTAATAGTGCTACTCCAGCAGAATTCTGCACTGAAATCCATTTCTCAAAAGAGCAAACAGATTTTTTTATATTCAATTTTGAATTCAATTTTGGTCATGTGACTTGTGCCTGCATTTTAGGAGAGAAATGCTTTCTGGCAGGCTGCTGTTTTTCCTTCTCAATGTAACTGAATGTGTCTCAGTGAGACATGGGTTTTTTACTATTGAGTGTTGTTCTTAGATCTACCAGGCAGCTGTTATCTTTTGTTAGGGAGCTGCTATCTGGTTACTTTCCCATTGTTCTTTTGTTTGGCTGCTGGGGGGAAAAGGAAGGGGGGTGATATCACTCCAACTTGCAGTACAGCAGTAAAGAGTGATTGAAGTTTATCAGAGCACAAGTCACATGACTTGGGCCAGCTGGGAAATTGACAATATGTCTAGCCCCATGTCAGATTGCGAAATTGCTCTTTTGAGAAATGGATTTCAGTGCAGAATTCTGCTGGAGCAGCACTATTAACTGATTCATATTGAAAACAAAATGTTTTCCCATGACAGTATCCCTTTAACAGGGTACAGTACATGTAGGGGCAGTTTTATCAAGAGTCAAAGTCAAAATTAGAATTTTTTTGTTTTTTTATGGCCAAAAGTGTGAAATTCAATTAGGGAATTGTTAAAATTAGATTTGATGTTTTTTTTAAAAAAAATTCAAATTAGATTTTCGAGATTTATCATACACTGATTTGCCACCTTACACCCGCCAAATTGTTGTTTTAGCCTATGGAAGAGATCAATTTGCAGTTGTTTGCAGCCTTCCTGACACTATCCAAAAAAAACTTGAATCGAATTCGATTCAAATTCGATTCGAGTTTGTGGGTCGATCCTATTCACCCGAGTTTCAAAAACTCCATTTTTTAACAAAATTCTATTGGTCGGATTTCAAGTTCATGGGAGTTCATGTGAGTTTAAATAACTCCCGGGAACTCGAAATTCGACCCTTGATAAATCTGTCCCTAAATGCTCTTTTTTTCTATGACCTGTCCTGTGTTTACATGATATAAGTAGAAGGGTAAAATCAAAACATTTTTGCAAAGAATGGGTTAAGAAGCCTTCCTCAACTCAAAAATCACCCTCCGCCTACGCTGAGAGGACTTAAATATTTATCAGCAACAGTAATGTGCCTTGATAGAACTAATATCAGTTTCTTACTTAATTTCTTCATTGACTTCCTCTGAAAGCTATCTAAGGTGGGTGGTCATATACAGATTGTTAAAAGCTGCCAATTCAGCTTACTGGCCCGTGATCAGACAGAATAGGTACAGTGCATCGGCTGCCAAACTGGGCAAAGATCTGCTTGTTTGACCTTGCCAAGAAAGCAGACGTTCTTGTCTATGCCCAGTGTTAATATGGTTCTTTTCACATCTCTCACTGTCTACCTATTGGGTCTTCCAGTTCTGTTTTTTTCTGTATGTCCATAAATCAATTTTTAGTCCTTAATGTTTGTAAATAGGAGAGCGTTTGGTGCTTCTTCTATTTTTCTAAAGTTAACACTCCTTATGGAAAGGTAGCCCTTTATGTTAGTTTTAATTTAATGGCAACAGATTATTATTATACTGTATATATTTTATTTGACTGCATGAACAAAGTGGCAGATACCAAATTTTTGTAAAAAAAAAACAAAAAACATAATATTCTCCCTGCTTTAGGAGCAAATAGCACACAAATGCTTTGGTGCTTTGGGTTTGTGTAGTTTTAAAGGTTTTTTTGTACCCTGACTTTTTTTTAAAAAAAGCATGAATGTCTTCTTATGTATAAGAAAATCTGAAAATAAAAAGCATGCATGGATAAATATGAAGAACTCAAAATCCTAATTTCATAAGCATTTTCATGTGATTACAAACGAAAATTAGACATTTTTCGTGGTGTACAGTAATTATTTTCAAACTTGTTTTTTACAGGTAAAAGGTTTGATTGGGGAAACTAAAAACTATGAATGCTAATAATTTAGTTTGGCCCCTATGTGTTAACGTACACTACAATTGCTGTTACTAAACATATGTGTGGATCCATCTAACTTTCTACATGCACATATGCATAAATATACTGTATATCTATATATCTTAAAGCAATGATGGATTGCCACTGCTTTGTAAAATAATGAATTACTCTCAGCTAACACTTTGAAGTTCCATCCCTGGGAGGCTACTGCCACGTGTTTGCAATGCAGATGTTGTGTGAGTAGTATAATGTGGTGGAGGAAGGTGTGATGTGAGTGTGGGCCTTGCGGTTTTCTTTTGTAAAAAAAAAAGTAAAAAATGTGTGCACGCAGCATCTTTCCTTTGTTATTATATAAAACATTTCAAACTGTGAGCATTATGAAGAATTAGTGATAGGAATGTATTTTTCTTTATATTTTACAAGATGTTAAAACCCTGAACACGCTAAGAAATATAAAGAAATATCCTCAGGGTTTTTACCATTTTGTAAGATATAAAGTAAAATGCATTACTTTTTATGCAATCAGCTATAAAAGTGATGCCAGACTATAATAAAGGTTTAAATAAACTTCATATATTTGATTTGCTGTTTTTCTTTTAACTTTCTTTATCTACAGTATATTACTAGTAATAGCATCATCCCTCAAACTAACATGTTTTTTCACAGATGCAAACAATTCAGTGATTGTTATGAGCTTGGCTTTACTGAAAGTCCCAGTTGCCAGGAGATATTTAAACAGAGTGCTGCCATTTAATAGACAACAGGCCTGTTAAAAGGGACTTCCATCCCATACATGGAAATGCTGGGCAGAACAGGGTTTATACTGGTGTCTTGAGCAGTGAGAAAAGAGACGCATACTCACAGCTGCCTCTCAACTGACTGGCAAACAAGCACTGGAGTATATTATTGCACCAGACACTAAGGGGCAGATTTATCAAAGGTCGAGGTTAATTTTCGAATGAAAAAAATTCAAATTTCAAGCTATTTTTTGTGTACTTCATCTAGGGAAAAGTTCAAATTTGATTTGAATTTCAAAAAAATACGAAAATTCGAATATCGCAATTTATCATGTACTGCCGCTTTAAAAATTAGACTTCGACCATTCGCCATCTAAAACCGGCTAAATTGCTGTTTTAGCCTATGGGGGACCTCCTAGAACCTATTTGGAGTCAATTGGTGGCCTATGAAAAATGTAAGTTTTTTTCGGGAAAAATGTCGAACCGTATTCGATCGAATACGATATTCCTTCGATTCAGCCGAATACAGACCTATTCGAGCGAAAATGGACTTATTCGACCAAAAATAAAACTTAGACTTCATTTCGGTTGGTCTTTTTGAATTTGAATTTCGAAGTTTTTTCCAATTCAAAAATCGACCCTTAATAGATATGCCCCTAAATGGCAGATATACATCAAAGCCACATTTCATTGTTTTATGTTACAGGAATTGGAATAATGAGCTACCAATAATGCAGTATGGAAGAGGTTCATATCAGTTTGCAGACCGATGCTGGTTAAAGTGACTGTTCACCCTAAAATCTAACTTTTAGGGGGTTATTTATCAAAGTCCAAATTTATCTGAATATTTTCTGCTACAAACTCCGATCAAATCTTCTTGGGTTTTTTAAGTTTATTCAATATTACATTTTCCTGAAAAATTGCTTTGTAGGAAAAAATCAGATTTTCACGATTTTTCACCCGAAAACTCAGATCCAAAACCTTCAGGGTATTGCACGAAATCCAGCGCGCATCAAAAAAAAATCATTGGGACTTCACCCATTGACTTATATGCAACCTTGACAGGTCTGAGATGCCAGTTTTTCTGATTCGGACTTTTACATGCTCAGGGTTTAATAACTTTAGTTATTTATTAAAATCCAAATGCAAAAATCACAAAAATCGTGATTTTTTAAAAATAAAATCTGACTTTTAAAAAATCACACATTTTCGTGATTTTTGCATTCGAGTTTTCGTAAATAACCCCCTTAGTATAATGTAGAGGGTGATATTCTGACACTATTGGCAATTGAACTTAATTTTTTGTTTTTTTAATTATTTAGCTTATTTTAGCTTTTTTTTTTTGTTAGGGTCTAAATTACCCTAGTGACCAGACAGTGATTTGAATGAGAGACTAGAAATGAATAGCAGAGAGTGAGACCTGAACAGAAAGATAAGCAACAAAAAGTAACAATAACAATGAAACTGCAAAACTCACAGAACACTATTTTTTTGGCTTCCATGTTCAGTGGCCCCCATTTGAAAGCTGGAAAGAGTCAGAAGAAGAAGTTGAAAAATGAAAAAACTAGACAAAATAAAAAATGAAGACCAATTGAAAAGTTAAGAATTGACCATTCTAAAAGTTAACTTAAAGGAGCACCACTCATATTAATTTAACAACAATAACAAAAACAGCTATAAAGAAAAAACGGTTATGAATATTTGATCAACATAATTAAAGACAATATATTTTAGACCAATAACAGATATCCTATAAAAACATTATTTTGTAGCATCAAGTGGTTATTGTAAGTTTTAAATCCTGGAGGCTGAATGACCAACTAATGAAACACTGGAGAAAATCGCACTGGTTTGCTTGACAAATTTTTGTAGATGCTAATAAGATTAAATAAGCAAGCAAGAAATTATCTTTTGCACACAAGTGACATAGAAAATGGAGACAGTTTTAGTGTCCAGTACAAAAATATACAATAGATTGTTTTGAAAGATGGAATAGGCCTCAGTACACTAACATTAATCATCAACTGTTTGAAATGATTTCAAGTTTTCTGGCTCAATACTTTACGTAGTAAAAAAAAAGCTTGGCAGATAGGCTCCCCAAGGGTAAATAATATCTCTCTGTACTCCACATATGTACAGAAGAGTATTTATAATGTACACCTACTATAGCATGGTTAAAAGGAAATGCTATATATATTATATATATATAACATCCTTTATTCTTTGGTAACATAAAAGGTTGGCATAAAAAAAATAGAACAGAAATGGAAAACACAGAAAGATACTATAAGATGTTCTTCCTGTTAAGAAACTGCCTGAATATTTCCTGGAACAGAAACTGTAGTAGTCTATTATTTTATTATGGTAAAAGCATCTCACCTGAGTCAGTTAATACATTTACCTTACACTGAAACCAAATCCATTGCTGTGTCTTGAGAGCTGAAAACAGTCCATAATAATTATTAATATTTTTAACATGGCATAATGCTTTTTCAGCTTTGGATCTCATAAAGATTGGGTCACACTAGAGACTTTGGAAAATGTGTTTTTAATATTGGCCTAGATCCTGAAAAGCAGCTGCTTCTGATGCTAGAACTCTTTTAGTTTTATGGTTATTTTACTTCTAAACCTTCATTCATCTGAAATGTCAGTAGGTAATTTGATGGTCCCCAGGCATGTATGTTCAGAAGATACACATTTTTCAGCACTCGACACTATATCTACGTTGAACTTTCTTGACCTTGTCTATAACAATCAGAAGTATTATTCTGTTCCAAAATGTACTGCTATTTTCCATCTGCCATATATGTACAGTATAAAGATGATTTCCAACTCCATAAGCTCCTTAAAGTTTAAAGAAAGATTAGGCTTAGGTTTTGCTTAAATGGCTGCTCAGAGAAAAAGTGTGTGTGAATGTAGGGCTACTGTAAAATTGCTCCATGTGGAGCAAGTGGTTTGGAATCTGTGACCTACTTACAAAAGAGATTTCCATAAAGGGAATTGCATGTTTCTAGCCTGCGATCTGGAGTTCACCTGTTCCTGAATTGCTGTATCCTGTTTCCTATTTGATTATATGTTTATAGAGAGAGACATGCTTTATATGAAACAATTAGATCCCGCTAACTGTAAATGGCACAACCTTTATCTATGCAAAAAAAATTACAACCACAACAAGTCTGTTAATGATCATGTCTGTAAATGACCTCTATCCATTCGCCAGAGTGAATTGTCGCCTGGCAATAGAGTGCGAATGAGTGCTAGCCCCTATCTCTTTCATTAGCGAATTGGAGACTGCGGCCATTTGTAAATTGCCGATGTCCCTGCGGGCGGTAACGCTTGCGAATTGTAATTTAGTAAATCTGCCCCATAGACGAATGACAAGGGAACCCTACCTAGGTCCAGACTTATGCTGTTGGTGTAGGGTAGGGAGACTAATAGGTTTATTAGTCTTTCAGTAAGGTGTGTGCCTCAGTTGTAAACTTGTGATTTTTACCTTGCACTTGCATTTCGATCATCTTTGAAGCTAAATGTGTGCGCTCTCATTTACCCAAACTTAATTCTACATAAGTTGTCACGGCTTGCGAACGTGTTGCTTTTATAACTGTTTTCAAGGCAACACATTTTACAAAGATTTGTAAAGCCAAAAGCACTCAATGATGAAAAGGCATATTTTTGTATGCTTCCTGCATGTTTTCATTTTGATTATTCAACCACAAACTATTAGGATTTGTAATATGAACTGTTCTCACTTAGTGACCTTAAATGTTTTGGACTACTGTTTCTTTGATTTAATACAGATCACAGCTTCGAAAAATCTGCTTTTTTTTCTGCTGAGTCTGGGTTGGAGTCCTTGGTATATTTTTGGCAGAATCCATTACCACTGTGTAAAGAAAATGCAAGGTTTAGTCCAAATATATATTCAGCATTTAAATCATACTTATGATCTGAAAAAGTCTGCAGGTGAAATATTTTGACTGCATTAATGAACTCTAAACACGCAGAGGAGTCACAACAGTTCAATCTAAACTATTATTTAACATCACTTTAGTGTCTGTAGGAAAAATGCATTCCTCCTAATTGTCCCGTTCTCTGTGGGGCAGTCCTGATTTTGACAGCTCAGCCTGCGGTCAAAGTCCTGAGTTTCTCTTTGATCTCCTGCACTGACGTCAAAAAACTGAAACTTAATTAAATAAGATACTTAAATACATTTGTAACAATTTAAGATAAGCCAAGATACAATTGTAACTAATTCGATAAGCAAGTCTCTTGTGAGCCTACATTTTCCCTCAATGTATAAGTTGGCCATATCTTTCCCACCCATGCCACATCATTTGTACTGCATATACCCCCTCCATTTGTGAGCTCCATCATATTTTCCTAAAACAAATAGCAGCTTTCACCAGGTGGCCATTTTCCCTCTGACACATCATCAGTAACATTGACATGTGCAAACAGGACATGTATGCTGTAAAGTTCATGCAGTGCAAATGCAGGTTTACACAGGCACAATATACTTTGATAAAAGGTTCTGCTGGAGTTGAGCAGTAATGGTTAAGCTGAGCTCAGGAGAGGTGGTTGGGAGAAAGATCAGACAGCTACATTTCTATGGGAACCAGCAATGATATCTCTTCATTGGCTGTTAGACTGGCGGGTGTGTTTAGTAATCTGAGCTGAGAAGAACTGAGCATGCTCATGAGGTAACATCCTCCTGAGGAAGGGGCAGAGTGGGTTAGAGGAGTAGAAGGATTTCTAAGTGATTACAGGAATACTTCTGCCTTACTGTTTACCTTTTAACAACCAGAGTAGCAGTTATCAAAAGATTTCAAAGAGGCTGTTCACTGTTTAAATTTTTGTGGGGGGTTTAGCGATCCTTTAAAGGGCAATTTTACCTTCATTAACAAAACTGTTATAACATATAAAACATTGCACTAAAAACTTCCAGAAATGTGTTTAAACTTTCATAACTTGCCAAATTTTGTATAACAGACATAATAATTAGGGGGTGTGGCCACAAAACAGGCATGGCCAAAACATTTATGGCAGATCTTTTCATTTCTCTTTTCATTTTTCAAATGTTGGGAGGCATGAAACATTTTTTGACAGTAAAGAAAGTATTGATGAACTGACACATTAATCAATACAGATACACGTCAGTTTTTCAGAATGTGTTTGACTTCTTTTAGTAGTAGGTTTCAGTACTTTGCGTTGCTCAGCAGCAATGCTGAACACTAGGTGCTAAACACAACGGGACAATTGGGGGCGATGCATCGCCATGCGATGAAACAGATGCGACGAAACAGATGCAAAGGAAGTCGGAGGCGCCGAATATAATGAGAATGATAGAAACAACGTAGGTACAAACTACATGTATTCAACACAATACGACTATTGGATGTGAACGCTGCATGATGTGTCTTCATCCAACAGTCGTGTTGTGTGTAGTTTGTACCTGTAATGTTTCTATCACTTACATTATATTTGGCGCCTTTGACTTGTCGCATCCGTTTTGTCGCTCGCCGACGCGGTGTCCCGTGAGGTTCAGCCCTAACACCTGTCCAAATAAATGGTCCTTGATGCAAATAACATGAGCAAATAATTAATACCATTATTTTTTGTGCTGAAACAAACAAAATCTGCAAATAGGCAATTAACAATGTTCGTGATGAACCTGTAACTTAAAATGAGACTAGATCCCCCATTTAAACCGACCAGAAGAAAGCAGCATGAAACATTATTTTCTTATAGAGTATGATCTTCGTATGTATGTGCGTATGTTTTTATTTGTAAGAAGCTTCTTGTAACCAAAGTGTTTTAAATGTAAACAGTTCATTGATAGAAGTGACTGAAGCCAATACAATCATAAAACATGAATAAGCCCGATATACTTATTTATATATTATATAGAATTACATTCAAAATGGGAGCCTGATTTAAGAATGTTCAAGCCTTTTTCTATTTAAACCACTCAAAAGTTCCTAGCATGGTTTTAGTAGCTGATTGCTCAAGCCTTAATTTGGCCCCTAAGTGGCAGCTTTATCAACGGTCAAAAACTCCCATCAACTCCCATAAACTCGAAATTCGACCAATTAAAATTTATTTAAAAAATCTTATTTTTTAAAAACGGGTGAAAATTCACCATAAATTTTTTTTTTATTTTTAAAAAAGTTCACCAAACGACTTCAAATTGATTGTAGGAGGTCCCCCATAGGCTAAAACACCAATTCTGCAGGTTTTAAATGGTGAATAGTCAAATTCGAATTCTTAAAGGGACAGTACATAATGATTTTCAAAATTCAATTTTCAAATTTCTATTTTTTTAAAATTTGAATCGAATTTGGATTATTCCTAAAATTTTGAATTTTCAATTCGACCCTTAAAAAATCTGCCCCTAAGTGTTTAACTCTGTGGGTAATTGACAGGCAAGTAATAATAAGAGCTGAAATTCACAGTGAAGTATTTCCACATAGGTGGCAATACTGAATCACATGTTACACCAGAGTCTTTGGGTGTTTGGTAATAAAAAGTGAAAAATTTGCTAAAGGTCTAATTACCTATAACTTGTGATGGGTGAATTTCTCCCGTTTTGCTTCTCCGAAAAATTTGTGAAATTCGGGAAATGGCAAAAAATTCTCAAAATTGACACCGGCGTTACAGTCAGTGGGTGTCCAAATAGTGTTGATGCATGTCGGTTTTGATGCGAGCGACTTTCCCAACGTGCTTCCAAAATTTTTTGGAAGCACGGGTGAATTTTCGAGAGAGTTTGGCGAATTTATTCACCAGCAGCGAAATGCGGAGATTTGCAGCTAATTCGCGCCAGGCGAGTTTATTCGCCCATCATTACCTATAACATCTAATCAGCTGGGAGCATTTGTTAATCACCTATTTAAAAGCAAACATCATTTTGTTTGCTATAGGTTACCACACCTAGGCAAATTTAGTGCGTTATTACATGTGGGGTGAGAAGTTAGTTTTGAATTGGTTAAGGCAGGATTATCTAAGGATGAATTCATGACTGTTGCTCCAGAGTGGGGTCACCACTATCTACTATCTCAAGAAAGTGCTACATGTGACTATTAGCAACCAGATAAGGCAGTTACAATGCAATAGCATGGAAATATGTAAATATTCTGAACTTCAAATTTGTGTAGAGCAGGGCTGTCCAACTGTCCCCCTCATGTGGCCCTCCACATCAAAGTCTGCCTCCTTTGTCTGCTTACCATATGTAAGGTATCACTACAGAGAGTAACTGGCCCCTGCATTGTCTAAACCTCCAATTCAGACTAATCCACTGTATTGTTCACACCTATGATCCCCCTGAATTGTTCACACTAGTGACACCTCTATTGTTCACTCCCCTAAAGCCTGTACTGTTCACACCTGAGACCCAGACTGAAACTGCCACATTGTTCACCTGTTCACACTTAATACAAAATGCTAATGGGGCATCAGATCTGTGTGACTGTATGTAGTACATATTAGACTGGTCCTGATTCCTGTCTCCTGCTCTGTTCTTCTACTTTGGTATTTGTTCTGGGGGTTTGTTAGCATTTGAAAATTATTGTTAGTGCCCCCTAAGGTGTTTAATCAAATGCTGGGGTACTGTATTATACACAGGGGAGGAGGAGGCATATTGATTTATGTCTTATATGTCTTATTGCTTTTTTCACATATGAGTGACATCCCTGCCAGGGCAGACACAAGGTAGTTTGGCACCCTAGGCAAGAGCTTCAATCAGTGCCCCCCGTCCTGCATTACCATTTACCTCCTTACCATGATGGTTTTTAAATAAAGAGAGCAAGAAAATGTACACATTTTTTCATTTATATTTCTGTCCCCTGTACCTGTACCAGCAAGCTCAGCAGCCATCCATCATACAGCCCTCCTGCAGCCATCATATTGCCCCCAATCTTTACCTGTGAAAGCAGCAGACAAAAATAAATCTGATCACATCATATTGCCCCCAAGTATTTATGTACCTGTGCCAGCGCCCAGTCCAGCAGCAACAGCAAACATACGGGCCCCAAATCTGTACGTGGCTGTGCCAGCAGGAAGCTTCACACTTTACAGTAATAGAAAGAAAGTCTTCAGTTCAGTGCAACTGTGCAAGGCTGAGAGCAGCGAGAGTGAGCCACACCAAGCAGCCCCACAGCTCTCTGCCTCTCTCTGTCATCACATCAGTGACATCATTGACGCATGTACGCACATCGCGGTGCACCGCACAGAAGGAGCTATTACTTGCCGGCAAGAGGGAGAAGGGGAAGGAGATGGATTCCACCCAACTGGGTGACCATGATTACTGAAACAAATGATTAAATAAACGCTTGAAAAAAGTGCGCCCTTCAATGATGGCACCCTAGACAGGCGCCTACTCTGCCTACCCCTAGTTCCAGCCCTGATCCCTGCAGTGAGCACCAACCATTTGGTTTTTTGGTGTGCTATTAATGTGGACATGGTCTTGCAGTAACATGGGTGTGGTTTAAAGTGGGTGTGGTCTAAAAACAGGGAGTGGCTAACACTGGCTTCCGTTATTGGCCCTCCACCATGTTGATTGGAAAAATTCCGGCCCTCGGTACCATAGAAGTTGGACAGCACTGGTGTAGAGCATATTGGTGTGTCTGCAACCAAACCATGTTCTATTAGGGGTACACTCAACTGTAACTCCATTAGATTCAGGCACATCTGCCACACCCTGCCCTAGCCTTTGAATAAGTGCCCCTGAGGCACGAAACGTGTAAGGCCACCCTCTGAGATGTTCCTATTTTGGAATGAAGTCCAGTTTCTGTGCCAGTTTACCATGGAATTCTACACATCTGCCACATCACTCCATTACCTGGCTCATTTGATACAGTATAATTATTTCACCTGAATGGCTACTTCACCTGGTTGGATCTTTAATAAAATAATCCACTTTTATTCAAGCAAAAATATAAATATTTGTGTATACATTTAAAAGCAGTGCAAACTAGAGTGCACAACGTGATAACTAATCTTTGTGTAGGGTGGTTGACATGAAATTATTTATTTGCTGCACTGCAGAAAACTTGGAGTGTATAGCAGCAATAAAATAAAGAAATTGCTACTTACAAACTAACCTATTCATTCACACAGTTTTCCATAGAGAAGTTTGTATTTCATTCTTTAGCTTTAAGCCTTGGTTTTATATTTCCATTTGTGTAGCAGAGGTTAGCTGGAGGATAAGAAAACATTCAGGAGTCAGTTTAGCTTTCTAGAGGCTATTGGATATGCTATAAAAATAATACATAAAGGCTCACTTCCAAATTAGAACAGCGGAGAAGCAAAATACTAAAGTGAACCAATCGATAACAGCCTGCAGTGTAACCTTCCAAAGCATGAAATGAAAATACAAACAAGTCATTAGTAGTAGTATAGTATTGGGTAGTGCTGAGGCATGAACAAAAATCTGCCATGAAAAATTTTGCAGTGATTGAGTTTCATGCATTAGGACGAAAAGTTGCAGTGACAAAAAAGTTGCCACAAGAAAAACGCCCACTGACTTTAATACATTTGTAGTGAGAAAAAATTGTTGTGTGCGTAAAAATTAGTTGCGTAAACATTTTTTAACCACCTGTTGACTTCAATGTGTTTCCCGAATTTTTTTCACAAATTTTTCAGAGAAACAGGAGAGATTCGCTCATCACTACATTTGGGTAAAAATAAATACATTGTATACATGTGGAAATGTAGTAGTCCAAATATTCAACAGTTTTTAGAGAATGCACAGTGCTATAAAATTCAGGTCTCTGTTTCATAAATCACATTTGCGGTTAGGCCTACCTTCTTAATTACAAAACATGGCACCCACATGCTGCCCTTCCAGTGTGCATCACTGTCAATGGGACAGACTTACAAAAGGGCGAAGTGGCTAACTCTAGCGGCATTTCGCCAGCAATCCCATCTGAAGGGACACCGGCAATTTACTAACAGGTGTAGGCAACAGGTCGCTAGCGAACGGGACCATTGCTAGCATTCATTCATTTTGCCAAGCGACTTTTAGCTCCGGCGAACGGTCGTTACTCCGCAAATTCAGTAAAGTGCGAATTTAACTGAACGTTACCTCTTCGCCAGAGTTTCCTTTACCACCTCAGACCAGGCGAACTGCTAAAATGAAGCTATATCTTCCTCAATTTTATGTCAGTTACATCATATCCTTATAGTGAAAGAAGTGTGTGCTTCAACCACCTCTCAGAACCCTTACGGGCAGAGAGCAGCGCAGTTCAAAATACACAGTAGAAAGAATATCACTGCAGCACCTCTTTGTTGCAAAGGTAAAAAGTTATGCTTATTCAGTCAGAAGAAACAGGCAACGTTTCGGACTAAATATCACTCTTTCTCAAGCCTGGCTGATAGTACAACATACAAAGTATTTTCCCTCACCTCAGGGGGAGTGCACCTTACCAGGACCCACCCCCAATGTTATCATAACCAATCATGTGAAAGTGCTATGCAAATAGGCAATAAATTAATTTCAGTTCATTTGAGTCCAAGTTAGTTCCTGTGAGACATATAAATCCAAATGCCATCATATCCTAAATGTCCTAAAAGGAATTTTTATTACAATGCTATCTCTTACATATTATTATACACAATAATTGTCATTCAGAATTCGAAATTAGAAAAACAACGGTACCTTTTACCCGGGTTAAGGCCTTTTGGCCATAGTGTACCCAGTTTGTTAATCCAGTGCATTTCTTTCTTTTTAAGAGCTTTCAAATGATTGCCCCCTCTCCTCAATTTAGGGATTTCCATCGATAATCTGGAATCTAAGATGACTCGGTGCATGCCTAGCTGTATGGAAATGTGCTGGTATAATGGTTGATTTGTGTTTTGAGATTCTATTTTTAACCTTCTGTGTTGTTTCCCCAACATATTCATAGTCCACATGGACATTTTATCAAATAAATTACATATGTGGATTCACAAGTACAAAACTGTTTGATAGTGAATCTTTTCCCAGTGTGTGGATGTTTCAAGATGTTCCTCTTAGTCACACTATTGCATTGAGCACAGTTCAAACAGGGAAGTTCAAGTTCCTGGCTTAATTTCAGCTAAATATTATTGTCAGCTTTCACTAGGGTGTCTCTTATGTTCCTCCCTCGTCTGTAAGCCATAAGCGGAGGAGATACAAATTCCTCTTAGGGTTACTCCACATGAGGAGATTCGGGGAGATTTTGTCGTCTAACGAACTGCGTGTTTTCCCATAGGCTACAATGAAAAGTCGCCTGCGCTAATGCACATGTGGCGATGCTTTTTAAATAGTCGCCTAAAGTTGCCTCAGTGAGGCTTTCTTGTAGTTATCACCAGGGATAGGCTGAGAATGCAATTTCCCTGTCATGAACTTTTTAAAAATATTACTGGACATTTGGATATAACTTGCACATTGGGATAAACACCAAGGCACACTGGATTTGATCATATGGACTTTTATATTCAATATTTGTTTATTATTTTACACTGTGTAGCTAGTTGAATCTTGGAATTTATGACATGATTTGGGGGGAGGATCCTGGATAGGTGGAGGTTATTTAATCCCATTTTACCTTGCACTTCCTTATACACTTGAAAAAGGGTTGTACCCAAAACATGTAGGGGCACATTTACTAAGGGTCGAATATTGAGGGTTAATAAACCCTCGAATTTGACCCTCGAAGAAAAATCCTTCAAATTCGAATATCGAATTCGAAGGATTTACTGCAAATACTACAATCGAATTAAAAATCGTTCGATGAAGGAGGATTTTAATCGATCGATCGAAGGATTTTTCTTCGATAAAAAAACCTTAGAAAACCGATGGGTAAGGTCCCCATATGCTAACATTGTACCTCGGTTGGTTTAAACTGCCGAAGTATGTAGTCGTAGTTTTTTTAAAAGAGACAGTACTTCGACTATGGAATGGTTTTTTACTTCGAATCGTTCGATTCGAAGTCGTAGTCGAAAGTCGTAGTAGCCTATTCGATGGTCGAAGTACCCAAAAAAAATACTTTGAAATTCAAAGTTTTTTTACTTCGAATCCTTCACTCGAGCTTAGTAAATGTGACCCCACATTTACAAATGTTCAAATAATGGCGTTATCACTTTTGCAGATTGGCCCTGGAGGATTCAGTAAAGACGTTCTTACAGGGGGTGGCCATATAGCCCCCCCAAGACAAGCACCAATGCCCACATGCGATCTCAACCTGATTCTCGACGCTCTCCTCAACCCTGAAGTTGAGCCTTCATGGATGAACTGGAAAGTAGTATTTTTTCTAGCAGTATCATCAGCTTGCAGGCTATCGGAGCTAGGAGCGCTTTCCTGTGATACTCATCTCTTAGATTTTCACAAGGACAAAGCGGTACTTCGTACCAACCCAAAATTCTTGCCAAGGGTTGTCTCACCATTTCATCTTAACCAGGAAATAGCAGTAGCATCTTTATGTCAGGAGCCCAAGACTCCCAAGGAAAAATGATTACACGGCCTTGATGTGGTCCGGGCACTAAAAATCTACCTGTCACAATCCAAGGCAACTCACAGGTCAGATTGTCTAGTCATTCCAGCAGGACCAAGAGTCGGACAACCGGCTTCCAAGGCCACCATTGCAAGATGGATATGGGAATGTATCCGCAGGGCTTACATTGCCGAAGGAAAGTAGCCTCCCTTCGGGGTTCGGGCACACTCCACCAGAGCAGTAGTGGCATCGTGGGCCTGGCTCAATTCTTCCTCGGTTGAGCAGATCTGCAGAGGGTCCACATGGTCATCAGTTCATACCTTTACAAAATCATACAGAATTGACTCCTTTGCCTCCTCAAAGGCAGTGGTACAAAGCTAAAGGCAGTACAATGCAATTTATTCACCCTCCCTACGGTTATTGGGGCTGCTTTGTTAAGTCCCCTGGTCTCCTGTGTCCCCGGAGACACCTACCAGTAAATCTGTTTCTCTGTAGTCGACAGGGGGACACAGGACTTCCCACCCTTTGTAAATGAATTCGTTGTTGAAATAATGTTTTTGTTTTATCTTCTCTCAGGAGGATGGAGCTTAACCCCTACTGGTCTCCTGTGTCCCCCTGGGTCCTTAGGGTCCTTCATTTTCTAATATCTTTTAGGGAATTATAATTTTTGTGATACGACAATTTAGGTTATTATATACTATTTGTAATTTGGTATACACTATGTATACTGTATATGCAAGACTTTTTATACAAACCTATTCCTATTCATTGTCAGGGACATCTTCTGAATTTTTTTTTTTTAACGAAGAACAAAATTAAAAAATTAAATATTTCTGCTTGATTTTTTTTTAATTGTAAGAAATACTAATCAGGTTAGAACTTTCTATAATGCTGTATGTTTTTATGGGAATGGGGACATTAACAGCATATTATTCTTACAAAACCTCATTTTTTAATTCATGACATTGCTAGCCATGAAGCAAATCCAATCCCTCTTAGCAATTATGCGGAAAACCAGACATGTCCTAAAAGAAAGAAACAGGCTTTGTGGTATAAACTTTCCACCAGACGCCTGCCACTCACATCTTTAAATGTCTTCAACTTTTACTAAAGAGTATTGCAGAAGACATATACTGAAATTACTGACAGTTATTATCAAAAGCAATATTTTCAGAAATGAAATCCGTATATTTTTTTCAAAGAGCTCTGAGCAGAGTTTACCAGCGGTTTTCAAGCTGCAGTATCTTGGGGATGAAACAAAGTTATTTTCAAGTTGTCTCGTGTGTTATAGAAACACAAGTCTACTGAAGCCTCGTCATAGATAATAGGTAAGATAAAATAACTTTTGCAAGATGTCAAGACATAGCATCAATCAATGCCACTTGAAGGAAAATTAAATGTAAACCCTTAACAGCATAAACCCTTGTTTGAAGTACCTTCATATTTTTCATTTCAAAACTTTGATAAAACCAGTGGATGTGCTTGCTGTACAAGCATATGTGAGCAAGGAAAAGAAGTGTCATGTGTTGAGTATTTATTTTTCTTTTCCTAATGACAAGTGGCTTAGAGACACCACAACTTATGTCCCATCTCATTTAGAAACATAAATACAACTCATTGTCTTCAGTCTGGTAAATCACCACAATGATGCTGAAATAATGGAGAAAATGCGGCATTCTAGGTAAAAAAACACTCTGCAATTTTTTTAGTTGTATATGCAATAGTAACCAATAATATATAACATTATAATTCCAGATATAGTGACCTCAGAATTTAGGTGTTCAGGATACCACCTTTAAGCCCAAAAGACAATTTAGAGCTAGATGTATGGAGGATAAAGCCACTTACCACATACTAAATAAGCAAGATCCTTATAAAGGGCTTCAGTTTTAATGTATGATATCCCACTTCTTCCAAAAAAAGCAAAATCAAGGGTTTACTTCTTAGGTATCAAGTAGGTATTTCCAGGGTCGGACTGGGGGGCCCGGGACTACTGTCCAGGGCTCCTTCCGACCCCCCCCCTACTGCGACGCGCCGAGTGCGCGCACACAAAGGCGCCGCTTGGCGCACCAGCGTGAAGGCGCCTGGCGCATGCGCAGAAGGCGCTGCGCTGATTGGCGCTGCGGGAGGAAAACTTTTTTAAAGATATCTGGAGAGGTGTCTGGCCCGGCGGGGGCCCATTAAGGGTCGGGGCCCACCGGGTATTTTCCCGGTGTCCCGCCGGGCGAGTCCGACACTGGGTATTTCTATAGGGGAACTATATAAAAATTCTCAGGAGAGCACAAAAGGGAAGAAATGAATGAGTAGTTTGTACTGAATATGGTTTACCTGTATATCCTCTAAAGGCTCTTGGAAGGCCCGATTTGTCACACACTAGACTAGAGCATTAACATATTCCAAGGCATGTGTATATGGAGTTAAACCCTGCATAAACATGAATAAATAATATTTTAAATAATATTAATAAGATATATATTAATAAATAATATTCTCTAAAAAAATGTTCTGGAGTTTTTAAACTGGTAGTCTTGCATTTATCAATAAACATTTTAGAGGAGATAACGGTCAGCATATTTTCTTCAGGGAAGAAACAAAGCTTGAATTATATTTGAACAGTGTATGGAATATGGATTTTTATTTTAATTCCCAAATGATACCTTTTTAATAAATATGAAGTATAAGACCAAACTCAAATGATGCATTGTTCTTCTGAGCTTGGATTTCCTTTAGTAGCCATCTGGTTTTTAGTTTGTTTGATGTATCCATGCAGAACACTGTAAGACAGAAACAGTTTGCATTGTGTGTATGATAAATGCCTGGCACCATATGCTGTTTCACAGGGGGCAAAGTACGCTAACAGCAGAATATCAATGCAAGCTATGAACACTATTTTATAGATAATGTAGGTAAATGTCAACATGTGCCCTTGCACTGATGGAAATAATCTGATTAGAATGTATGACAATAACTTCTTCTACCAAATCCATACAAGTGTGGATTCCACAAATTAACGGCTGAAATATGAACTCAGAGAAAAACTAATAAAACTGAGCATTGCAGAATTGACCACATATGTTGGAAACAAATGACATTAGCTCACAATCGTATTTTCTTAAAGGAACAGTAACACCAAAAAGTGTAAGGTTAGGAGTTAAACATTTTTTGAAATATGTGTATTTTAGGGTATCAGAAACGTTTCTGACAAACAAAGATAATATGACCTGACTATAAATGTGGGGCAGAGAACATGGTGCTGAAATATTCTTAAGAAAAGACCCATGGAAAAAAGAAAGTTGTCATGCATGTTCAAACATGGTCACAAGAGGATGAGTGTTATGTGGTCTTCTGTGCTCCCATTGAGATTATGATTAGAGTAACACCACACACCACTGTCCCCTCTTTGGGGAAACCTATGCCACACTGTAGCTCTGAAAAAATAGGAGGTACAGTCACTTGGCAGGAACTTGGAAAAATGTCACCAGTGATGCTGCACGATTATGAAATATGTATTCTCTTCAGACACACTCTTGACAGTTACAGTTTCCCATGCCACCGGGCCACAGCCTCCTTCCTTCTTCCCTACTTCTACTAACCTCCAAGGACACTACTCCTTGTTAGAGTCTTTGAGCAAGCTAGGCCCTATGCACCCTAGTCCCTCTTCCTCTGGTTCCACATACTGGTCCCTCAGCTCAGGCCCGGACTGGCAATCTGTGGGTTCTGGCAAATGCCAGAGGGGCTGCTGTATGGTTCGATTGAAAGTTACCATATAGTGGGCTGGTAGGGGACAGTTTGGGCCTCTGTGTACTTGGAATTGCAGGGCCTATTTTGTCTACCAGTCCAGGCCTGCCTCAGCTGCTTTTCTATCTACCTTGCTACAAACTCCTCTCCTAACACTATATCACCTAACTGATCCTACGTACCGTATTTCTCCTCTGAAGAGGCCTTCCTCAGATTCTCTGGTATCATGTGCTATATGTCCCATTCTTAAGCTCCCCATAGACGCGACGATTCTTCTTGCCGAACGACCGATTTTAGGGAAGCCCGACCAATCCTTCGAAATTATCGTGTGGTTAGTGGGATTCGAACGATCGTACATCTTACGATGATTCCAGATAGGATCCAGAATATTGATATTCATCAAAAGTAAAAAAAGACAAGCAACACCACTACTCACTTGATACATTTTGGGCTTACCTTCCCTTAATCATATGCATGCAGCAGTAAAATGGTATACACTGATGGAGAAATCAAACGGTGCCCCCTAGTGCATAAAGTATCAAGTGAAGTTATAATAAAATAATTTAAAACATGATACAATAATACTAATAAATATAGTAATATTATACTATATATATATATTAGGGATGCACCGAATCCAGCATTCGGCCAGGATTCAGGCTTTTTCAGCAGGATTCGGCCAAATCCTTCTGCCCTGCCGAAACGACTCTGAATCCTAATTTGCAGAAGGACCCGCACTCCATATTTAGTGGATAAATAGTGTTTTTTATTCTTTGTGCATGTCCATATCCTTTTTCAAGTCCTAAATATGGAGTGCTGGTCCTTCTGCTGAATTATACACTATTATTTGACCCTGCACCCACAATCGATGGTGATCCGGTTGGAGTGTGAATACTGAATGCAAAGTATATATATATATATATATATATATATATATATATATATATATATATATATATATATATATATATATATATATATATATATATATATATATATATATATATATATATATATATATATATATATATATATATATATATACAAATACAAGAGTCCTCTGCACTCAACCCATTATCAATATATTTAAGACAGAGACATTTTGTGCATACTGCTACTAGAAAATGCCTTACCCTTTAATCAAAACAGGGATTGTTTGTCCATATATTGCAATATATTTAAGCTGGCCAACTACGTCAAAGTCATCCCATATCTGGCCAGTCCTATGCTCAATTTTCATCTGATTCATTAAGAATTCTATTGCTTCATTATACATTTTACAAAGGGACTAGGTTTTACCTGCAACTTACTTGCTGCTTTCAAAGTAAAACTCCCATACTTGGCTGCCCTTTTATTAGACACCAGTGGGATCATCTGACTATAGCTGGGAAGGATGGGAGCTACAACATGGAGCTGGTCACTGCTCCTGTATAACTATAACAAACAAGGGAAAGTTGTGCTCACCACTAATTTGTAAAACCATTAGGCAGGGGTGCAATGAGGCTGTGACCACAAAATACATATAAACAAATACAAGAGTCCTCTGCACTCAACCCATTATCAACATATTTAAGACAGCTAGTAAGCAGCTAGAAAGTTGCAGATAAAACCTAGTCCCTTTGTAAAATGTATAATGAAGCAATAGAATTCTTAATGAATCAAATGAAAATTAAGCATAGGACTGGCCAGATATGGGATGACTTTGACGTAGTTGGCCAGCTTAAATATAACAATCCCTGTTTTGATTAAAGGGTAAGGCATTTTCTAGTAGCAGTATGCACAAAATGTCTCTGTCTTAAATATACTGATATTGGGTTGAGTGCAGAGGACTCTTGTATTTGTATATATGTATTTTGTGGTCACAGCCTCATTGCACCCCCGCCTAATGGTTTTAAAAATTAGTGGTGAGCACAACTTTCCCTTGTTATATATATATATATATATATATATATATATATATATATATATATATATATATATATATATATATATATATATATATTGGCACAAACGTTTAAATGGAGTAATCCAATTATTAGAAATAAAGCGTAAAATGATTTTGTCACTACCAGTGTACAATTATTAATGGCCCTACTAAGCAGTTTTTCTCTTTTTGCATAGGAATGCACTGAATCCTTAATTTTTTAAGATGAACACCAGATCCTTCACTAAAGATAGATACAGGTATGGGATCTGCTATCTGGAAACCCGTTATCCAGAAAGGCTGTCTCCCATAGACTCCATTTTATCTAAATAATCCAAAAAAATTTTCAGTGATTTCCTTTTTCTCTGTAATACTAAAACAGTATCGGGAATGTAATTAAAGTCGCAAAGAGAAAAACAATTCTGACCAATAAGAATAAAAATCCGCAATGTAATATTGTTCCTTAAACTGTTATTGCATTGCGAATTTTAATTGGGCACTCTTAAGAAGTGATTGAAGGTGTCGTAATCTTTTGGAGCAAACATAATGACTTTTTCAGTAACAAGTTTTATTACATTTACTGCGCATTGGCGCAAACTATAAAATTCGCAAATGGTCTGCCACTGTGGTCACTAAACAGTATCCGGGTTCGCAAAAGCTATATTAAATTCGCGCAAAGCAAAATTTGTTCACTCAAAGGCATAACTTTTCACATTGCAAATAGTTTTTCCGTTACCGACTTTTATTACATTCCCGCGAATATTTGCTTGGAAGCAAAACCAGCATGAAACTCCAGGTCCCGAGCATTCTGGATAACTGGTATCATACCTGTATTTGTATAAATATGCAAAGATATCTCCAATTAGCCTCAGGAATTCCTTTCTGACTTGAAAAAGGCAATTAGACCAGTCACTAGATCAATTTATACAATGTGAGTTAATTTATAAAAGATGGAAATGGGGACTCCAGTTTGATTCCCAGCACTTCTACTTATTTTGGATTCATTGTCACAATGGAGCTAATATATAAAAATAACACAGTGCTGAATGATTTGCACATCGAACATATTTGCCCTGCGTATGTTTATATTTATATAGCTGTACAAGATTGTCTATTTAATGTGCAAACATAATTGCACATTTTTATTGTCTGTAAGAGTAAATAATCACAATAATCACATAATCACAAACTGCAAATACTTAGGTGCACACTCTGTGGTCTAGTATTTGCCACAACTTTGGTGGCGGTGAAAAATGCTTAACAGTTTGCGCAAATTGATATTCGCAAAGGAAGGCAGGCACAGTAACCATATGTGAATAAATGACTCCCAATATTTCCTGAAAGGAAAATTTTAATTTATCAATTTCAGTACCTGTGTCAGTTCTGCAGGATGGGTTTGACTGTTGTGAGCAGCGAATGCTACTCTAAGGGGTGCCACTTCCTTTAGGCGATTGCGATTACAGTCCTTGGTAACAGCATGTGAAATCTTTGTTCTTAGGAGTTAACATGCAGAACAAGATTGAAATAATCATTGAGTGAATTGCATCACAAAAATAAGGAATGTGTACAGCAAGGAGAGTGCTGCTCATCCAGGAAATGTGCCAATTCATTGTAAGTCCTTATGGCTAGAGCTTGAACTAATTAAAAACATCTGTTTTTTAGAAATTGACTGTCAAGCTTCATATACAAATATTATGCTGATCAGGACACAAATGTTCAGTCTATAAGGATTACTGTCTTCCCCCTTATATTCTTATCACACTACAACAAAAAGCAGCATTTAGTTCAAAGAAAAGAATCGAAATAAAAAGATGTTATTTTATGCAGAACCTCAAAACCTCCATTACAAAATTAAGAAAATATGTATGTTTTGATCAACTGAATAATGAATATCAATTATCCAGTCATATAGCATGAAACATCACCAATAGGGTTGCCACCCGGCCAGAATTTGACCAGCCTAGCCAGGAAATCATGCACTAATGTCAGGGATAGTATTACAAATATATCAGCAATATACATTCCCAATACCAGCACAATACTAGAATCAAAAACACAAAATTTAAAAATCCATTGTGCTCAATACTGAACACCGAGTTCAGCCCTGACCCAGATATATTCCATGCTTGTCCTTTAATCAAATCCTAAGTTACCTGCATTGTTACATTAATTTGCAAGAAGGCAACTGTTCTTTCAGACCTGGGAGTTAAACAAGGTTTCTTGAGTCCCCTACATGGTCAGAGTAACAGTCTTTTTTAGGGTTCATTTACACTTGGGCAGTAACCCATAGCAACCAATCAGTGATAAGGTTTTTCAGCTAACTGGAGCAATGAAAGAAAACATTTTATTGTTTACATGGTTCATTGCCCCAGTTCAGCTTTGCTCTGTGGTGATAAATGACCCCAATGTGTCTCCTGCTGTTGGAGAAAGACAGGGCACTCTTGACTGAACTGAGCTATACTCCATCTAAGTCCACCAGTGAATACATGCTGTTCCACTGACAGACATACAGGAAAGAAAGAGATTTAATTTATCAAAATTAACAATTCCTCTTGTTTTTTTTACATTTGCACACATGAGACAAAGAAAGTGACAGGGTGGGAATTACAACAGTAGTATAACAGTATTTTGACATGACTTGTATTATTAATCTCAATGGCAGTGCCTCCACCTAGTGGGATCCGAGGGATACAACTACGGGTGGCCCCACTAGTAAACAATCATTAACCACACTGTTGCAGTAAAACAGATTAAACTTTATATAATTGTCAGTGTGAAAAGTAAAATACAATCATATATCAATAATAACCCAGGGATCCTGTGTAGTTGTGCCACCCTGGCACGTTCCTTACCAGGCAAAGTCCCACACTCCACTCGGGGTGGATAAAGAACAAGCTCTTAACTTTCCACAGGTAGCGCTACCTGCCCAAATACCTCTCCTGTTGGACAGATGTAGGTGTTCCCACATAGCAGGCACACAGACAACACCTGTCCTCACACAGAGGACACACGCTGGAGCCTTTCCATACCTTCCTTCAGGCAGAGACTCTCTGGGGCTCACACAGAGCTAGAAACAGGCATCCACAGCATCTTCAAAAGGATCCAAAGTGAGACAAGCTGAGTTTACAAAGCTTGCTTTAATATTCAGGGCACAGCTTCCAGCACTATTTGAAGTGCAAGCACAACAAAGCCCCCTTTACTGGCATCCATCCACAAGCAACTTCTGTCACCGTTTCTTCACTGCGTCCAAACTTTAAACTCTCCATGGTTGATCTCACCAGGCTTGGGGCCCCTACACCAAGCACTCCACTGGCCTCTCATATTCCTCAGGCCCCTTCCATCTTTGCTATAGTTCATACACTCCCGGCTGGAGTGAAAATGTAAAGAAGGGACTGATCACATGGCAGCTCAGCTTTATATACTCCTTGCACAACTGTGACTCCTTCTGACCAAATCTGGAATATGCCAGGGCTCACTGCACATGGGAAAAATTACTCAATCCTCCTAGATCAAATTTAGGTCTAACACTTAGATGGCCACATCAGGGGATTTCCAACTATGTGGAGATTTTCAGACCATAGGGGGACTTTACCCTATGCGTCCCTACAATAGCTATGATTTTTGAAAGACTGTATGGAACACTGCTCTCCCAAAGGCTAATTATCACAGAGCATTAAGATACAGCCTATATTGTTTAAAAAAAGCATGCAGGATTGTCCAAATTGCAGTTTTAAAGTTATCATCTAGTGAAACAAGAAGTTGCTGTGACCAAGATGTTGCTATTAATGTAGTTGAATCAAATGACATCCAATGAGTGACATTTAATATGTGAGCATAAATATTTAGAGATTAAATTTGAGATCATACCATTTTTAAAAAGCCCTTAAGGACATTTACAGTGTGAATAAAAATATTTTAAAGACGTTTCTGGAGAAGTTAAGGCCTGAATTTCACAATTTCTTCTTGCTGAGGCTATAGCAGTAAGGAAGATATTCTTATAGTATAGATGGTTCAAGTCTATTACTTCAAGTGGCTTAAAGGGAGGATCTTTTAACCATTCTTGTATTGTGTTTAAATCCCATTGATGCTCATGATTTTGGTGCAAATGTTTCAGCCTTTTTTTTTTTGACAAACTGTACCAGGTCTCAGATTATTTTCTAGGACCTGCTGGAGAAACACTAGAAAGTTTTTAATTGATGGAGACTCTGCTTGTATGGCTTACATGCAACACCCTCTCTTTCAACCTCAAAGAAGTGAGCTTCAGGCAAACTACATCTGAAAAAGTGCCAGATTCAGAGTGATCAGGTCTTTTACCTGGGGAATAATCCAATCATTCCTGTGGCACATTTTTATGA
This sequence comes from Xenopus laevis, assembly GCF_017654675.1. NCBI lineage: Eukaryota > Metazoa > Chordata > Amphibia > Anura > Pipidae > Xenopus > Xenopus laevis. The sequence goes on along the minus strand of NC_054378.1, from coordinate 68,526,943 downwards.
GCTGAGAGAATCACACTCTTTTCAGCACAAATGGAAGAATAATTATTACTATAGCTTATGGGAATGGGTAGCTAGGCTGAACTCCAGTCTGATGGTCAATTCACTCAAGCCAAATAGTCAAGTAATGTCAAAAGGACATTTACAGTAGTAACCTGATAGAAAAGTCTAGGCTACCTTGCTGAGTGAGTCCTCAAGATATTCTGAAGAATAGTGACTGCTGTAAATGTGGGTTTTAATAATGGTGCAAGTTGGCTGTCCCTTTTGCAAGACATTTAAAATGGTAATAATAATAATAATTTGCCCTGGGAGACCAGCTGTAATTTTGTACAGTATTTCTTTCTGATAAAGCTTGTATTTAATCAGGATTTGGAGCATTCTCTGCATTTCTTAGCTAACCTTACAGATTTCCTGTAAGAGACACTGAGCAATGGAATCAGGGCACTGTTTCCACAGGTGCACTTTTGCCTTACCTCCCACTGAGGGGTTTCTTCACTTCTCTTGTTAAAGGATTAGATTAGAAAGATATCCACACTGCCAGATACAGATGCTATGCAGGGATTTTTGTTATATTTGGCATTAAAAAAACTACCCAGGGAGTAAAGGAAAAATTGCAAATTAAAAAAATTAGGATGCTAGGGGAATATTGAAAATACAGAATGCTCAGCAAGAATTTGTATATATGACTCATGAAAGTACATTTTCCAATATTTATCAATAGGGTTAAAGTGTTCTTTTGCTGATGGCAAAGTTAAACAAGAAATATTTTAACATTAACAGGGGGAATGTAATAAAAGTCAACTATTTGCAATGCGAAAAGTTATGCCTTTGCACGAACAAATTTTTCTTTGTGCAAATTTAATATAGCTTTTGCAAACCCAGAAACCGTTTATCGGGCACTTCCGACAGTGGAAGACCATTTGCAAATTTTATAGTTTGCGCCAATGGGCAGTAAATGTAATAAAACTTCTTAAAGAAAAAGTAGTTATGTTTGCTCGAAAAGATTAAGACACCTTCAAGCACTTCTTAAAGGAGAAGGAAAGTCTCTAAACAACATTCCCTAAAAATCTCAGCCTTAATATAGTCTCTAACATATTCCCCCAGCTCAATGTAATGTTGCTTAGTTTGACTTTGTAATGGCAAAGTCAGGTCCTGCTATTAGGTACCTGTTTCAATCCAGAGCTGCTTCCTTTCTCCTCCAACAGAGATTTCCCCGGGCAAACACATGCGCACCTCACTGCTGAGCTGCTGCCGTTTTTTTTTTTTCTTCATTAGCATATTCAGCCTGTACGTGCTGAAAGTCTTGCCCTCGTTAGCCCCGCCCACTTAATCCCATTGTCCAATCGGAACTCTCCTCTGTTTTTTCAAGACAGTCCTGCACAGCCCCTCTCCCTAAAGCTGCAGTTTACAGTGTAGGAGACACGGGCGGAAGTGATGTCAGCAGCTTGAAAATGGCAACTGCAATCTATTTAAGAGAGGGCTTACTTTCAAGACAGCAAGCTGGATAAATAATGCTCATCCAGAAGAACTGCTATAGCTGTTTGGGAGGCAGAAGTATGGTAATTATATTAAAGGGATTTTCATGTAAATCCTTTCCTTCTCCTTTAAGAGTGCGCAATTAAAATTCGCAATGCAATAACAGTCCAAGGAACAATATTACATTGCGAGATGTGGCTTTTAATTCTTATTAGTGCAAATTGTTTTGCTCTTTGTGACTTACATTCCAAAAGAAACAAGCAAATGAGGAACCGGCACACAGAAATTAATGCAAAAGGGGATAAACCCCTATGTGTTTATTGTGTCAAACAAGCACAACGTTTCGGGGGCTGGCCCCTTCGTCAGGTGATGATTTTATTACATTCCCCCATATGACTATAAGGGGCAGATTTATCAAAGGTTGAGGTGAGTTTTCAAATGAAAAAAAATTGAATTTGAAGCTATTTTTTGTGTACTTTGACTAGGGAATAGTCCAAATTCGATTCAAATTTGAAAAAAACTAAAAAATTAGAATATCGAAATTTATTATGTACTGTCTCTTTAAAAATTCAACTTCGACTTTACACCATCTAAAACCTGCCGAATTGCTGTTTTAGCCTATGGGGGACCTCCTAGAACCAATCGGTGGACTTTGAAAAATCAAAGGTTTTTTTTGGGAAAAACTTTGAATCGAATTTGCGCTATTCCTTTGATTCATACGATTCAAATTCCGCTGAATACGGACCTATTCGACCAAAAAAAAACCTTTGACTTAATTTCGGTTGGTCTTTTTGAATTTCAAAGTTTTTTCAATTTGAAATTCGACCCTTGATAAACATGCCCCTAATAGTGCATTCCTAAAATACAAACTGACATGGTGTCCAGATTAGGACATTAGCAAGGATCAGGATCAAATGATAGGCTCACTTAGAACAGCATAAACTTATTCCGAACAAAGTATTTATGTAAATTCTCGAGATGACCACAAAGAGATAAAAGCAGATTTAGATATGTGTCTGTGTAAGCCAATAATTGCTGTTCCAGTTATTATAGAGAGAATTCACACATATTGCTCCTATTCTCCAATCTGACTTTGTACTATACTGTATTAACTCAGCAACCGGAGCAAAACTATAAATTATGCAACTTTATAAATTATTAAAAAACTTTTAAAACCTATAATGTATTATTATAATGTAGTATTATTATTCTGTAGGTGTTGATTACTTTAGATGGCAGGAATTAGGGTTCATTAAGGGGAAAATGGTTAAATTCCTCTTTTTTTTTTACTCAATATGCCAGGGCCTAGCCATTTTGATCATCATCATTTATTTATATAGCGCCGACAAGTTACGCAGTGCTTTACCTTAGTTTTATAACAAACTCTGGAATAAATGGTGAATTATCCGAGGGCCCTACACATGAGAGTTTACAAACTAAAGGTTAGAGTACAATTGAGACATTAGGATTTTACAAACAATTTTGTGATTTATGATACAGCAATGATTGATTAATTAAGGTACATTGAATAAGCTTCTTTAAACAGGTGGGTCTTTAAGGAGGTCTTTGAAAGTTTGGAAAGAAGGAGAAAGTCTGACAGCTAGAGGCAGAGAGTTCCAGAGAAAAGCAGAGGTCCGAGAGAAGTCTTGTAGACAAGAATGGGCAGAAATAATGAGAGGAGAAGCGAGGCGAAGGTCAGAAGCAGAGCGAAGGTTGCGTGAAGAAGTGTATTTGGAGATCAGAGATGAAATATAGGGGGGAGCTTCACTGTTAAGGACCTTGAATGTAAGTGTGAGTAGTTTGATTCTAGACGAGATTGGGAGCCAGTGAAGGGACATGCATTTGGGAGCAGCCAATGTTGAGTGGTGAAATAGATGAATGAGTCTAGTAGCAGCATTTAGAACAGACTGGAGTTGTGAAAGGCTGACTTGTTGCAATACCTGTAAGAAGTAGGTTGCAGTAATCAAGGAGATGATAAGAGACCGAATAAGTGTATTTGTTGAGTCTAAACTGAGATATGGTTGTAATCGGGTAATAATGCGCAGCTGAATATGACAACATTTTGCAAGTTTTGGATGTGTGGGGAAAAAGAAAGATGCGAGTCTAGGAGAACTAGGTGGTGTGCCTGTGTGGTTGAATGAAAGGTGGTGTTGTTTACTATGAGTGATATCTGAGGGATGGGGAAGATCTTGGAGGAAAAATAATGAGTTGTGTTTTTGAAAGATTCAGTTTCAGGTGGCACTGAGATATCTAGTAGGAGACAGCAGAGAGGCAGTCTGTAACTTGAGAAAGGACAGAAGGAGAGAGGTCAGGAGTAGACAAGTAGATTTGGGTGCCATCAGCATAAAGATGATATTGAAGTCCAAACGACTGAATACGTTTTCCTAGTGAAATAGTATAGAGCAAGAACAGCAGAGGGCCTAGAACAGAGACTTGAGGAATTCTCAACAGTGAGAGGGAACATAGTAGAAGTAGAGTTGGAGAAGGCAACTTTAAAGGAACCGTCAAAAAGATAAGATGTAAAACATGAAATAGCATTGTCACAAATGCCAAATGAGTATAGAATGTATAGGAGGAGCGGGTGGTCAACTGTGTCAAAGGCTGCAGAGAGATCTAGAAGGGTTAGAATATAATAGTGACCTTTAGACTGCATTGGTTACTTTGGTGAGTGCAGTTTCAATTGAGTGTGTTGGGCGGAAGAAGGTAAACTGGATGATAGTTGGCAGGAGAGCTGGAATCAAGGGAAGGTTTTTTGAGGATAGGATTGATTAGTGCTTGTTTGTATAAAGATGGAAATGTACCAGTAGAGAGGGAAAGGTTAAATAGGTGGGTAAGTGCAGGAGAGAGTGTATCAGGGTTTGGATACAGGAGGCGAGAGGGTATGAGGTCAAGGGATGAAGTGGCAACTGTTTTGTGATGCTTTGTCAGTGCTTTGCACAGTGCTGGTTGGCACAAGGAGATGGCATAGAGTTGTTTGCTAAATAAAGCATTTAGCACACCTGACCTGCATCCTATTCTTTAAGATTAAATGCCAGATCTGCTCCCCCATTTGGCACTTCTATCAAAGAATATCCTGGAATTGCTGCATGTCACTAGCTGTCATACAATGCCATTATTTTATTGACCAAAAATGTGTAGAATATAATGTAAAAGGTTGTATTCATTTCTAACCCAATTTTATACATTTAGATTTTTTGCTAAGCATTGAGGAAATCATACATATTAGCTGTGTGAAACAAGGTAAATCTCTGTTCACTTAATAACTGTAGTAATGTGAAGGATAGCAGAAACTTAATTAGAAACATGCTCTGTGTAACACAGCTATGCATCGATAGACAGTAAAAAAAATCTGCTTTAAAAGAGATTTATTGAGTGACTATGGCAGCAGGGGGTAAATGAGCGTGTAATAACGTTCCAGAAGTTTCAGCCTCTGAAATTCTTTGATGAGCAGGGATTTACCATGTCAGTGCTCTCAACCAGTTATCTCAAGCTGAAAGAATATAGAACTGTAAATATCTAAAAGCAATAAGGTACACTAATCCTCTATATTGTTTACATATTATCTAAATGCACACTGAAACCTCATCAGTATCTTTCAGTATTTTAAATTGTAAACATGCTATACAAATATTGTGGTAGCAGAGCTTATTCAGAGTTATAGTGTGTTCATGCACTAAATGATATATCTATCTATGTAGAGAGTTAGTTCAGTATCTGGAGGCCCAACATGCAAATAATAACTTACATTATTCCTCCACTTAAGGAGCAGAATTGACACAAAAATACCCCAGCGAAATACAATAACTTACTAAGTTAAAGGAGAACTAAACCCTAAAGTTAAAAAAACCCTACCCCCCTACCCTACATAGACCCCCCTCCCTCCTGCCCCCCAGCCTAAGTGTTAACCCGGGCAAATGCCCCTAAGTCTTTACTTACTCCTCGGTGGCGATTCTGTCCAGAGTTCAGCCGCTTTGGTAATCTTCTGTGAGTTTTGGTAAATTTCAGTGAGTTTCAGCACATTCGGTGCAGTTGTCACGAAACAAAAAATTGCTCCAACTGTGCATGCGGCGATATGGCACTTACTTCCCGAAGATTTCCAAAGAGAAGAACATGGCTCCCATCAAGTCCGCTGGACAGAATCTGCACAGAGGTGTAAGTAAATACTCATTGGCATTTGCCCGGGTAGCAGCTAGACTGGGGGGGGGTCTATTTAGGGTAAGAGGGTAGGATTTTTTTAACTTTATGGTTGAATTCTCCTTTAATTGTCTAAATGCCACCTTCTAACAAAAAAATTGTCTAAATGCCACCTTCTAACAAAATTATGGTATTTGGATTTTATCACAATTTTTTTCCCGCACAATAAATTTTTGGAAACATTTATTGATAAATAGGGGGGAAAAATCCATGTGGATTTGGTCTGAGTAGTTTGCAGAAAATTGTTAGAACTTTTGGATTCTGATAAATAACCCCCTAGGAGTCACTGCAAGGGGCGTTAAGGGGCAAATTTATCAAGGGTCGAATTTCGAATTGAAAAACCTTCACAATTGGAATTCAAAAAGACCAACTGAAATTAAGTCAACGTTTTTTTTGGAATAGGTAAGTTTTCGATCGAATAGGTCCATATTCGGCCGAATTTGAATTGTGCCAATCAAAGGAATAGCGCATTCGATCGAATTCGAATCAAAGTTTTACCCCCAAAAAACGTAGATTTTTCAAAGTCCACCAATTGACTCCAATTAGGTTCTAGGAGGTCCCCCATAGGCTAAAACAGCAATTCGGCAGGTTTTAGATGGCGAATGGTCAAAGTCGAAATTTTTAAAGAGACATTACATGATAAATTTCGATATTCGAATTTTCAAATTTTTTTCAAATCGAATTTGAACTATTCCCTAGTCGAAGTACACAAAAAATAGCTCGAAATTCAAATTTTTTCAATTTGAAAATTCACCTTGACCTTTGATTAATCTGCCCCCAACTGTGGGAGGCACAGGGAATATTTATTCCAATTTTAGTAACTATCCATTAATATCTGGCAATAGATTTGGGAAAGGGCAAGTAATGCAATTCATCTTGTAGGTCATGAGAGCTTGAGATCTTGTGGTCTTAACACTCCCCCATTAGCTGATTTATCTCTCTTACTACACCACCTGTAATAGAATATGGAGGTTGTCAAGATCTTGCCCCTTGCGGTTAAAATTAGGAACATGGGACCCCTGCTCACTTCCTCCTTCAGAAAAACAGGTAAAATGCATAACCCCTACTTGTAAATATACATGTAGAAAGAGTGAAAATAAAACTTGCATTCAGAGCTGACATTTGAAGTTGATGTCATATTTTCATGGATACTTTTTCTCATGCCTGATTGCACAGAATGGAAACTGTCTATTTTCTCAGTACCATTTCTATATATAGCTCTGTCTGAGAGTGTTCTCTACTGTATGAAGAGGAATACGCTGGGGAATGTTATCATATCTCAAGTGCCCTTCTGTAGCTGACTTGTGTAATTTTTTTTCATGTGTGTCTGCTTCTTAAAGGGGTTGTTCACCTTCAAACACTTTTCCAGTTCAGTTGGTTTCAGATAGTTCACCAGAAATAAAGTCGTTTTGCAATTACTTTCTATTTGTGATCGTTTTTCTAATACTGAAGTGTAAAGTTTCATTTTTCACCTTCTAAAGCAGCTCGGGGGGGGGGGGGGGGTTGCCGACTCTTTAACTGTTCTAAATTGATACATTTAGTTGATAGTTTTTTTTTTTATCCTTGTCCCTGTTGAGTAGATTCTCTGGGTTTCATTACAGGCAGCTGTTGGAATTGATACAGTAGTTGCTAATTAGTGATGTGCGGGCCAACCTGATACCCGCAGGTCGGGCAGGTTCGGGACCTCACACTGCTCTTTGTGAGCAAATGGCGGCTTCTGAGTTCCGGCTTTATAGCCATGCGCCTGCTCGCCCCACCCTTTTGTGACATCATCGGTGGGGCAGGTTGGCGCAGGGTCTATTAAAGGGACCCGGAAGTGTTGGTGCGGGCTGAGGAAGGGCAGGTTAGGGTTGTTTGCAGGTCAGGAAAGCCCCGAACAGCACATCACTATTGCTAATACTGCAGAGATACTGCTGAGAAATGTATCAACTAAATGTTGCAAAACTGTAACAGTTTAGAGTCTGCACCTCCTGAGTCCTAAGCACCTTAGAGTCTTCCCCTACTGAGCTTCCAGACTAAAACTCCAGAAACACGAACATTCAATTTAAAACTTTATTTCTGGGGAACAATCTGAAAACAAATGAACTGAAAAAAGTGTTTGGAAGGTGAACAACCCCATTAAATTGTAACAGTTCAGAATCTGCTCTTGGATCACTGAGCTGCCAGACTAGAGACAGAGAACATTAAACTTTAAACTTCAGTTTTGGAACAACGATACATCTGAAACTAAAAAAATATTTGGAAGGTGGGCAACCCCTTTAAAGGGTTTGTTCACCTTTAAGTTAACTTTTAGTATGATGTAGAGAGTGATATTTTGAGACAATGTGCAATTGGTTTTTATTTTTTATTATTTGTGGTTTTTGAGCAATTTCAGCAATACTAGGGTCCAATTTACCTACCATGCATTGGTTTTAATAGGAGACTGGAATATGAATAGGAGAGGCCTGAATAGAAAGATGAGTAATAAAAAGTAGCAATATCAATAAATGTGTAGCCTAACTGAGCATTTGTTTTTTAGATGGACCCCCATTGGAAAGAGCAAATAATTAAAAAACTATAAAAAAATAAATAATAAAGACCAATTGAAATGTTGCTTAGTTAGAATTGCCCATTCTATAACATATTACATGTTAACTTTAAGGTGAACCACCCCTTTAAATCACATCTATCTGTAAGAGGTGTGTAAGGTTGATACTGGAGGATGTAACTACATTTTTGGGGGTTTCCTGCCAACGATAAAAGTAATTGTGAGACTATATATTTCAATTGGGAAGGGAATACCACTGCTATATAGTGTTTCAAGTAATAAAAATGCATTGTTTATATATGTATATATATATATATATATATATATATATATATATATATATATATATATATATATATATACACACATCAATTAGGGCACCTATAAATGAGAGAGATTTTACACATTGTATTGCAGGAAAAATGTATTACAGGAAAGTTGTGTAAGTACTGTTTTTCTATCTTAGTAATGTGTTTGGTCTTCATATTTATATTGGGTCATTTCTTGAACTAGATGATCTAATAAAAAACTAAATATCGTAATAGTCCAGCAGCCAAAAACTTGTATTTGGAACACCATTGCTGTTGTGAGACCTTAGGGATGGGCTTAACTGGCAAAGATTTAATGGAAGCTTTAAGACAACAGCAGCTTAACTGTTAAAGGTCATCTCACCCTGTGTTCTTTCATTGTGGGAAGACAATCATATGGTGAAGTTATGGGAACATTGTTTTTCTGTAGCACCTAAATATCATCTGCTTCTAAAATCACATCTTCCAGAAAGGGGTGGGTAAATGTTTGTATTGTGGATTGTTTTGCTTCCTATTAACAATAAAAGCTATTTTAGGAAAGAGCTCATAATGAAATAGAACAATGTCACCTAGAAGCGAATATTGTATCCTACTAAGTATATATAACAAGAGCAGAAGTGGAGGTAATTGCCGCAAGCATTTTTTCCATAGCCTGTGACAATGTTTAACTGAACATGTATAAAAAAAAAAGTCTGGAATACTGGCTAGCAAAATGCAATGATATAAGGTGGATAATAAAATGCTTTTAAATTGGTAGTTCATTGTAAACCTTTAGCATGACTTAAGGTGGCCATACACGGAGAGAGCCGCTCGTTTGGCAATGTCGCAACCTTGAGGTGGGCAATATTGGGCTGATCCGATCGTGGGCCCTAGGAACCAACAATCGGATCCTAACGATGTGGACGCGATCCGATGGGATTTTTAGTCCCGTCCAATCGACTTCTGGCAAGCCCGTCGGAGGGCCCCATACACGGGCCAATAAGCTGCCGACTCGGTCTGTCGGCAGCTTTTATCGGCCCGTGTATGGCCACCATTAGACAGTGATATTCTAAGACAACGAACAGCACTAAGGGCAGAGCATACCCTTCTATAAAACATGTAAAAAGTTTCATATGTCATGTCACAGACAAAGAAAACTTGGTGGCTCAGATGATGCACCAGGTCCCACCATGCCTCTTTACTGACAAAAATAATGCACTGAATGCTGTGAATTGGTACAATGCAAGTTATACACTAAATGGCAGTGTGTTGGGAGTTTCCTTAAATGAGAAGGATCTAGGGGTTTTTGTAGATAACAAGTTGTCTAATTCTGGGAAGTGTCATTCTGTGGCTACTAAAGCAAATAAAGTTCTGTCTTGCATAAAAAGGGGCATTAACTCAAGGGATGAAATAATTATGCCTCTTTATAGGTCCCTAGTAAGGCCTCATCTGGAGTATGCAGTGCAGTTTTGGGCTCCAGTCCTTAAGAGGGATATAAATGAGCTGGAGAGAGTGCAGAGACGTGCAACTAAATTGGTTAGATGGACGGAAGACTTAAATTATGAGGGTAGACTGTCAAGTTTGGGGTTGTTTTCTCTGGAAAAAAGGCGCTTGCGAGGGGACATGATTACACTTTACAAGTACATTAGAGGACATTATAGACAAATAGCAGGGGACCTTTTTACCCATAAAGTGGATCACCGTACCAGAGGCCACCCCTTTAGACTAGAAGAAAAGAACTTTCATTTGAAGCAACGTAGGGGGTTCTTCACAGTCAGAACAGTGAGGTTGTGGAATGCACTGCCGGGTGATGTTGTGATGGCTGATTCTGTTAATGCCTTTAAGAATGGCTTGGATGATTTTTTGGACAGACATAATATCAAAGGCTAGTGTGATACTAAACTCTATAGTTAGTATAGATATGGGTATATATAATGTGAGTGAAAGTAGGGAGGGGTGTATGTATGGATGCTGGGTTTTCATTCGGAGGGGTTGGATTGATGGACTTTATATTTGTTCAAACCGATTTAACTATGTAACTATGTAACTGTTTTGTGTATAGTTAAAGGACAAGGAAACCATTCTTATGATCTTTGTAGGATTTAACTAAGCCCCCCTTACAGTGGCAGATCGCTAGTTTTTTTTCCCTTTTCACCTTAATTTAATGTGCAGTGCCTTTTAATATACACAACGCTAACGGTTCTGCTGCAGGTGCCATGTTTCCCCTGTACACTTAATCGATATGGCTGCTGAAAAGTATATGCACCTGCATGCACTCCGTGGGTGATCCTTGCATCTGCAGGCAAGCCAAGGAAAGGAGCCATATAGAGTAAAAAGGATCACAGCCACAAACACTGATCAGCACACAAAAGGGGTATATAGAAATAGTTTGCTAATCGAGTGTTTATGTTGCTTGTGTGGTGTGTCACCATACCAACTGTTTTCAACACTTGCTATTGGTTTGTGCAGTATAAAGGGCGGGCTATATTCGGCTAGTGCTTGTGCAGGAACGAGTACACAAATGTAGTTTAAGACTGTGTACTGTACATGCAGTAGAAGGAGAGCGGAATTATTATCATTAACATGTATTTATATACCGCCAACATATTTCGCAGCGATGATGGGAATTTCTTTTTCTTCACCTTATTTTTTTTATCAAAGTGGGAATTTATACAGATTAAAATCTATGAAAGATAGATAGCAAAGGTTAGACTTTCACTGGAGCTTAACATGCATTTTGACTTCCCTTGTCCTTTAAAAGACATTATGGTAAATGTATCTTGCCATATAATTGGGGATACATTATAACCTCTACTTACTTTATAGTTTTCTGGATAAAAATAAAGCTTAGAACGGGCCCTAGCTACAATGCTTTTACAAACTCGCCTTTTACAAATCTGGTAGTGTATACACTTTTTTTTTTAAACGTGAGGAAACTTAACTAAACACAGACTAGGGATATTTGGCATGAGATAAATAAAGGAAGGTTTTAAATGTAGACAATAAAGCCGTTTGCCATTAGACAAATAGTTATAAATTAGTAACCAATCATCATGGCTTTCACTTGAATCAATATATGATGATTTTTTTGTATGACTCTATTGTAATACATTTACCAAACCCTAATATTTGCATGTATCTGTTGTCCTCCTTACAACAGTTTTGACACATTTGGAGATATTATGTTTAGGGAACGTGTCTGCTAGGCATGTATAGAGACCAAAACACTTTATAGCAGCTGAAAGAACCTTTAACCAAAACCAAAATCAACTAAATTTATTTGCACAACGATTTAGATTTTATGAAGCAGAACCTTCCATTTCTTGGCCTGTGTGAAACTAAACAGCCTGCCTTTAAAAAGGCTTTTTCTTCCATCACTTTTTTTAATGCTCAGTACATGTCTAATTCTATAAATAAATATCTTACTCGCAGCTTATCACTCTCATGCTGCTGAGGAAACCATTCAAACAAAAGATATTCTAATGGCAACAATTTCCAGCCGTGGCACATTAGAAAATTTAAACAGCACTAGTGACTATTATAACTGAAGACCTTGTAAAACAGTTAAACTAACCTTATAAAATGATCCCCTATGTATGAAGGTTAGAGGGATCAATATAATGTAGTCAAATGTTAAACGAAACAGAACTGTTTCTTGCTCCCTTTTTAGCACTGAAAAAAATATTTTTTAGCCCAAATGTAGCCCTGATCTAACTAAGTCCATGCTATTAAACCAGTGGTTCTGGACACTTGGGAGTCATTTGCATATCTCTGTCTAGAATTCCTTAAGTAAAGGTTAAAGTCACTCTTTTTGGTATTAATACAGTGCTATGTACTGCATGAGGCACGTGAGGCACATGAGGCTTATTACTTTCATTTCTAAAGGGCTCTTTGGATCCTATTAGCCTCTCTCTCTCTCTCTTTCCCTAACCAAAATTGTTCTTTTATCTAACTGACTATGTTTAGCAATAGTTTAGGTGGACCATTTTTAGGAATTTAGAGGCACTTGGGCAGCAACTACGATGTTTGTGTTGTACACAATCGAGAGTGGATAGTAGTGATGAATTTAATAATTTTTGCTCCAAAAAGGTGGACTTCATATGTGTTTTTTGTCATTGTTCTGTGTATGAATGTGTGTGGGTATGTTTCATTAATACAGAGGATATGTGTGTATGTAGGGTGTGTATGAGTGTGGGGAAGAGATGTATAGTCTAGTTATGTAACTTTGAAATTGATTCTAATTCCTGAACTTTCAATTTTCCTTAGAAGGGGGAGATTCCATCCATATTTAATAAGATATAATATTTTTCATACTTGAATAATGTCAACATATTGATACATAAATATTTAATATGGGTTAAGTTTTACTTATTTTCTCCTTGTGCAAGATAATGTTAGTCGCAATTATTTTATCCATCTAGTATATAACACTCATATTTTAATGGTTATGCAGCAAATCTCTTGTAATGTTTATATATATTCCTTTTCCAGAAGTTTCTATTGCACAGAAGAAACTAAATGAATGACACGCATATAGCAAACATTTGCTTGATTTTCTCATGCAGAATTGTGAATCCCGCCTAGAATTTGTTGCCAGAGTTCCTGATGCAGTAAATGTGTCCTGAAAAAAAAGCCTTGGAAGTCCTTTGCCATTGGGAGTTTATATAAAATTTTGTATGTCACTGGGAGAATTGGCAATGAATTTCCAAATGATTAAAATATGACTAATTCAAAAAGCTGTTTTACATAAAAATGTGGTAAAGAAAAACAGAGTGTACCAGAACAAATTTACTACGTGATTCAATTAGAAAAGAAGAGTGTTAGTAAGTATTGTGCTTTATTTTTGTATTTTTTCCATTAAAAGCGTTTCAGTTTCAATGTTTGGGATTTTATTGTGTGCATGTTCCCCAATATGAATGTCATTATTCTTAGATTCATAATAAAATCATTGCAGGGTAAAAGAAAGACAGCAATTTTAGATATTTCCAGGAGATTTTAATTATTTAATAGAGACAAACAAAGCAAAGAAACAAACAATTGCAAATAATTGTGGGAAAACTCTTCACTGTGCAACAAATAAGCACATAGAATGGTCACAACTGGCCCTTGCTGCAATTTTATATCCCACATGTGGTAAATTTCTGCCGTGTATAAATATGTTTTGTAAAAGATATGTACATATATACAATGCTATGGGTATTGTTCACCATAATATCAAGAAATAGTGATAATGCTTAGACACAAGAATCCCTTCTAAGACAGAAGCTAAACTGCATGAGCACAGTTGCCAATAGCAACTAACTAATAAACATTTCAAAACAAATTGCTGATTAGTTACTGTTGCTAATTGCACTTGATCAATTTATAATAAATCAGCCCACCATCTGCAAAGGAATGCTGCAAGTCATTGTTTGTTTGTTGTGGGACATGTATGCTGCAGAAGTACTGGAGGATGACTGAAAGTTATAGGATGAATGTGGACTTGATGGACTCCTCGCAGAAAAAATACGTCATGTGAGACCATAATATAAATGACCAACTATAGTAAGGGGCCCATTTACTTAGTTCGAGTGAAGGAATAGAATTAAAAAACCTTTGAATTTTCAAATGTTTTTTTAGGCTACTTCGACCATCGAATGGGCTACTTCGACCTTAGACTACGACTTTGAATCGAACTAAAAATCGTTCGACCATTCGATAGTCGAAGTACTGTCTCTTTAAAAAAAAAACTTCCACCCCCTAGTTCGCCACCTAAAACCTACCGAAGTCAACGTTAGCCTATGGGGAAGGTCCCCATAGGCTTTCTAAGCTTTTTTGGGTTCGATCGAATGAATTGCGGTAAATCCTTCGACGTCGAAGGATTTCCATTCGGCGGTCGAATATCGAGGGTTAATTAACCCTCGATATTCGACCATAAGTAAATTTCCCCCCCAGTATGTGATTCACATAAAGTGTGCAGAGATGTGGAATATATAAATATGAGATGATAAGAATAAACTCTAAGGGCTGGACTTCACAAACGTTTGTTGTCGGATCGACGGCCACAGACAAAACAAACGCGTCAAGTCGGATGGAGTCGCATGCATGAAGATATAATTGAACCGACTTTTCATTCAGTCCAATTATATCTTCATGCGTGCGACTCCATCCGATTTTTCGAGTGCATTTTGTCGGCTGGCTTCGATGAAAAACCACTTGTGAAGCTCTACCCTAAGGGGCAGACTGATTTTCATGGACATGTTTTTTTCACAATTGCAACTTTTTTCTACAGTCGTGAATTATTTTTCAAAAAGCTGCAACTTAGTAGGTTTTAGGTGTTGAGATTAGATTTTTTTCCTGTTTTGATTTGAAGTGTTGGAATTCTCTGTCATTGTTTGGCCTGTTTAATGTGTGGCACAGCATTATTGTAAGTTAAGTATTCTAATAAGAACACAGTAAAGCATGTTACCTAGCTTTACTCAATAAATCTGAGCACAGCTTATCTGGACAGTTTTTATTCACTTACCATCCCCAAGAGTCATACTTGTTTATTATGGGGTTGTCATATGGTATATTTTATTCTGGGACGCTGACAGCCCTGGCTGTACAGTACATAAGAGTTAAATGTATGAATGATAAGCATGCAGGACTCCTGTAAAATAAATATTTATTTGCTTGAATATAGGGTGTATCTTATGGGGCAGTACACTCCCATGTTCATCTTGGGTTCAGTGAATTTTGCTTGTGCTGAACATACTTTTTGGCTATTGTTTTCATTATTTCATAATTGTTATTTCTTGAGATTAACAGGGCAAATGGGGAATTTGAAGCTAGTCTATGTTTGGCCCTTGCAAGTCAGATAATAAAATTGCAAGTGCACATATAACCCCCTCCCCCTCATAATAGACTGCTTCTAATAAAGCATTCACAACTAGTGATGGGTGAATTTATTCGGCAGGCAGGGATTCATGTTGAATTTCTGCATTTTGCCACATTCAAATTGTTTCACTAAATGTCAAAATTTCGCATCATTTTTACGTCCATTGACTAATACATTTGGCAAAAAAGTTGCATGTGTAAAAAAATTGTTGCGCACATAAAAATTGTCACGCTTCAAATTATTTCAACGCCCACTGACTTTAATGCATATCACTTGTGTAAAAAATTGGCCCACATCAAAATAATTTTGACGCCCATTGACTCAAGAGTCAAGAGTAAGTTTATTGTCATTTCATCCATATACGTTTGTACATTACACAGTGAAACGAAACAACGTTCCTCTAGGACCATGGTGCTACACACAACATAGATGTACCGGACAACAGACAAAAAGTGCAAGTGCAAAAATATGCAACTCCTGCAAGACAGGACAGCACAGTGCAGGGACAGGACAAGACAGTGCACACTCAGCAGATGTAATATGTTAAGTAAATAATGCTAAACGTCAGACATGATGGGTGTATCATTGTGATATGATAGTAGTAAAAACATGATAAAGAACATGATAAAGTGCAGATGTGCTCATAGAGAACAATTGTATCCAATGTCTATTCAATTTGTTTCACAAATCTTTCACAGTTTCGCAAATTTTTTTCGGAGTTTCGGGAATTTTGGGGCAAAGCAAAACGGGACAGATTTCTCCACCACTATTCACAGCAAAATCTGAAGGGAGAAGGGTTATTTACTGGAAATTGAATTATCTACTTCACAAGGACACAACATAACAACATAACAAAAACAACTTTTCATTTTCATTATTAAAATAACAAAAGGTATGTTTGCCACAAGCCATATTCATTGAATTAAAGTTTTTAGACTAATCCTATTGCCTTCTACATGGAGGTGAGCAGAAACCTGAAATCTGGGTTGACCGTAAATTAGATTATGCTAAAGCTTTTGATATAGTTCCACACAGAAGGTTAAGGAATTTTGGCCTGCAAAATCAGGGCTGAAACTTGGCATAGGCAGAAGAGGCACCTGCCTAGGGTGCAATATTAGTTAAGTATTGTCTTTATTTTTTTGCTGATAATACTAAGACTTGTGCAAAACTACCTCACACCTGTAAATAAGCTCCGAGGTTTGCAATTTTGTGGTTTTGTGGCAATTTTGCCTTAGTACTCTAGCACTTGTGGCAGTGAATTGTGTAAGTGCAATTAAAAATACATAGTGAAACCCTTTACACCATGACCAAAGTCTTCCTGGCTGTACATACTATTAATAAATTATGGTTCCTTATTTAATGTGATTCATCATCGGGAGATGTTCATATACTATAGGTATCAACATTACAGTAAGGCGCTTCCCTTCATTCCCCTCAAACAAAAAATAATATACTCAGTTACCTATGATGCAGAATGATGGTATAAAGACAAACAACACCCACTGTGAAAAGTAAAGCATTATCTGGGATATTAATTTATGAAACAAATTAAATATTACATTTGTATGTACATAAATATGTAAGAGACAGTTCAAGTCATTTTTTTTTTTTTTTTAAAAATGGCTAATTGAATAAGGATCTTCCAGTCCAAACCCACCCATAAGGCCATAGAAAGTATATAAACAGGATGCATAGGGAAGTCCCAATGCAGATTGATACATCTACACATATAAATTGGCGTGCTGATCCTTCTTGTAAATATCTACATAATTTGATCAAGCACCCACTTTTATGGATTGGATTAGAGTGTGGGCACACACATGAATATAAGAGAGTGAGAGAATTTTTGAAAAAAAGTATTAAATCCTTTACTAGTCAATGGTACTATACAAGTTGTGTTGCATTAGGTAAAACATTTCTGGAACATTCTGTGAATGTTAATAGGAGAATTCTGGACAGTTTCCAATAATCTAATTTAACATAAAATAACATATTTTAGACAAATTTTGTGAATGTACTAATTAGTAACTTAATAGCAACTTTTGTAGCCCCAAATTAGTTTGATGAACACACTGCTATATTTGAAAGAGAGGAAATATATAGTACAACTGCAAAAATATAAGTACCTTTGAGCATGTATAAAAGAAAGTATTTATGACTCTCATGTGCCTAACTGAAGCATGGTCTGTAATCCCACTAATAATAAAAGTATGGCAGAACTAAAAGTTTTAAACCACTGCTATTTTTGTGATCCCACTTAAAAGCATTCTGTGCACTCCTGCCAAAATCACAGACGCAAAAGGCTGCTAATAATTAGCTACTGAATGTATGTAAATATAAAACGAATGTAATTGAAAAGGTAAACTGATTAACAGGTGGTTTGAAGCATGTACTTTTGGAAACTGAGACCAAATTACTACAGGGAGCAAAACCATATGAAAAGATAAACAGCAGAGAAACACGTGAACTATGTCATACTAGGTGAGTTCTAAGGGGGTTATTTACTAAACTCCGAATGCAAAAATCCAGAGAAATTTTCTTTCATAAAATCAGACTTTTAAAAAATCACGAATTTTTCAAAATTTACTAAACCCTGATGATGGAAAGGTCCGAATTAGAAAATCCGGCAGCTCAGAACTGTCGAGGTTGCATATAAGTCAATGGGCAAGGTCTCATTGATTTTTTGATGTGCGCTGGGCAAAAAAGCATAAGAAATCTGAGTTGTCGGGGGGAAAAATCTGAAAAAATCATGAAATTCAGATTTTTTCCCACAAAGCAAATTTGCGCAAATAACAACCCCGAGCAGGTTTGTAACAGATAATGTTGAGATAAAATCGGATATTGATAAATAACCCCCTTAGTGTAGCACCTTGGAATAATATTGTCAGAGAAACTTATAAATGCTACCTTTTCTATTTTATAAATTGCTGCATGCTTAATTTTATACATTGTTTTCTATGGAAATTAGCTATAATAAAATATGATGATGTATTATAACATGAAATGCAAGCTACTAATAAACCTTTAGCATGCAAAATTGTTAAAGGGAAAAGGCAAAAGTGAATATTACAGAAAGTTAAGTAGAAAGAAAACAGATAATGATAGTGAAGTATTCTACGTATTATATGATTCTATGATTAAAAACAGAATATGGGAGTTACAGTGAATATAGCAACATAGAGTTGCTCAGAACCTGCTAAATTTAATTTACAAAAAAATACTGTACTAGATCTGTATGAGGATTGATTAATAAATATTACTGAATCTACGTATTTGTGAATAATTATTTTCTCTTGTGCATAAAATATTCATTACAAAGCTCCTAAATTCCTAAAAAAAAATACGCCCCTTTGCTCCCAATGATGTTAATAATTTTAATTTAATTTCACTGTGTTTATGTTATATAGTATAGACTTTTCAAACTACATTCACTGACCATCTTTATTTCGACAGAGAAGTCAAAATAAATTGTAGGATTGCCTCTGAGTCTTGAGAACTATTTTTAAAACTTCCTTATGATCTTTCATCTCAGAGGGCAGCAAATGACCCACCACCTGCAGTACATTTTCAAAGATGTCCATTCATGTCTTGAACACAAGGTAACGTCTGAACTTGCCATATTTGGTTTCTTCCAAAGTGCCACAGCTTCTACACATATTAGTACCAGCTGTATACTATTAGAGGAAAGACAGAGAACAAAGATGGCTTCAAAATATGTTTCTATAAAGTTGTGTCTTTAAGTCTGTATCCCTCCTATTTAATGCTAAATCCATAACATGCACCCAAATTGTCCTCTAAACATTCCACAGTTTGTTTTTCTTGGAAATAAATATTATTGAATCTTTTGCACTATCTATATTTAGATTTTATTTAACACTATTGCCCCTGCCACCTTTATCTTATGTTTAATATATATTTTGATATTTGGCATTCATCTTTGGCAAATGAAAAGTAAGCTTTCGTTTAATGCATATTTTTAAAAAACTGACTCACTTTTTATAAAAATTGATTCACTTTCATAAATTGAATCAATTCACTTTTAGAAATCAGCATCAGTATTACCACTCAACTCGAATAATCCATCTCAGCCACAAGTATTACTGACATTATTGCCCTATGTACAGCTATGCGGTATTACATCATACTGGCACTTTTTTGAAGTGTAAGATAAGTGTAAAATTTCACTTATCATTCCTGCAAATTAGTTTGTTCCCCTATGCAATTTCTTCTTTTGTAGTAACTTTTAATTGCTACTTCAGTGTATCAGATATAGCTGTCTGAAAAGTATAGTTAGACATACCATTCTATAGTGGTTACCGGTATATACAGGACATTCCAGGAAGCAATGTGTGATGTCTTAAGTAGTTCCTAATTGGTTGAATTTAATACATTGTTAAATAGCATTCAAGGAGTACAGTATAGTAGGGGGCTATCATTATAAGGTTGATGGCTCCACCAGGGAGTTAAAATGCTAGATTTCTAGACTGAAGGAGTCACTAGCTAGGGACTAGGTGCCTCCAAAAACATACATCAAGGTTAAATGGCCACTGATTAAATTGACTATAGTATATATAAATGTGATAGAGACCTAAGGCTCTACTATGAATTATGTGATCACTCTATAAAGGGACAAAGGCTGTGCATGCATTTGGCATACAGAACCCAAGTAGTGAATAAATAAAAAAATATCCCTAAGAAGTAAAATGTATTTGGCTCTGCAATGCTATAATGCATTCATTTAAGGGGCTAATTTCTGGATGAAAGGGCATGTTCAAAAATGTGTGCTAAATTTCAAGCACTGATAAACATGTATATGTTGTATATTGAAACTGAAGAAACCAATGTTAACATTCTTGTATACAGTCATATTATTAGGTTACTAGTTACTACACCAGAGACGGTCCGTGGGGCACATGCGCAGTAGCGCAATCCCACGGACACAGGGACTGGACGCAGAGACACTTCAACTTTATTATATAGGATGTTCAATCTGTGTTAAGACACATATCTCTGTTCGTATACACCAAAGAAGATGATCTTATTGTTTATCAATAGAAATTAAAATATTTTTTTTTCAAAAACTGGTAAATCTTTTAACTCTTATTCTCTCTCAAATCTACTGTGTAGTTTAATAGGATTAAGCTATAAGCCTTATAGTATATTTACAGAAAACCTCAAAGACACCTTTATGATTGTTTTTTTTTATTCTTGTTAAATTTGTTCCTGTTAAATTTTAGCATTTTGAAGCTTGAGGATGGTTTCATAAAAATAGAACTGATTTTCTTCTTTGTCCGTGTGGCACAAAGCTTCTTTCCCAATAAATATTACCTGTTTTACTGTCATAAAAACATTGTTTTGAAACAGGAGGATCATTTTTTTGTTTTAGGGAAATCTGAAACTTCCGTCTACCAAAATGAATGTTTTAGCTGTCTGAAATTTGAGAATTTTTTTTATCTCTTTGCTGGGATACTTTTATTAACAGTCTGGCTAGAGAAATGCCATTTTATTTAGATATTTTATGTGTTTCAAATCTGTTTATCATGTAGTACCATTTCCACTTTACTAATGTGCACCACATTAAGGGGAAATGTAATAAAACTGGCAAAGAGAACAAATTTGTGCATAAAAATTTGCATGTTACAAAGTAATAGTAATTAAATTAATTAACAAATTGTTACATTGTTACATTATTGTTAATTGTTACACTTTCGGTTAAGTAACCATTTAAATTGGTAATTTCCTAGTAGCTTGATGACAATGCTTTTTTCACCATTTTTTACAGTTAGGTCTTTCCCTATGAATCTTGTATGGACTTTGTTTTATGAATTTTTCTCTATTTTCTCAATTTTTGTCTATGAATTCACTGGACTTTATTCATATGGACTTTTAACTAGGACTTCTATTTGGTCTTGTCTACTATGTGGGGTTTTTCATTATGAACTTTTCTTTATGATTTTTTTCTATGAATTTAATGGATTTTATCCATGTGGACTTTTAACTATGGATTCCTACTTTGCATTATGTGGAATTCTTATTAGTCACTACCATCACACCCACTTAATTTGTTAATTCCTAACCTCTTAAATTCTGTGTGCACTTATTACTGTATCTGTATGTTTGACAAAGGGGTTTTGCCTCAAAATGTTGCATCACGCAATTAATTTTGCAAGGGTTTGCCCTGCTAGCATCATTGCCTGTGTGTCGGTATTTTTTTCTTCTTACAATATTCTTCATTAGGATTTTATTGCGAACCTTTAACACTTGCTTGTTAACTTTTGGAGCAAGTTTTATTACATACAGTACACTGCACACTATCACAAACTATATAATTCGCAATTGCTATCCTGCTGTCATGTGAGGAGCAAAGTGTTTGTAAACACAAAATTGTGAATGAATTGCGAATGATTTTTGTGTTAGCGACCAATATTACAGTAAGACTTTTTTGGTAAGCCCAGAAAATGAATTCACCTTGTTGTACATGAAACCAACTGGGGCAGTGCCGGGCCAGGCTGTCCAAGCGGGTATGTGCAATTGAAGATGCGTGTGTGGTCGTGCACAATCACAGGCACGTGTGCGCAACCACAGGTGTGTAAGCACAACAGAGGTTGTGCGCTACTACTCGCAACCGTTGGTTCGCATTGACTGAGGAGAGTTAACACTTGCTGTACTAGGGATAGGCTGCATGAGGTACATGCCTGGCAGTAGAGATGTCGCGAACTGTTCGCCGGCGAACTTGTTCGCGCGAACATCGGGTGTTCGCGCTCGCCGGAAGTTCGCGAACGTCGCGCGACGTTCGCCATTTTGGGTTCGCCATTGTTGGCGCTTTTTTTTGCCCTCTCACCCCAGACCAGCAGGTACATGGCAGCCAATCAGGAAGCTCTCCCCTGGACCACTCCCCTTCCCTATAAAAACCGAAGCCCTGCAGCGTTTTTTCACTCTGCCTGTGTGTGCTGAAGAGATAGTGTAGGGAGAGAGCTGCTGCCTGTTAGTGATTTCAGGGACAGTTGAAAGTTTGCTGGCTAGTAATCGTTTTGATACTGCTCTGTTATTGGAGGGACAGAAGTCTGCAGGGGTTTGAGGGACATTTAAGCTTAGGTAGCTTTGCTGGCTAGTAATCTACCTTCTACTGCAGTGCTCTGTATGTAGCTGCAGTGGGCAGCTGTCCTGCTTCTGATCTCATCTGCTGACTGCTGCAATAACAGTAGTCCTTGTAAGGACTGCTTTTATTTATTTTTTTGTTGTTTTACTACTACTACTACTACTACTACTACTACTACTACTATAAGAGCCCAGTGCTATTAGTCTAGCAGTGTTGGGGAGTGGGACTGGTGTGCTAATCTGCTGCTCCTAGTAGTTCAGCAGCACCAACTTTAATTTTTTTTTTTAATATTCATTTTTTTTTTATTTTACTTTTTTTTATTTTACTACCGCTGTAGTAGTGTATAAGTTGACCTTTTAGGCATTATTTGCCCTGTAGGCATTATTTGCACACTGTTTTCTTCAACCCGCCATCGAGCTGTGTGACCTTGTTCACATTCTGTCTAAATATCCATAATATTACCGTCTCCAGAAAAAACACCGGAGTCACTTTTTTCAAGCAGCATTCATATATTTTACGTAATCCGTATCCACCGCTGTAGTAGTGTATACGTTGGCCTTGTAGGCATTATTTGCACACTGTTTTCTTCAACCCGCCATCGAGCTGTGTGACCTTGTTCCCATTCTGTCTAAATATCCATAATATTACCGTCTCCAGAAAAAACACCGGAGTCACTTTTTTCAAGCAGCATTCATATATTTTACGTAATCCGTATCCACCGCTGTAGTAGTGTATACGTTGGCCTTGTAGGCATTATTTGCACACTGTTTTCTTCAACCCGCCATCGAGCTGTGTGACCTTGTTCCCATTCTGTCTAAATATCCATAATATTACCGTCTCCAGAAAAAACACCGGAGTCACTTTTTTCAAGCAGCATTCATATATTTTACGTAATCCGTATCCACCGCTGTAGTAGTGTATACGTTGGCCTTGTAGGCATTATTTGCACACTGTTTTCTTCAACCCGCCATCGAGCTGTGTGACCTTGTTCCCATTCTGTCTAAATATCCATAATATTACCGTCTCCAGAAAAAACACCGGAGTCACTTTTTTCAAGCAGCATTCATATATTTTACGTAATCCGTATCCACCGCTGTAGTAGTGTATACGTTGGCCTTGTAGGCATTATTTGCACACTGTTTTCTTCAACCCGCCATCGAGCTGTGTGACCTTGTTCCCATTCTGTCTAAATATCCATAATATTACCGTCTCCAGAAAAAACACCGGAGTCACTTTTTTCAAGCAGCATTCATATATTTTACGTAATCCGTATCCACCGCTGTAGTAGTGTATACGTTGGCCTTGTAGGCATTATTTGCACACTGTTTTCTTCAACCCGCCATCGAGCTGTGTGACCTTGTTCCCATTCTGTCTAAATATCCATAATATTACCGTCTCCAGAAAAAACACCGGAGTCACTTTTTTCAAGCAGCATTCATATATTTTACGTAATCCGTATCCACCGCTGTAGTAGTGTATACGTTGGCCTTGTAGGCATTATTTGCACACTGTTTTCTTCAACCCGCCATCGAGCTGTGTGACCTTGTTCCCATTCTGTCTAAATATCCATAATATTACCGTCTCCAGAAAAAACACCGGAGTCACTTTTTTCAAGCAGCATTCATATATTTTACGTAATCCGTATCCACCGCTGTAGTAGTGTATACGTTGGCCTTGTAGGCATTATTTGCACAGTGTTTTCTTCAACCCGCCATCGAGCTGTGTGAGCTTGTTCACATTTTGTCTAAATATTGATAATATTATCGTCTCTAGAAAAACCACTTGAGTTACTTTTTTTCAAGCAGCATTCATATATTTTACGTAATCCGTATCCACCGCTGTAGTAGTGTATACGTTGACCTTGTAGGCATTATTTGCACAGTGTTTTCTTCAACCCGCCATCGAGCTGTGTGAGCTTGTTCACATTTTGTCTAAATATTGATAATATTATCGTCTCTAGAAAAACCACTTGAGTTACTTTTTTTCAAGCAGCATTCATATATTTTACGTAATCCGTATCCACCGCTGTAGTAGTGTATACGTTGACCTTGTAGGCATTATTTGCACACTGTTTTCTTCAACCCGCCATCGAGCTGTGTGAGCTTGTTCACATTTTGTCTAAATATTGATAATATTATCGTCTCTAGAAAAACCACTTGAGTTACTTTTTTTCAAGCAGCATTCATATATTTTACGTAATCCGTATCCACCGCTGTAGTAGTGTATACGTTGACCTTGTAGGCATTATTTGCACACTGTTTTCTTCAACCCGCCATCGAGCTGTGTGAGCTTGTTCACATTTTGTCTAAATATTGATAATATTATCGTCTCTAGAAAAACCACTTGAGTTACTTTTTTTCAAGCAGCATTCATATATTTTACGTAATCCGTATCCACCGCTGTAGTAGTGTATACGTTGACCTTGTAGGCATTATTTGCACACTGTTTTCTTCAACCCGCCATCGAGCTGTGTGAGCTTGTTCACATTTTGTCTAAATATTGATAATATTATCGTCTCTAGAAAAACCACTTGAGTTACTTTTTTTCAAGCAGCATTCATATATTTTACGTAATCCGTATCCACCGCTGTAGTAGTGTATACGTTGACTTTGTAGGCATTATTTGCACAGTGTTTTCTTCAACCCGCCATCTAGCTGTGTGTATTATCGTTTCCAGAAAAACCAACTGAGTTTTTGTTGTTGTTGTTGTTTTTTTAAAAATAATGCCAGGCAAAGGCAGGCCGCCACGCAGAGGCCGTGCTAGGGGCCGTGCTGCTATGCAATCCTGTGGCCCTAGCAAATTTCCCAGTTTTAAAAAGCCAATGACCCTGAACTCCCAAAATGCTGAAGAGGTAGTTGACTGGCTTACACAGCACACCCCATCCTCTACCGTTTCTAACTTTACCACAACATCCTCCTCATCCTCCACTGCTATGGCCACCCCACGTAACACTTCCTCCACCACCGGTGCCCCTTCTTCACTGGGGTCAGAGGAGTTATTTTCCAATGAGTTTCTTGAACTGAGTAATGCGCAACCATTATTGCCAGAAGAAGATGAAGGAGATGAGGACCTTACACCAGATTTAATTCTGGCAGAGAACACGATAGAGATGGACATAATGAGTGATGAGGAGGAGGTCCCCGCTGCTGCTTCCTTCTGTGATGTGTCAGAAGAAATTGATGCATCTGAGGAGAATGATGATGAGGAGATTGATGTTTTGTGGGTGCCTAGTAGAAGAGAGCAAGAGGAGGGTAGTTCAGATGGAGAGACGGAGAGTCAGAGAGGCAGTAGGAGAATAAGACTTAGAAGAAGCAGGGAGGACAGCCCGCAGGGATCAGCAGGGCAACAACATGTATCGGCACCTGTGTTCAGCCGGCCAACGCACCCGCCATTGCCGCCAATACCGCCAACTCCGCCAACTTCTACTGTTACCGCCAGATCGCACACTTCCAAAAAGTCAGCAGTGTGGGATTTTTTTAATGTGTGTGCCTCTGACAAAAGCATTGTAATTTGCAATGAGTGCAGTCAGAAACTGAGCCTTGGTAAGCCCAACAGCCACATAGGTACAACTTCTATGCGAAGGCACATGAGCGGCAAGCACAAAGCACTTTGGGAGCAACACCTCAAAGGCAACAGGCAAACTAAAAGCCACACTCCTTCTGGTCCAGCATCTTACTGCTCTACCTCTGCTCTCCTTGACCCGTCTGAACCACCCTCCACTCCGCCTTCCACCTTGACCACCTGTTCCCATTCCCAGTCATCTGCCACCAGCCAAGTTTCTGTGAAGGCCATGTTTGAGCGTAAGAAGCCAATGTCTGACTGTCACCCCCTTGCCCGGCGTCTGACAGCTGGCTTGTCTGCACTCTTAGCCCGCCAGCTTTTACCATACCAGCTGGTGGACTCTGAGGCCTTCCGCAAATTTGTAGCAATTGGGACACCGCAGTGGAAGGTACCCAGCCGCAATTTTTTTTCTAAAAAGGGAATACCACACCTGTACCAACATGTGCAGAGCCAAGTTACCGCATCTCTGTCACTTAGTGTTGGGCCAAAGGTCCATATGACTACTGACGCATGGTCCTCCAAGCATGGTCAGGGCAGGTATGTCACCTACACTGCCCACTGGGTGAACTTGGTAATGGCTGGGAAGCAGGGAATGGGTAGCTCAACAACAACAGTGGAGTTGGTGTCACCGCCACGGATTGCACGCGGTTCTGCCACCACCTCTACTCCTCCATCGCTCTCTACCTCGTCTTCTTCTTCTTCTTACTCTGCTGCTGGGTCCTCCTTCTCCTCCTCCACACCTGTGCACCCCCAGCTCCCCCTAGGCTATTCGACGTGCCAGGTACGCCGTTGTCACGCTGTCTTGGGGATGACGTGCCTGGAAAGCAAAAACCATACCGGATCTGTACTCCTGTCATCTCTGCAGTCACAGGCCGATCGGTGGCTGACCCCACACCAACTGCAGATCGGAAAAGTGGTGTGTGACAATGGAAGCAATCTGTTGGCAGCGTTGAGACTAGGCAATTTAACACATGTGCCCTGCATGGCACATGTGTTAAATTTAATAGTCCAACGTTTTGTCTCCAAGTACCCAGGATTCCAGGACGTTCTCACCCAGTCCAGAAAGGTGTCGGCCCATTTCAGACGTTCCTACACAGCCATGGCACGCCTTGCTGACATTCAGCAGCGCTACAACATGCCAGTCAGGCGTTTGATTTCTGACAGCCAGACTCGCTGGAATTCAACGCTCCTTATGTTGGAACGTCTGCTGCAACAACAAAGGGCCGTCAACGAGTACCTTTTTGAACTGGGTGGTAGGACTGGATCTGCACAGCTGGGGATTTTTTTCCCCCGTTACTGGGTGCTTATGCGCGATGCCTGCAGGCTCATGCGACCTTTTGAAGAGGTGACAAATATGGTCAGTCGCACCGAAGGCACCATCAGCGACCTAATACCCTTCGCTTTCTTCCTGGAGCGTGCCGTGCGACGAGTGACAGATGAGGCTGTAGACCAGCGTGACGAGGAGCTGGAAGCGCACGATTTCTGGTCGGAATCACCAGAACGAACCCAGGCACCTGCTGCAACGCAGGGAGAGGTGCCAGAAGTGGAGTCAGAGGAGGAAGGTGGCTTTGTGGAGGAGGAGGAGGAGGACCAACAGGAGCAGGCTTCCCAGGGGGCTAGTGGTGACCTTTTGGGGACCCCTGGTCTTGTACGTGGCTGGGGGGAGGAGACCGTGGATGATGCAGTCCTTGATAATGAGGAAGCGGAGATGGATAGCTCTGCATCCAACCTTGTGAGAATGGGGTCTTTCATGCTGTCATGCCTGTTGAAGGACCCCCGTATCAAGAGGCTTAAGGAGAAGGACCTGTACTGGGTCGCAACGCTACTAGACCCTCGGTACAAGCATAAAGTGTCAGAAATGTTACCAACATACCACAAGTCCGAAAAGATGCGGCATTTACAAACCAGCCTGCAAAACATGTTGTACAATGCTTTTAAGGGTGATGTCACTTCAGGAACTCATCAACATTCCAGGGGCAGAGGTGCCAGTAATCCTGCCACGAGCACACCTGCAAGGACAAAGCCCTTTGGCCAGTCTGTAACGTCAGACATGCAAATGTTTTTCTGTCCAAGGCAGCGCCACAACCCTTCTGGATCCACCCTCAAAGAACGCCTCGACCGGCAGGTAGCGGACTACCTGGCATTAACTGCAGATATCGACACTCTGAGGAGCGATGAACCCCTGGACTACTGGGTGCGCAGGCTTGATCTGTGGCCAGAGCTGTCACAATTTGCCATGAACCTCTTGTCTTGCCCAGCCTCAAGTGTGCTCTCAGAAAGGACCTTCAGTGCAGCAGGAGGGATTGTAACTGAGAAGAGAACTCGCCTAGGTCACAAAAGTGTCGATTACCTGACCTTTATTAAAATGAATGAGGGGTGGATCTCGGAGGGTTACTGCACGCCGGAAGACTTGTTCTGACTTCTATGCAGCTGTCCTTCTCTTCAAGCCTCATGACTCCACACACAGCTGTCCTTTAGCGTCCTCCTCCTCCCTCCGCCACCGTTACAAACTAGGGTGCAAACCCTACTGGTTTAATTTTTTCTGGCCTCTGTGCTTCAGTGGCTGCAACCAAAAAAACTGGGCAAACAATGTCTACAAGGTCAACGTATGGCAAAAAATGACTATTTTCAGCATTTATATGGCATATTTTTTCTGGCAACTGTGCTTCAGTGGCTGCGTCCAAAAAAATGCATATTTTCTGCATTTATATGGCATAATTTTTCTGGCAACTGTGCTTCAGTGGCTGCGACCAAAAAAATGCATATTTTCTGCATTTATATGGCATAATTTTTCTGGCCTCTGTGCTTCAGTGGCTGCAACCAAAAAAATTTATATTTTCAGCATTTATATGGCATAATTTTTCTGGCCTCTGTGCTTCAGTGGCTGCAACCAAAAAAATTTATATTTTCAGCATTTATATGGCATAATTTTTCTGGCAACTGTGCTTCAGTGGCTGCGACCAAAAAAATTACTATTTTCAGCATTTATATGGCATATTTTTTCTGGCCTCTGTGCTTCAGTGGCTGCGGCCAAAAAAACTGGGCAAACAATGCCTACAAGGTCAACGACGTTGACCTTGTAGGCATTGTTTGCCCAGTTTTTTTGGCCGCAGCCACTGAAGCACAGAGGCCAGAAAAAATATGCCATATAAATGCTGAAAATAGTAATTTTTTGCCATACGTTGACTCAACGTATATGGCAAAAAATGACTATTTTCAGCATTTATATGGCATATTTTTTCTGGCAACTGTGCTTCAGTGGCTGCGACCAAAAAAATGCATATTTTCTGCATTTATATGGCATAATTTTTCTGGCCTCTGTGCTTCAGTGGCTGCAACCAAAAAAATTTATATTTTCAGCATTTATATGGCATAATTTTTCTGGCAACTGTGCTTCAGTGGCTGCGACCAAAAAAATGCATATTTTCTGCATTTATATGGCATAATTTTTCTGGCCTCTGTGCTTCAGTGGCTGCAACCAAAAAAATTTATATTTTCAGCATTTATATGGCATAATTTTTCTGGCAACTGTGCTTCAGTGGCTGCGTCCAAAAAAACTGGGCAAACAATGTCTACAAGGTCAACGTATGGCGAAAAATTACTATTTTCAGCATTTATATGGCATATTTTTTCTGGCAACTGTGCTTCAGTGGCTGCGTCCAAAAAAACTGGGCAAACAATGCCTACAAGGTCAACGTATGGCAGTTGTTTAAAGAGAACAGTAGATTACTAGCCAGCAAAGCTACCTAAGCTAAAATGTCCCTCAAATCCCTGCAGACTTCTGTCCCTCCAATACAGAGCAGTATCAAGCAGATTACTAGCCAGCAAGCTTACTATCATCTGTCCCTGAAATCACTAACAGCTCTCCCCCTACACTATCTCTTCCAAGCACACACAGGCAGATTTTTCAGATACATTTTTGCCCTTGATCCCCCTCTGGCATGCCACTGTCCAGGTCGTTGCACCCTTTAAACAACTTTAAAATCATTTTTCTGGCCAGAAATGTCTTTTCTAGATGTTAAAGTTCGCCTTCCCATTGAAGTCTATGGGGTTCGCGAACCGTTCGCGAACCGCTCGCATTTTTGCGCAAGTTCGCGAATATGTTCGCGAACTTTTTTTCCGACGTTCGCTACATCCCTACCTGGCAGCCCCCAAGCTTTGTGCCCTAGGCACGTGCCTCTTCTACCTACACCTAGTTCCGGCCCTGAACTGGGGCCCTTATTGATAAATGATGTCCAAAGGCAAACGAGTTGGTGATGGTCTGTACAATATAAGTTAAATATTGTGTTCAACTTCCATATAGTTGCTCCGTGCTTGCAACTCCACTGTGTCAATGAACAAAAACAAAACAAGAGAACTCCAGCAGATCACTGCAAAATCTTTTATTCCAGGTTGTAGTTAAAACGACATGTTTCAGGTCAAACCTTTTATCAAGTGTACACTTGATAAAGGGATTGACCTGAAAAAAACACAAATAATGTGCAACTGTTTTTAATTTTTTATTGCCTCAGAATGTCACTTCTACATCAGTGATCCCTAACCAGTGTTTCAGGAGCAACATATAACTCGCCAACCCACTCGATTTTGCTCCCAGTGGCCTGAAAGCAGGTGTTTTTTTTTATATTCCTGGCTTTGAGGCTTTTTGTTGCATAGGTTTTTGTTGCATAAAAGCCAGGTGAATTGCCAGACAGAGCCTTCAGCAGGTTGCCAGTCCACATAGGGGCTACCAAAAAAGCCAATCACAGCCCTTATTTGTCAATCCTAGGAACTTTAGTCATGCTTGTGTTGCTCCCCAAATCTTTTTACAATTGAATGTGACTCAAGGATGAAAAAAGGTTAGGGATCCCTGCTCTACATCATACTAAGGGGCAGATTCACTAAAGGGTGAAGTGGCTAACTCTAGCATTGATTCACCAGAAATCCCATCAGCATGGACATTGCCAATTTACTAACAGATGTAGAGGACAATTCACTAGCGAACGAGACCATAGCTAGAGTTCATTCACACTCTTATCACCAGTCGACTTTTCACTCTGGGAAACAGTTGTTACTCCGCAAATTCAGTACAGTGTGAATGTTACTGAACGTTACCTCTTTCACCAGCGTTTCCTTTACCTCAGAACAGGCAAACTGCTAAAATGAAGCTACATCTTCCTCAATCTTATGTCAGTTACATCATATCCTGTATGCCAGAAATGCATTAAAGTTGTAAAAATGCTGGTGACTTGTCTTTTTTTTAAGCGGGATAGCCTGCAAATGTCCTATCTATTAAACTTTTTTGTGTTAATATTTTTCCCCAGACATTTGAGGGGCATGGGACATTCATTTTAGGGTGGGCGCATGTGTAGGGCATTAGATGATCTC
Organism: Xenopus laevis; assembly: GCF_017654675.1. Classification (NCBI taxonomy): domain Eukaryota; kingdom Metazoa; phylum Chordata; class Amphibia; order Anura; family Pipidae; genus Xenopus; species Xenopus laevis. The sequence goes on along the minus strand of NC_054378.1, from coordinate 68,495,579 downwards.
TTTTATCTATATTCAGGTTCCTTGACATTTGTAATAAAAAGTGGCCACTTCAAGCATTTGCACCAACATCACTAATAAAGACGTCCATATACAACTGAAATGTACCCTCTCTATTCAAACTGACCTAAGCGTAAGAGGACTAACAAAGTTTCGCTAGGCAGAATCAATCTCTAGCATCATTTCGCTTTGAAAGTCTCACATTGTCGAAGTAACGTTAGTGAAAAGTCATCAGCGTTCGGCGCCCAGGACGTAACTTCGCATTTTAGTGAATTAGTGTAGCGGTAACAAATTTTGGGGCAAAGCTTGTTGAAGCGTTTGCTGGTGACAATTCAGCCTTAAGTGAATTCTAAAAGTTAAGTCAAAGTTGATCGACCCCTTTAATGTGCTTTTGAGTTAGTAAATACATGAATGCAACTAAATGCATACTGATATATTATACATTGGTACCTATTTAGAAGCATTACCAGAACAATATTAACATTGGAAAAAGACCATTAATATTAAAACTTGAAAATTATTCCTGTAAGTCTTAAACAATTCTATATTGTATAATCTGTTCAATTTGGACTCCATGGGGGTTATGTAATAAAAGGCATTAGGTTTGTCCAGGAGCAGTAACCCATAGCAACCAATCAGCAGGTAGCATATAGCAGTCACCTGCTAAAAAGCAAATATCTCATTGGTTGCTATGGGTTACAGCTCCTGGGCAAACTTAGTGCCTTTTATTACATATGGGGGCATATCTTTTATGGAACTGTTAGATACATAATTATGATTTGAGTACTACAAAACAAAAGTAAAAAAAAGAATAACAATAAGAATGCTGATATATTTAAATAAACAAACAAGGTGTGCATTATGTATAAATGTACAGTATATGGGTTATTTTTATTTTCATGCTTTTCTTTTTTTTTAATCATCACTATCATTGCAACCTGCTATCAAGAAAGGGATAAAATACATACATTTTGCAGTTCTGTTGCCGTTATTGCGTGAGTTTTCTTTTGGGAAAATAAAGAATAATATCTAGGTTTTGGAAGAATTTGCTGCTACTAGTCTGCTTGTGGCTGTGGTTATGCTTTCATTTGTCTTTCAATACAACATTTCCTCTTTGTGCTGTAGACCACAATTCAATTATTTCTACAACATTCCATTGTAGTCCCTAGTTCAGTAACTTTTATAAACTTTTGAAAATTATACTTTTTATACTTTTGTTTAGCATCAGTAGTATTTTTAACATATTTTTTTTATTCTATAACTGTATATAGGTTGCAAAAACATTATGTTATCAGAATTTCCACTTGGGGTGATGTACAATGAATGACGACAAATGCCTATTTAATTAGGCTATATGGATTACTTCTTGTCATAATTATTTCCTGATGTATTGGGTTTAAAACAGCTGGGAGGGCTGAAAGTGTGGTGAAATGGATTTAGAATGCAAGAGGACTTGGGGTCAAAATGTGCATGTGCTGGGATTCTGACTAACTTTACAGTATGTTATTGTTGTATCAAATATACACCCTAAAGGGATTATAAAAATGAGACTGAGATTAGAGGGTGTCTTTTAAAACTAGTTAAAGGTACTGTTGATGCAATTTAATGAATCTTATTTTTATTGAACAGAAATGTACAACTGAAACAAAAGCTATCACTGTTATTATTACAAATAAAAATGTAAATGGTCTTCAGCAAAGTAGTTAAATAATCTTAAGCAATGCTTTTTCTATTATGGGAACAACTGGCTTTTGGAAGTTTCTTAAGACTAACTGCAGAAAAATGTTTGACCCTATCATAAAGCACATTAACTCTTCTGATGTAATTATTTTTGTATCTTTGTTTTACAAAGGGTAGTTCAAATTTAAATTAGTTTTAGTATGACGTTGGTATGAATTGTCTGTGGCAATCTGCCATTGGTCTTCATTTTTAAAAAAAAATGTTGTGGCTTTCAAATTATTTAGCTTTTTGTTTTGAGTTCTCCAATTTCGAATTTCAGCAGCTAACTACTTACTATGGTCAAATTTACTCTAGCAGCCAGGCAATGGTTTGGATCACATTCTAAAAGATGGATAGTATAGGGCCTGAATGGAAAGATCTGTAATAAATGTAACAATAACAACAATGTGTGGCCTCACAGAGTAAATGATTTTTTGACTGCAGGGGTTAGTTATCCCCATTCCCCAACAACCAGACATTTCAAGTGATAGAGAGAGGCAGGATGGGAAGTTAAATAATTTAATAACTAAACGGAGTATATTTTTTTAACATACTAAAATTTATTTAAAGGTGAACTATAACATAAAGTAAAAAATGCACTACTGTGCCAAGCAAGATATTTTTAGGTGAGTCTGTTTTATTGCTAACTTGTTTTGTAAAAGCTGTATTTGCAAGCTTCTATTATGCATTCCATCATTTCTGACTTGAGAAGAATGCTTTTAATAGGTTACATTGAGTGTTCCTTAGGCTACATCTTACAAGTCTACAAGCCTGTGTCAACAGGAAAGAAGGAATGTCATTTCAGTACAAAACACACACCACTTAGGTCAATTATAAAGGCAGTGGCTGCTCCACTAAAATATAACCTTTAATGAGATAATTAAAAATACTTGCTCAGTATTTGAAACAGGGGATGATCTATTTAGTACTAAAACCTTAGTCAGGTATTAGTCAGAACAGCATGCATCTGAAAAATAAAATTGGTGTAGCTCATTTCTCCTGGGCATAAAGTAAATTCTAAAGGCTATATTCATTTCATTAAAATTAATGTTCCAGAGCAGGTGTATTTATTGGTGCAAAAAAGTGGGACTACTATCAGAGTGACTGCTGGAGGCCCACCAGCCCAGCACAGACAACATGAGATTGGTAATCCAGTATAGTAATATATGAGTCCTTTTGTGCACTATAATGTATCATCTACCTGATAATGTCATGATGTTAGAGTGACAAATGAACATTCTATTTTTATTATGTAATAATATTATAATTTGTCTTTTACCTTGCGATATCAGCAAGCATTCAAGTAATTTGATAAAGAGCTTTAAAATCCCTGGAGGAAGTTTCTGACTTTTGAGTTTCTGCACTTGAAGATTTAATCTAGCAAAGGGAAATAAAGAGCCTAGAGCAGAGAAGGGCTCAGTTACACAATAGACCTTTGTCTGATTGTCGTCAGACTGTCTGTAGCCCAAATCTAATGTAAGTTCCAAGATAGGCACCAGAAGCTACTGAAGTCCGATATGAGTCTCAAGTGGACCTTCTGACTTCTTTTACACCCTCAGTCTGATCTGGCCTAAAAGCTGTAGTGTGAACTAGTTATCAAAGGTTTTTGTTGTTAGTTTGTACAAAATATTCAAAGTTTGTAAGCAAGAGGTAGTGCTGCCCTTTTTATAGCTAATTGTTTTTATTTTCTTTGTTGAGTGAACTAATTACTTATGTTACCAGGCCACACATATTTCTACTGCACTATTCTCATGCCCTTTCATATTTACATTTCATGTATTAATATTAGCTAGATCATGGATATAAAAACTGGATATTAGTCATCAACAAAGTTTTAAATTGATCTGAATTTATATAAAATATTTTTTTTAAAATACTTCAGAGATAAAACAGTGTAGGGAATTTGCATTCACAGTGATGTTTTAAACACATTTTAATGTTAGGCTTTATAAAGTAAAGAGTTGTGTTTTGACACCTCTGATGAAAGGCATTTGACCTAGTGCATCATGGTAATATGTCCCCATATGGTGTGTGATCTGTGTTTTTAAAGAAGAGTGGAGCTTCTAAAAATCTACAGCAAACAATCACATACTGTATTTGCTTTTAAACCGGTGAGCAGTAATGCTATCTGCTGGTTGCTATGGGTCACTAAATCAAGGGCAAACTCCCTCATTGACATGCCTCTGCTAATGTGAGGGTTGGAGACAAATGACTAACACACATAACACATAAAAATAACACATAGCACATACAATTCTGGTAGTATTACTGAACAGGTAATGGGACTTAGAAATAACCATTCAATTAGGATCATTTTAAGATTGACAATAATTTAGATTTCCTGATTTGTAACCATGGAACTACTGAGAGAACCAAATACAGAACAAAACATATTCTTTTTGGCAAAGATTTCTGTATAGAGTTCATATTAAAACTAGATCTAGCTGCAGGAGTTCTTTTAGGACATTTTCTTTTTTGGATGTTCCTCAACTTCATTGCTTAATGTGATTACCACATCCTCATATATTACCTGCTCCCTCTTCTGTCTTCACACCAATAGGATCACTTCGCCCCACAGATATTTCTTGTATTCTCTCCCTGCGTCAGTGCAATATATTGTATCCATCCTGGGATTCATGTGTTAGAAACAGCTTCACCTGGAAACATGTTACTGCTAGTGTTAATAGTGGTGTTTTGAACTGTTGGCATGCACACACTGTGTTTCTTTCTGTCACGAATAAACCTTTGAATGTGTAGTCTTATTGTATATCTGCAGTATCTGCTGATAATTAATACCATTTGTGTAAAGCAACACTTACAGTTTGTATATGATAAAGTCCCCAGCTTATGCATTTTCTAAATCATAAAAGTCATTTATCATAAAGAAACAATGACTCTCCATCTTTAGTTGTGTATATTACAGTTAAAAGCACTGTCACTATTAATAAACATATATCTAACAAAGATTCTCAGAAAAATAAGGGCTGCCTTTGGCAAAAGAATCCTGTCAAGAGTCTGCCTTTGATAAATATTCAGCCAAACAAGATCACCATCATGTTATTCTTTTATTATAAACATGCATGAAACCACAAGAAATAAAAGGTTAAAAAACATTGCGTAAAAGAGATTCAATCCATGTTCCACAAATGGTTTTAGTTAGCAGACTACTTTATATCCTGAGCCAAGAGCTTGCACCCATCATAACTGAACATACTTTATGTGGCATTGTCCATTTTAGAATCTTCAGCCAATTTGAGACTGAAAGTGACAGTTTGGCCCATTTACAAGCTTGAAATATAACTGGGTTTAAATCACTATTGAATTGTGTAGAAGAAGCATTATATAATCCAGGATCAGCATGCTCTTCTATCTATACCTGCCTTCTTGACAGTTTGAGGATCACTCTGTTAATTTTTTCTCAAGGGGTCAACAACAAAAACGTGTTATTTAAAAAAAAAATGTAGGGGTAGTGGAGGAGGAACTAGCCAAACAGGATTCCCAAAGAAACCAAGACAGAATGGTACTAGCCAAGACAAGTCAAGATGCACAGTAGAAATGATGAAAGCAAGATATTGTAAAATTTAAACAAGAAGATTTGGTGGATTATATCTATTGGATAACCATATTTACCTGCAAACATGCAACTACTTCATATACAGATATTGCTGCTTAATTTTGCCCTTGCCTGGTGATATCCTGTATATATATATTAAATATATAGTTCAATGCTAGCTAAATGTTTTCTTTCGACAAATGTGTGGATTCAGTGTCAGTTATGTCAGTATATAATCTAAATCAAGCTATTTGTAAGTCATGATGTCTCCTTTAAGGAACTGAATATGACACAATATAATAAGCATTTATATGTAGCCTCCCACTCCTGAGATATGCCGGTCCTGAATTAATCCCATACTTTCAACTTGAAATAATTTTTTAGTTGTTCGGTTACTACACTTTCCAACTGCCTGTCTCCTCACCTTAGGCCCCCTTATGGGCACATACATTTCCGAATATCGCTGGCAGCTAATAAATTCGCAAAAATGCTGGCGAAAAGTCAGCCGCATCACAAAAAATGTGTCACACGTCAAAATTATTCGGACACCCATTGACTTTTATGCATTTGGACAAAATAATTGCGAGTATAAAAATTGTTGCTCGCGTCAAAATTGACGCTCACATCAAAATTGATGTGCGTCAAAATAATTTTGAGTCCCATTGACTTCAATGCGTTTTGCAAATTTTTCAGTGAAGCAAAATGGCACAGATTTGCCCATCATTAATCTGACTGTAACTCTAAATCAGTACTTTAAACAGAAATAACAATAGAAAATCACATTTGCATAAAAACAAGATACTGTAAGGGGCAGATTTACTAAGCGCGAGTGAATAGTTCGAATAAAAAAATATTCGAATTTTAAAGGATTTTTTGGGTACTTCGACCATTGAATTCGATCGAATTCGAATGATTCGAACGATTGGAAGTAAAAATCATTCGACTATTTGATAATCAAAGTACTGTCTCTTTAAAAAAAACTTTGACTTCATACTTCACCACTTTAAACCTACCGAGGTGCAATGTTAGCCTATGGGGACCTTCCCCAGCACTTTTCTAAGTTTTTTTTTTGATTGAATAAAAATCCTTCGATCGATCGATTAAAATCATTTGAATTCTTCGATTCTAACGATTCAGTCGTTGATCGAACGATTTTTATTCGATCGATCAAAGCTTTTGCTCTAAATCCTTCGAATTCAATATTCGAATTCGAAGGATTTTTACTTCAAGGGTCGAATTCGAGGGTTTCGACCTCGAAATTCGACCCTTGATAAATCTGCCCCTAAGTGTAATGAGAATATGTCATAAGCGGATAAGTAATACTGTTCTCATAAAACCCTACTGCAGGATGCTTTTACATGTATCTATCCAACTGCCCATTCAAAACATACAGAAGTCTTTTTTGAGGGAGATTGACTTACATTGAATGGAGACACTGTGGACAGAAGGCTTTTGCTCAGTCCTGACAATGGCCAGCAGTAGTTCTTTACAGAGAATTTTGGTGATCCCTTTTGTTTTTACATTCTCCTGACATCCCTCTCCAGTAATTCCATATCTGTTGGACTTACTGTACCTATAAAAGCCATGCATAAAGAAACTAAAAAGAAACAAAGCCATGATTAAAAATAATTGAAATCAAAGTTTCTATAATCTTTATCTATTCGTTGTGTAAAATGTCCTTGCTGTTGTCTCTGATTCTGTGCATGGTCTAGTTTACACTTCTGTCACTCTTTGCTTGCCCTTTGTACAGTGCCCAGACTTCCTTAGCAGCCAAGTCACATAAATCCTGGAAACCCTTGAACTCACACTAGTCTTAGACTAATCCTTCTTTTCTGTTAATGGCATGCCTTTTAACCTTAGATCAACTTGTGGTTTTGGCATACAAACTTATTTTGCTTCAAACTTCTTTTTATACAGAAGCTTAGGGAAATACAGCTAATGAGCAATAAACATCCTGAGAAAATAATCTCTCACCATTCCTTTCAGTAAATATTGCTATTGTCACAGCAAATCACCCTATGTTATTCATTTTTAGTACATGTCAAATCTTGCTTGACTAAAGCTTTCATAAAGAGAGATCAAACGTTAGCCTTTGCCTGCAAGTAGGACACATACCATAAAAGCTGATCTTGCAATTTATCATTATCACAGTTTCCCTGGGCTTCCTGTCTCGTGGGTTTAGGCCCTTCTTAAACCTCTGCAGTTTTCCTATGAAAATGGAAAATAGATTACCAGGAATGTTTCAACAGATTTAGATGAAAAGATGGAGGTATGTGGTAAGCATCATATATATCTTTGATGCTTAGTGCCTATGTAACAAACTTTTTTTTTCCAGTATGCATGGCTAATGGCAAGTTTTCTAGTCTATTTTCTCGCTTTTCTCCAGCGCTTTAATAAAAGCTCTAAAATTTGCAATGTGCTGAAGCACTGTAATGGGGGAGCAAGCTGCTGAACATAGGGGTCCACAATGAAAAGGAAAAGGCAAGTAAAGAGAGATAAGGTATATGTCTATATGTCCAGTTATAGTTAACACCAAATATTGTCTTCCTTTTTTCATTCGAAATCCATTAATTTTCTATACCGTCCTCCCCCCCAGGTAATTCATTCAGTCTCTCTTTTATTACACAGTTGTCTCCCTTACTTAAGTATCGCATTTACTATCAGCGTTAGTGGTGGGCGAATTTATTCGGCTGGTGCGAATTCGCGGAAAAATTTGCGTGATTCGCCGCCGGCGAATAAATTCACAAAACGGCCGTGAAAAGTTGCTTGGGAAAATTCGTCCGCGTCCAAAAAAATTGTCGCCGACGTAAAAAAAAAAACGGACGCCAGTGTAAAAACGGGTGTGGGCATCAAGAACAGGCATCGGCATCAAAAAACGGACGCCGGCGACAAAAACGAGAGGCTGGCAAAATCGGCCATCACTAATCAGCGTGTCACTTTGTGGGCATTACTTTTCAGGCTGATCCTTTGAGCAATCTGAAAAGTTTGAGAGTGTATATCTATGAGAGTATTAAAATGTTATATCCACAGTAAATGACTAGGGACAGGAGAGTCACTACAGCTCATTCTTTATTTCATGCTGTTCCTATCAAAAACTGATGAAATTTTAGCCCTGACATGCCTGGAAAAACTGCTTTACCCCAGGCAGCATGTTAGTCATGCAGTGTCTTATATATATATTTAGAGCCAGATTCAATTCAGTGAGAAAAACTGAAAATTGAGATAAATTTAAGATGCAATTCAATTCAGAAAAAACATATTTCATGGTTTATCACTTAAAAACTCTATTGAAGCCTATGGGAAAAAAGTGGAACTGAATTTGGAGAAAAGTTTTTTTCCCTTGAATTGGGTTTTCATGTGATAAACCATGAGATAACTTTTTCTCACTAAATTTAATCTGGTCTTTTGTTGTCTACTTCCATCCATACTCCAAACAGTATATTGCAGGCACTCACAGATCCCATTAACAGGCATAAAAGAAAATAATCATTCGTTGCAAAAATGTGTCGGGTACAGAAATGTGGAATGTGAAATGTGGAAGAACATTATTATGTCCTTTTTTAACACCACATAATAAATTTGCTCCTTAATATATTCACCTACATCCACCTTGCTGCATCATCTAGCACACATCTTAATTCAGCGGTTGATTCCAAATCTCCTCCCATTTTTGGCTACTCTTTGTTTACATACAAACAATAAGGTATCTGATATCTGGAAAGCCAATATCCAGAAAGCTTTGAATCATGGTAAGATCATCTCCCACAGAGTCCCTTTTTAAGAAAATAATTCTAATTTAAGAAAAAACGATTTCCCTTTTCTCTGTAGTAATAAAACTATATGTTGTACTTGAAGGTAACTAAGCTGCACAAATCCATATTTGTTTACAAAACAGTACTATTAGGTTAATTTTATCCAGGTCAGAAGCATTCTAGATAATAGATCCCATACCTGTGCATGATTATACAGTATATTGTCATAATGCTATGGCAAATCTCTCCACCCAAACATGGGAACTGGTGCTGAAATTAACTGAATTAAATTGTGTACTGGGGCTAGCAAACTATAAGTGCTGGGTGCCTCATTTTGTGCTGTAAATTTGTATTCATTGGGCTGAAATCACTGAAAAGAGCTAAGTTGCATAGCTTCTGTGTCATTGAAATATATTTTGCAAAAGAGGGAGAGGTAATGGACAGTAACGTAACTTGTTGGGGGCGGGCCCTGGTGCGAGCCGTGCAGATGGGCCCACCCCCACCTTCGTGTGCACGATTTTTCTGTGCAGCTGCAGCTGACTCCAGCCGGCTGCAGCGCGCACAATCTTCCGGGGGGGCCCTGCAGGGGTGCGGGCCCTGGCCCATTTGCACCCCCTGCTCCCCCGGTAGTTACGCCCCTGGTAATGGAAGAGAACAAAAAGCAGTTCCCAGCTTACAATTATAGTATATAAATATCCAAAGGAAAATCTTAATGAATACACGATGGGGATTAATAAAACATTTTCAAAGGGCTGACTTTTTAAAGATAAAACTCATGTTAAAATGCTCGAGTTGAATTGGTGATCCTTGTTAACATCACATTTATTTTCTATGGCATCTACCCATAGAGCACAACTGTAACTGGAGCACAATTGGAGTTATTTTCGGTTTCTAAAGACTGAATGCATTTATAAAAATAATTTGTTTACATAGTTATGTAGTAGTAAAAGGCAATCAAGTTTCATCTTTTTGGCCAAGGAAATTCTACCTAACTTTTACATGATCTAAAGGTAGGTGAAATAGAAACACCTGAAGCTGTTTTCAATTTTCATACATAAATTCATTCCAGACCCCCAAATGGGAAATGAGACCAGAACTTGGATCAATACCATACTAAGCGAATTAATATCAGTGACTTCATACAGGTATGTCTTCACTTGCTAGAAAAAGCATCTAATCCCATCTGGAAACTAGCGAACGTATCTGCAAAACCTAAAAGCTTTTTATGTTAAAAAAAAAGTTTGCTTCTTAACATAAATCCTCTGTTCTTCTAAACTCAAGTGTTCTATGGAATATCTACTTGTGAATGTTTATGCATAAATGAAATATCCTTTAAGTTTCACAGTATAAACATTCCCAACTTGTACATCCTTTTCTTATAAATGAGATATTCCTTGCCCTTTATTAGCTCAGAGGTAATCCAGAGAAGAGCAGACATTTCACTAATGTAACTTTGAGTACTTATTTAAGTGGGGTATAAGTAGCATACATATTTAAACTTTAAAATCATAACCTTATGTGTATAGACATTTAGGGGATTATTTACTAAAGTCCATTTTTTTCTGGTCGGACTTTTAAAGGGGAAAAAAACTAAAATTTTTCAAGATTTATTAAACGATGGTGTTAATCCAAATAAAAAAGTACTCCATCTCAAACTTGCTGAGGTCATGTAGAAGTAAATGGCAGATGTCCCGTTTACACTTGGAAGATATCCTAATTTGCGCTGGTTTTCGTTCAGTAATCCAAAGATTTCATGGTTTCGGGGGCAAATCCAAAAAAGTCCCAGTTTTCGGCAACAAAGCCAGAAAATTTGTATGATTCGGATGCTTTCACTATTTTATTAATTCTTTTCCAGCACAAGAAGTTTTCTTCGGAATAAAAAAGTACTCCATCTAAAACCTGCCGAGGTCATGTAGAAGTCAATGGCAGATGTCTCGTTTTCCACTTGGAAGATATTCTGATCTGCGCTGGGTTTCATTCAATAAGTGTTTTTTAGAAAATTTTCAGATTTTGATTAATAATCCCATTAATCCTATTTGCCATTTATCTGCCAGATTGCCAGTTAATGGATGTTTCCTTTTTTTTTTTTTTAAGCAGCAAACTCAGAAACACTGTTTTCAATGTACTCCTACAATTCATTAGTGAAAGGATTAAATAAAACCATAGTACATTTAGAGAAAGTACTTCTGACTAGAGTCCAAATGGGTGAGAACTTTCTAGGGGCAATAACTAGCATGCTTGACAAAGGGATACAACCCCGAAACGTTGCACGTTTGCAAATAAATATGCAAGGGTAAAACCCTGCTTGAACCTGTCTTGAGTGCCAGTGTTTACTCTGTACCTATTTGATGTGGAGGGTGCCGATCCCCCCAACACCGTGCACCAGGCGCTGAACTTCTGAAGGCCAGGGAGTGCGAGCGAGCCATACTACGCAGCAATAACTAGCATACAAACACAAAAAAGAAAGAAGAAACCCCTATAAACAAGGAGCTACTGCTAGACAAGTGGTGTCCCCTGGCATTCCCATAGGTTTTGTGTCATTCTGAATGTACAAGCTAGGAGACCTGGAAGAAGCAAGGCATTAGTCCTGTACCAAATGCTTGTTTTCAATCTCTCAAGACTAGCAGCATGAAGACTGAGCTGGGGCACAAGTGGACATACATGGGCCGAGGGGTAAAGCTTTGTGCCCCTTAGTTATCCAGAACTTGTACATCAGCCTTTTCCTTTTTATGTTCTGTAGAATGTGGAACACTGAGCTGTAAGATAGACATTGAATAATACTCTTTAGCCTTGGTATATAAGTGTGTCTTTTTGTTGTTAACTGAGTTTATTGTTGCAAAATATATCCATCCATTCACCAAGTAGAGGCCCCAAACCCAAAAATCCTATGTAAATTTATTATCTGCAGGCACACGAAAAAATACAAAACAAAAACGTAGAAGCTTGCAAAGAAATGCCTTTTCCACAACTCTGGACAGCACTCCACTGCATCTGTACGATATTAAAATCCTTTATTGGTACATCTTGGCACAGACCACACACCACAATGTTTCAGACCTACTCTGGCCTTTTATCAAGACATACAAGCAAATCAAGAAATCTTTTTTATTCTTTGCTATAAATGTTTCAGGGGGCTCTTCCCCCTTTGTCTGTGTAAAATACCCAAACTCTGAAATTTCTTTGCAGCAGCTTCTGCATTCGATTTATGTTCAGTGCAGGCTCATCCAGATAACCGTTATCTGAAGCTATTGTTGGTATTGTTTTAAGAAGTTATATACATTAATAAGAGCAATTTAATATGTATTTGAGCCATGTTGTGGCTTTTTTAAACCACTTATGCTGGATTAAAGTTTACCACTTTTAGAGGTATTAGCTGTACAAAAACATGCAGTCATATGAATATAGTGAATTAACTGCATGACACTTGGTATTCATTTAATTATTATATTTTATGCCTCATCCTTAGAGCATAACAGCTGTTGCAGTATAGCACAGCAGAAAGAAGAGAGAAATAGGTTAAACGAACACTGTATGTACTTATAAATCTTTCTGTTTGGGTAGACGTGTGTCCTTACTAAGTTGAGTTGAACTTCTGCCAAAATCGACTTTATCCTCTTGACTGAAATGTGTGAGGACAGACATGTATCCCAGTTCCAGTGGACTCTCTGATTAACTTTATGGAATATTTTGATCTTGCGACCCCCTGCAGATGAATTGTGTTTTATTTTCATTCTGGTCAGGGAGTACTGTATTCTACACATGTTGTTTCCAAGATTCTGCGCTGAGTGTTGTTTGTTTCTCATCTTGCCACATCACTAAATTATCTGTCAAAAAATAGATATATGTATAAATATGTTTCATGGTGAAATGTAATTACATTATGTTTCAGATATATAAAAGCTTTATTTAAGGAATTTTACATTTCATCTGCTTTATTAAATATCATTTTATTTGAATTTTATATCTCTCTGTGCCCGTGAGTAATGCCAAGACTTTTAAATTTGTGTATGAGGGGGGAAAAATTGGTCTATGAGAAAATTTACAGCTATTTTCTTTGCTGGAGAACTTTCTTGGAGAACGTTGATCGGCTAATTAAAGAACTGATTGGGTCACATTCTCATGATTCCTCTTCTTTAGATCATTGTCACTCACACACTTGTAGTATAGGTAGTATGTTAAATTATGGGAATAGTAAATGAATTCTGTATCCAGACAAGGTGTGTCAGAAGCAGGGATTGGTATAGAACTTTTTCAGACAGCCATCCTTACTTCTGTGTATTGTCTGCTTATTTCCCTGCTAAAAATGGCATAGCTCATGAACATTGCTGCCCAGTTTCCTTTCATGTTCTCTCAGGAGGTCTAAAGTTAGTTTAGCAGCTAGAGTAAGAACAAATGCTCTTCTCATATTTGTTCGCCAAATGTGACAAAGGCCGCATGTTTTTTTTGTTAGTTTACATGTAGTAAACAAATTAACAAAATGCTTAATATAACTAAGGCTGAATTTGTTATACAAACAGGCAAATAACACAGATATGTAAAGTACAAGAACCCATACATGTGTGAATAAGTGTGAAAGAGGAAGAGAGAGTGAGGGAAATAAAATGCATATGATAGTGTGTGTTAGTGTGGGTATGTAAGCATGTATGTTTTCTATACCATGGGTTTCTTTCCAAGACAAATTTTAAATCAGTACCAGATGTTCAGAATGGCAGTGAAGATGTAATTCAATAAGCACAGTAACACTGCAATAACAGTTGTCTAGTTTGTTTTTTAGTCATGTTTTTCAACAGTCACTTTCAAGCAGGATTGTACTATGCACCTAGATTTTATATCGACTTTTAATAAAGCAGTCACTCTTCTATTTTTAATATAAAACTTGACATAAACCGAGAATTAAGATCTGAAGGGTCACAAACAAATGGCAGTATATGATTTTGAGCACTAAAACCAAACTCTATGCATGTGGGTCTATGAATGATGTTGAAGCTTCCATATGTTAAAGTGCAAAATGTGTTCCTAACTTAGTATAACTATTGTAGACCAACCTTTAACATAAATTGTTTGCCTTATGTAGTTATTAACACAATATCGGGGGAATGTAATAAAAATCGCTAACGGAAAAACTATTCGCAATGCGAAAAGTTATGCCTTTGCGCGAACAAAATTTGCTTTGTGCGAATTTAATATAGCTTTTGCGAGCCCGGAAACTGTTTAGCGACCACTTCCGACAGTGAAAGACCGTTTGCGAATTTTATAGTGTGCGCCAATGCGCAGTCAATGTAATAAAACTTCTTACTGAAAAAGTCGTTATGTTTGCTCCAAAAGATTACGATACCTTCAAGTACTTCTTGTGAGTGCGCAATTAAAATTCGCAATGCAATAACAGTTTAAGGAACAATATTACATTGCGAGATGTGGATTTTTAGTCTTATTGGTGCGAATTGTTTTGCTCTTTGCGACTTTTATTACATTCCCTGCATATCTTCTCTTAATATATCTGGAGGATAAATCCAATTAAGATTTCCGCATTTCATTAACAATATCTGCAATCCAAAGTTTAATGCTTTGTTAAAGCTTCTGGTCCTTAGACATGGAGTGTTGCCCCAGATGGTGCAGTGTTACTCTCAGCTTGGCAACCAGAGCTTGGGCTCCTTGTTTCATTATTTTTGTATAATTTTTTTGTATTTTCTTTATTTTTTTGTAATACATTTTTCTATTTTTTTTTTTTTGATATTGGGTGTGCTATCCATTACTTTGTGTATTGGCAACCAGAGCAATCTGTGGAGTAAAAACAATTAGCAATAGCAGAAATAAAGGGGGTGTGGTCAAGTGCAGAAGCCAACTGGCACTGTTTTCTTATATACAAGTGTACTCTTTATAGATAAAACCTTCTGGTTGGTTGCCAGTTACAGACCCAATGGTTGATTGGTACGTTTCATATAGGTAAATATATAAAGTTCTGTTTCTAATCTTAGCTTCCCCTAAAATATTGACTCCTACCAAGTTTATAACATTGTTATAGAGAATACCTAAGGTCCTATATCTAAAGTACTAAAAAATCTCATGTTCATAAAGTAACAGTTTATACAATTGTAGGAATGTGTAAAATAGCCACCCCTAGTATTATTGGCAGGCAGTCCCTCAGTGTTATAGACACCTAACTGGGTCCTAAAATACAGCTGGGAGGGGTACTGTTCTTCCTGCTCTAAGCTAGGCCCCTTGCTGTTTCTCACAGTGACCAGCAGATGGCACTATGCTGGGATATAAAAGGCTCTGAAGCCATGCTTTCAGTGTCCATCTTGTGCTGGCTCTAGCCTGTGCAGGAGGCAGAGCTCGAGTGGAACCTAGACAGGTCAGGTCTAGTAAGAATAGGCTACTCACCTTTATAGGTCACTCTAGGAGTGACAGACAGTCAGATTATTTAGCTGATCAGCTTGAGGCTCCTCCGAGGATTGTAGTGGGATTAAGATCCCAGGGTACTAATTGCCCAGAAGTAGGGACTAAGTGTACAGACCTAGGGTAGAGAGTATTCCCCTCAGGTTCCACTTAGGGAAAAGGCTGAAAGCTGGGTGTACCTCCCCAAAGATACATGTATTGTTCCTATCTCTGAGGAGAATCATACTGACCAAAGGTGCTGTGAGTACTGCCTATTCAATGTACTGTATGATCCTGCAAATGTTCTGATTTATGTACATTCCACTGAGGATTATATATTGTGCTCAATAAATAAGTGTCAGGGAGCCGGGAGCTCCCTCCAGGGAGGTTGTCAGGATCAAGGAGGAAGCCCTCTTGAGGGAACAAGGTCGCGGTGTCCAAAGGGTTAAACGAAGAATAGTCAGGATCAGGCAAGAGTTCACAGGCAGGCAGAATACAACAAGGTCCAAGGTCCAGGCAAAGGGGTCAGGAAACAGATCAGGAACAAGATTTGGCAATAAGGTACACAGGAAACCCAGGATACACTTTAGGGAAGGTAATCCTATACTTGGGCGCCATTCTGGCGTCTAAACAGGCTTTTTATTTGAATTTGGCGCCTTAGTGACGTCATTGACGTCCTTGCGCCGACGTCGGCGCACTGACGTCATCGCGCCGGCGCCGCTTACCCACGTGGCGGCCATGGGCGCCGCCATCTTGGGAGCGACGCCGGCAGGAGAGGACGCGCCGCCCGGAGCTCTTGGACCTGCTCCGGGCGGCGCTCGTGACAGTACCCCCCCCCTCACGGGGGGCCTCCGGACCACCAGGATTTGGCTTCTGGGGAAATTTGGAGTGGAACTCCCTCACCAGACGAGGAGCGTGAACATCACGGTGACCTTCCCAGGAGCATTCTTCAGGGCCAAAGCCCCTCCACTGAATGAGGTACTGAAGAGACCCTCTGGAGATCCTGGAGTCTAGGATTCTCTCCACCTCGTACTCGAGTTGACCCTCCACAGAGATGGCAGGAGGAGGAGATTGACCGCCAGAGAACCGGTTGGTGATGGCGGGTTTCACCAGAGACACGTGGAACACGTTGGGGATTCTCATCTCTGGTGGCAGTTGGAGTCTGACAGCCACAGGGTTGATTATCTCCAAGATGGGAAATGGACCCAAGAATTTTGGACCCAACTTGGGAGATGGTATCTTCAACCGGATATTCCTGGAAGAGAGCCAGACATTATCACCCACCTTGTAGGGAGGAGAGGATCTTCGACGACGATCCGCGAAAGTCTTATGAACAAGAGCGCTCTTCTCTAGGTTCAACTTGGTAGCAGCCCAAATAGCAGACATATGGGCTGCGGAGTCGTCAGCAGCCGGGACATCAGATAGCACAAAGTCTTGGGGAAAAGCTTGAGGATGCAGACCATACACCGACATGAACGGAGACCTCCCTGTAGAGGAATGACAAGCATTATTATGAGCGAATTCCGCCCATGGGAGGAGATCAGACCAGTCATCCTGGCAGAGGGATACGTGGTTCCTCAGGAACTGTTCCAGGGCTTGGTTGACACGTTCAGCTGCCCCATTCGTCTGCGGATGGTATGCAGATGAAAACTGAAGAACAATTCCCAGGTCTTTACATAGGGAACGCCAGAATTTGGCAGTAAACTGGGTGCCTCTATCGGAGACGATCTCCACCGGGAAACCATGCAGGCGGAAGATGTACTGGATAAATAGCTGGGACAACTCCACCGCAGAGGGCAACTTCTTCAGAGGGATGAAATGGGCCATTTTGGAGAAGCGGTCAATAACAACCCAGATCACAGTATTCCCACCGGAGGGAGGAAGTTCGACAATAAAGTCCATAGAGAGGTGCGTCCATGGACGAGAGGGTATCGGCAAAGGCTGTAACAACCCACTGGGGCGGGAATGGCTAGGCTTAGAAGTGGCGCAGACATTACAAGCAGCCACAAAGTCCTTTACATCCTTGCGGATATCAGGCCACCAGACTAGGCGCCTCAAAAGTTCAAGGGTCTTGGCCGGACCAGGATGTCCAGCTTGCCTGGAGCAGTGGGTTTGTTGCAGGATGGCCAGGCGAAGTTCTGGAGGGACGAAGGCCATGCCAATCGGAGTATCTTGAGGAGCCGAGGACTGCCCAGCCAGAATCTGGTCGGCAAATTGGGGATACAGAGAGGCAATGATCTTGACTTGTGGAATGATTGGTTCCTGTCTCTCAGGGTCACGGTCCACCGGAGTGAAGCTACGAGACAAGGCGTCGGCCTTCAGATTTTTGGAACCTGGGCGATAAGTCAAAACAAAGTTAAATCGGGAAAAGAAAAGGGCCCACCTGGCTTGTCTGGGATTTAGCCTCTTGAGGGACTGTATGAACTCCAGATTTTTGTGATCAGTGAAAATCTGGACAGGAATTTCAGAACCCTCCAGGAGGTGACGCCATTCTTCAAGGGCAAGCTTGACTGCCAGGAGTTCTCGATTTCCGACATCATAGTTCTGCTCTGCGGATGAGAACTTCTTGGAGAAAAACGCACAGGGGTGCAATTTTCCATCAGAGGAGTGTCTCTGAGACAGGATAGCTCCGGCTCCGACTTCAGAAGCATCAACTTCGATGCAGAAGGGTAGTGCAGGATTGGGATGTCGAAGAACAGGAGCAGACGTGAAGGCCTCTTTCAAGGACTGAAAGGCTTCTATGGCAGATGGAGGCCACAGGCTGGGTTTACCCCCTTTTCGGATGAGGGCCAGGATAGGTGCAATGCGGGAAGAGAACCCCCGGATGAACTGTCGATAATAATTAGCAAATCCGATGAATCTCTGGATTGCTTTGGTACTCAGTGGGAGAGGCCACTCCTGGATGGCCGACACTTTCACGGGGTCCATCTCAAATCCCTCTGGAGAGATAATGTATCCTAGGAAGGGGATCTTGGATACCTCGAAAACACACTTCTCCAACTTGGCGAAGAGAGAGTTCTTCCTCAGACGAGAGAGTACCTCCTTCACCTGGGAGCGATGACTTTCAAGGTCCTTGGAAAAGATCAGGATGTCGTCCAAGTATACGACTACGAACCTTCCTAGGAGATCTCGGAACACATCATTCACAAACTCCTGGAAGACGGCAGGGGCATTGCATAGGCCGAAGGGCATAACGAGATATTCATAGTGCCCATCCCGAGTGTTGAATGCCGTCTTCCATTC
This sequence comes from Xenopus laevis, assembly GCF_017654675.1. NCBI lineage: Eukaryota > Metazoa > Chordata > Amphibia > Anura > Pipidae > Xenopus > Xenopus laevis. The sequence continues at coordinate 68,476,940 of NC_054378.1, read as the reverse complement.
GTCACCCTCCCGGATGCGAATGAGGTTGTAGGCCCCCCGGAGATCCAACTTGGAGAAAATCTTTGCCCCTTTCAGCTGGTCAAAGAGCTCGGCAATCAGGGGCAGAGGGTATCTGTTTTTCACGGTGATCTTATTCAGACCCCGATAGTCTATACAAGGCCGAAGGCCTCCGTCCTTCTTCTCCACGAAGAAGAACCCAGCCCCTGCAGGAGAGGTAGAAGGGCGGATAAACCCCCGCTGGAGATTTTCTTGGATGTACTCCTTCATAGCGGTAGTCTCTGCAGGAGAGAGAGGGTAGGTGCGCCCTCTGGGGGGCATAGCTCCAGGCAGGAGTTCAACCGGACAGTCGTAGGAGCGATGTGGGGGAAGGAACTCTGCAGACTTTTTACAAAATACATCGGAAAATCCCTTGTAAGTGGAGGGTAAAGTCTTTAATTCCGCAGAGGAGACATTCACCTTCTCGAGGGGTTTTGGCGGAAGGCAATGTTGCAGGCAAAATGAACTCCAACGAGAGATCTGCCCAGTGGACCAGTCTATGGTGGGGTTATGCAGACGTAACCATGGAAGACCCAATATCACTGGAGTAGAAGGACAGGGGATGATGAAGAATGAAAGTTTTTCTTGATGCAGCGCCCCAACTTGTACAGATAGTTCCGCCGTGAACTTTGTGACGAATTCAAACTCCAGGGGTTTGTCATCTATGGCAGTAATTCGCAGGGGAGAAGACAATGGAAGCAGAGGAATCTTCATGCGTTCGGCAAAAAAGGCATCCATGAAATTGCCATCCGCTCCGGAGTCGAGGAAGGCCCTTTCGAAGATAGACTTACTTGCCAGGTGAATCTGCAAAGGAAGAAGAAGCCTGCGTGAATTTTCTTGATACTTCTCCAGAGAACCTCGAGTGATGCCCCCTACATGAGAAACCTGAGACATACCTCGGGGTACAAAACTCTTGGCTTTGGCAGGACAGGCGTTGGCAAAATGGGAATGCCCACCACAGTATAAACAGAGACCTGCCATACGTCTTCGGAGTCTTTCCTGCTCGGAGAGGCGAGTCTTTCCTACTTGCATGGGTTCCTCCAAGGGAGACGTCGACACATGGGTCACCGGAACAGCGGGTGTTTGCAGAATCGGCCTTTGAAAGCGAGGGGCCAACATGGGAGAAAATCGTCTACTGCGCTCTCTCTCCACCTGGTGCTCTCTGAGACGAGTGTCCACCTTAATGGATAGAGCGATCAACCCTTCCAGGGTGTCAGGAGTCTCTCTGGAGACGAGATCATCTTTGATGCGGATGGATAGGCCTTGGTAGTATACGGCCTTGTAAGCGTCATCACACCAGGAAGTCTCCGCCATCAGTGTTCGGAAGTCTATAGCATACTCATTGACACTGCGGCTTCCTTGCCGGAGCTGCAAGAGACGGGCAGGGGCGTTCGTAACCCGACCTGGAGCATCAAAAACTATACGAAAAGCCTGGAGAAAGTCTTTAACATCAAAAGTCAGCGGGGAATTCTTCTCCCAAAGAGACGTGGCCCACTCTAGTGGCTTGCCTTCCAATCGAGACATCACATACCCCACCTTGGAACGCTCGCTAGGAAACTGTGTGGGTTGGAACTCAAATTGAATTTGGCATTGCGTGGCAAATCCCCTGCAGGCTTGTGGGTCCCCACTGAAACGAGGGGGAGGTGGAATGCGAGGCTCACCTGTCGGGTAGCTTGTGTTCGTGGGGGCTGCCGCCATGGGGGGATCCCCAGTAGGTGGAGCAGTGGAGGACGCAGAAGGCACTTGAGCCAGCAAGACATCGAGTGCTTGCCCAATGCGAACCTGCTGGTTTTCGTAGTCCTCCATGCGGGATGCCAGTCCGCGGAGCGCTCGTCCGACATGAGGTGTGGCTTCCTCAGAAGGATCCATGGCCCAAGTATAATGTCAGGGAGCCGGGAGCTCCCTCCAGGGAGGTTGTCAGGATCAAGGAGGAAGCCCTCTTGAGGGAACAAGGTCGCGGTGTCCAAAGGGTTAAACGAAGAATAGTCAGGATCAGGCAAGAGTTCACAGGCAGGCAGAATACAACAAGGTCCAAGGTCCAGGCAAAGGGGTCAGGAAACAGATCAGGAACAAGATTTGGCAATAAGGTACACAGGAAACCCAGGATACACTTTAGGGAAGGTAATCCTATACTTGGGCGCCATTCTGGCGTCTAAACAGGCTTTTTATTTGAATTTGGCGCCTTAGTGACGTCATTGACGTCCTTGCGCCGACGTCGGCGCACTGACGTCATCGCGCCGGCGCCGCTTACCCACGTGGCGGCCATGGGCGCCGCCATCTTGGGAGCGACGCCGGCAGGAGAGGACGCGCCGCCCGGAGCTCTTGGACCTGCTCCGGGCGGCGCTCGTGACAATAAGATTATGGTTAAGTTATAAGAACCGCTGGTGCCCAATTATTATACCCTGTATCCGGTTACAGTTGCACTACACCCTGCCTACACACCATTGCGAGGGCTCACTCCCTAAGATTATAGGTCTCATCCGGCACACATTCATTGGGAGTGGAGCTCAATAGTGGTGTACTACACACACAATTTACTATAGCGCTACACAATGTAAGAAGTACACAAAATATCCCCATATTCATAGTGCATGTGCCTCTCTGGATCCGTTAACAAACATTGCAGAGAAAAACCTGCTGCTGATATTATGCTCTGTGTAAATTTGAGTGATCTGGCCTTGGAATGATGAATAATATACTTTCTGGGGTATTATATGTTTTTGCCATTTCCAAACTGAGGTAACATTTATTTGCCATCATTTGTTAATTCCAAGTGCCCTTATCTGCACACCACCTCCATGCAGGTTGTGCACACCTGTAACATGCCTTGAAATAATGGTACTTAGGTCTATAAGTTGTGGCAGAGGCCCTTTTGCTTCATTTACTATGAACCTCCATGGAGACAATGGACAGTAGTACAATCCATTGTCTTCCGGTATCTCTGCCCGTTGTCTATTGTCTGTATGTCTTATCTGTCCATTGTCTGTTCATTGTCCATTCTCTGTCCATTCCATGTCCGTTGTCTGTCCATTATGCATTGTACATCCATGGTGTATTGTCTGTCAATTGTCCATCGATGGTCTGTCCATCATCCATCCATTGAACATCCTTTGTATGTCCACACCTATATATAACTGGCTCACATGACCCCATACACTCACATAAACTATATATATTCCAATATCTAAACTAATTTTAGATTTTAATATATTCATAGCCTGGTATATTATGCTTGTACAAAAAATCATCCAAACCCCTCTTAAAGGCATTAACAGAATAAGCCATCACAACATCATTCAGTAGTTCTACAAATAACAGCAGAGTGCCTTCTGCTCCATTTGCCATGAACCTTAATTGTCTCTCTGTCTGTACACTGTCTTTCTGTATCTCTGCTTATTGTCCATTTTCTGTTTGTATTGTCTGCCCATCTGTCCATTGTCTGTTCATTGTCCATTTTCTGTTCCTTGTAACATAGTAACATAGTAAGTAAGGTTGAAAAAAGACACATGTCCATCGAGTTCAACTTTTTTTTATTTTTATTAACTACCTATCTGCCAGTTGATCCAGAGGAAGGCAAAAAAAAAAACCTCTGAAGCCTCTCCAATTTGCCTTAGAGGGGGAAAAATTCCTTCCTGACTTCAAAATGGCAATCGGACTAGTCCCTGGATCAACTTGGACTATGAGCTACTGTATTTCCCATAACCCTGTATTCCATTACTTGCTAAAAAGCTATCCAACACCTTATTAAAGCTATCTAATGTATCAGCCTGTACAACTGAATCAGGGAGAGTATTCCCATCTTCACAGCTCTCACTGTAAAAAACCCCTTCCGAATATTTAGGCGGAACCTCTTTTCTTCTAATCGGAATGGGTGACCTTGTGTCAGCTGGAAAGACCTACTGGTAAATAAAGCATTAGAGAGATTATTATATGATCCCCTTATATATTTATACATAGTCAACATCCCCAACTTGGCCAGTCTTTCCTCATAGCTAAGATTTTCAATACCTTTTACCAGCTTAGTTGCCCTTCTCTGTACCCTCTCTAATACAATAATGTCCTGTTTGAGTGATGGAGACCAAAACTGTACGGCATATTCTAGATGGGGCCTTACAAGTGCTCTATACAGTGGAAGAATGACCCCCTCCTCCCTTGACTCTATGCCCCTTTTAATACAGCTCAAGACCTTATTTGCCCTTGATGCTGCTGACTGGTATTGCTTGCTACAGCCAAGTTTATCATCTACAAGGACTCCTAGGTCCTTTTCCATAATGGATTTGCCTAGTGCAGTCCCATTAAGGGTATAAGTGGCTTGGATATTTTTACATCCCAGGTGCATGACTTTACATTTATCAACATTGAATCTCATTTGCCACTTAGCTGCCCAGATTGCCAGTTTGTCAAGATCATGTTGCAAGGGTGCCACATCCTGGATGGAATTAATTGGGCTGCAAACACGGATACATTACTTACAACACCCTCCCCTAAGTCATTAATGAACAAGTTAAATAAAAGTGGACCCAATACTGAGTCCTGGGGGACCCCACTAAGAACCTTACTCCAAGTAGAGAATGTCCCATTAACAACCACCCTTTGTACCCGATCCTGTAGCCAGTTTCCTATCCACGTGCAAACGACTTCATTAAGCCCAACAGACCTTAGTTTAGAAAGCAGTCGTTTGTGGGGCACAGTATCAAACGCTTTGGCAAAATCCAAATAGATCACATCTACTGCCCCCCCACTGTCCAGAATCTTACTTACCTCATTATAAAATGCAATCAAATTCGTCTGACATGAACTATCCTTCATAAAGCCATGCTGATTGTTGCTCATAATGCCATTCATTAGGACAAATTTTTTGTCTGTCCATTGTGCATTGTCCGTCCATGGTCTATTATGTCCATCATCCATCCATTTTTCCAATTTAATGCCACACTTTTACATTGAAAAATAATAAAGGTAACAGTGTATACACATTATTCATTGAATGGCAGTACTTTTGAAGACTTTTTGGAGAAAAGTCGTTCTGAGACTCATAACATTACCTTAACCTTTACCGCACATCAGCCTTCTATAAGTTGTTCTTATTGTATGTCGGTTACATTGTTACATAGTTAAATCGGGTTGAAAAAAGACCAAATTCCATCAAGTTCAACCCCTCCAAATGAAATCCAGAATCCATACATACACACACTGACCCCTCCATACACTCACATCAAATATATATAATCATACGATAACTATAGATTTTAGTATCTCAATAACCTTGGATAATATGCTTGTCCAAGAAATCATCCAAGCCATTCTTAAAGTCATTAACAGAATCAGCCATCACAACATCACCCGGCAGTGCATTCCACAACCTCACTGTCCTGACTGTGAAGATCCCCCTACGTTGCTTCAAATGAAAGTTCTTTTCTTCTAGTCTGAAGGGGTGGCCTCTAGTACGGTGAGCCTCTTTATGGTTAAAAATGTCCCCTGATATTTGTCTATAATGTCAGTTTAGTTGCACGTCCCTGCACTTTCTCCAGCTCATTTATATCCCTCTTAAGGACTGGAGCCCAAAAATGCACTGCATACACCAGATGAGGCCTTACCAGGGACCTACAGATGAAGCCACTTGGATTTGTGAGTTAAATGCGTCATGACTCGGGATTAATTGAAGAAACTGTGTTATCTAAAGTCATCTTAACTCATTTAATGCATTTAACCTTTTCATTAGCATACCAAAGCACCATTGTTCACAATGGTGAATGCTTTAATTAGATGGGATGCTGTGACGCAATTTTCTGTGTTAAATGGGAAAAGTGGGTTATCTGTGTTTGTCAAACACACAAACCAAAGTGGCTGCATCTGTATAAAGGGTCAAAACTATGTTCATCCCTTTAGTTTCTGCCCTTTTTAAGACAGAACTTTATTTGCTTTAGTGGCCACAGAATGACACTGCCCAGAATTAGACAACTTGTTATCCACAAAAACCCCTAGATCCTTATCAGTTACGGAAACTCCCAACGCACTGCGTATGTTAGTGTATAACTTGCATTTATATTATTTTTGCCAAAGTGCATATCCTTGCATTTCTCAACATTGAACCAAATTTTTTAGTTTGCTGCCCAGTTTTACGATTTAGTCAAATCACTCTGCAAAGTGGCAGCACCCTGCATGGTTCTGCATAATGTAGTATCATCAGTGTCTGCACTTAGAATATTCAGTTTTTCTATTCAATAACCTTAAGAGAAAGAAAGCAAGTTATTACTCTTGTAAATAGAGTATACTGTAGATACAAATACAAAGACCAAAAGTCACTTCTTATCATTTACATACTTGCTTATTAATATATAAACATAGCTGGAGCTTATTCTTGCATCATCCAGCAGGGCATTTCCAGGGCGATTTCGGCCCCTAAGCTTCCCTGAGGCAGGTTCTGCGATGCTGCCGCCCTCCCCACCGATCTTACCATCTTCCACTTTCTTTTTCCTGCACTGGTAACTTGCGGGGAAATTACCTCATGCCCTCATCTTGCCTCATGGCTGGTGCGCCCCTGGGCATGCCACAACCTCACTGTCCTGTGCTTACTGTGATGAACCACCTACTCTGCTTCAAATGTTCCGCTAGTCTAGAGAAGGGTTGCCACCTGGTCGGTATTTTACCGGCCTGGCCAGTAAAAATGTTATTAATAGGGAAAAGAGATAAATATATAGAAAGGCCGGTTTTTTTTTTCCAGGAAAGTTGGCAACCCTAGTCTAGAGGGGTGGCCTCTGGTGCAGTGATCCTTTTTATGGAAAAAAAAGTCCCCTGCAATCTATCTATAATGTCCTCTAATGTACTTGTAAAATGTAATCATGTCCCATTGCAACCTTCTTTTTTCCAGAGAAAACAACCCCAACCTTGACAGTCTACCCTCATAATTTAAATCTTCCATCCCTCTAACCAGTTTAGTTGCACGTCTCTGCACACTTTCCAGCTTAATTACATTCTTTTTAAGGACTGGAGCCCAAAACTGCCCTCCATACTCAAGTTGAAGCCTTACCAGGGAGCTATAAATAGGCACAATTACATTTTCATCCCTTGAGTTTATGTCCTTTTTAATGCATGACAGTACACTATTTGCTTTTTTTTCAACTTCTTTATATTTGTCTTTTGTATTTACAATACAGAAACAATAAACAACATTTCCAATTTCCATTTGCCACTTCCATTTATCAAACAGAGTGCTTTGGTTATTTAATCAATGTCAGTCTGTGGGGGAGGGGGAGGGGAGAAGTTGTTAGATAAATGAATAACCTCCATCAATTATTAGTACTTTACCCATACAAGGAACATTATCTGATACATACTGTACTATCTACCTGCTTTACTACCTTATCTATCATGTAGAGAGGGGAAAGTTCAATCAGTTACTTGCCCTGGTCATCCAGGGCTATCCACCTTGCCCATATCACTTCAAATTTACAGTTCATGGAAACATAAACCGCTTTGATATGAGTTAAATTGATGTTGACAAGCTGTTTCCACGCCCCGATTGAGGGAGCCTGCATGGCTTTCCAGTGCAGCAAAATTTATTTCTTGGCAAAAAACACCAGCTGTAGTAGTAGTCTGTCATCTGTATATCTAGTATAGGTCAATCTAAAAACAAATGGACTTGCTGAGTAATCAATGAAGACGTTTCACTACTCATCCGAGCAGCTTCTTCAGTTCAACTGACTGGTGTGGGAAGTTTTCGGCATATAAACTCTTCCACTAACTCTTCATCTGTAATTCCCGAAAAGCACTGCCAAAACATATGAAAGAATGTGCCATACTCTGAAGCACCATGTTTGGGTATATTTTGGCCAGTCTTTCTGGGGTGTAGTAGATGCAGTTGAGGAATTTTATTTGTATGAACCTATCCTTAGCAGGTTTGGAGATATCTTTCATTTGGCTAAGTATATCAGTCCATGTGTCCTGGTCAATGTCTTCAAGATCTTGGCTCCATTGGGCTTTAGCTCTCTCCAGTGGATCTAGTGTTAATCCCATTATTAGGAGGCAGATTTATCAAACGTCAATGTGAAAATTAGAGTTAAAAAAATTCAATTGCGAGCTAATTTTTGTGTACTTCGACTAGGGATTAGTCCAAATTAGATTCGGATTTGAAAAAATAGCCTATGAGGACCTCCTATAACCTGTTTGGAGTCAATTGGTGGACTTTGAAAAATTAAAGTTTTTTTGGAATCGAATCTGATCGAATTCGCGGTTTCTTCGTTTCATACAATTCGAATTAGATTGAATAGGTAGAGATTTGGCAGATTATGGTGGCTTTTCAGATGGTCAAAGGTTTTAAGGGTCTTCCCATATAGGATATGCCGGATCTCTGTAATACCTTTATTGGCCCAGATGCTGGGATCTGGAGGAACTGTCCCAACAGTCTGTTGTTCCAAAGTGGCATTGCTGTGGACCATTGGTTCGGGTTTGTGTAGGTTTTATTTTTTGCCATGATCTGCCAGCATTTGTATATGGATAAGATCGTTCCTGAGAGGCAACTGTCTGGTTGTAGTCAGGAGTCTGGAGCCATTCCTCTGATCCAAGATCATTGCTCTATTGTCTAGGTTGGGGTGTGTGGGGTCCTTATCTTGCTTGAGGATTAGTGTTATGGTTGCCTGATAAAATGATTGTAGAAGTGAATTGGTTCGGGAGGCTGAGTGGAGTAGGTCAAGTATCTTGGGGGCTAGGAGCTAATGTGGGTTTGTACCATTCTGAGGGTAGGCTGTCTGGGTCTGGTGCTTTGAAGGTAGAGAAGGATGTTATAGCACCTTTCATCTCATCTAGGGCGAAGCCAGCATCTAGATCCATGCGTTGTGTAGTGTCTAAAGTGGCGAGCATTACTGCCTGCAAATATTGTTTAATCTCTGCCTCAGTTTTTGTTAGCTTGGAGGTATTCAGTTGGGTATAGTTATCTGCGAATAACTCACAGATTTTCAGTGGGTCAGTACTGTTTGTGCCATCTGCTGTTGTTAGGTGGGATATTGAGGTAGACGGATGTAGCTCTTTTGTTAAAAAAGATATATGTTTTGCATTCTTGTTTCTGTGTTCATATAATTGGTGGGCTCTATTGTTTAGGTATTTTTTGTGGTGTCTAGGAGTAACATTTTTAGATCTGTTTGAGCAGTTTCTAGGTGAGCTTGTACATCAGCTGTAGGGCTTTTTGCGTGGGCTTGTCCAGCTTGAGAGGCTTCTGCCTTTGCTTTTGCTATGTTATATCTGTTCAGTGTTCTGCAAGTGTTATCCATCGACCTCCCAGCCTCCACTGCCTTTGGGAGCTGGTTCGTCCTAGGTGTAGTGTGACCTGTATAGGAGTGTGGTCTCACTTTATTTGCTTTAGTTGCCACAGCATGACACTGCCTGGAATTAGACAATTTGTTGTCTACAAAAGTCCAAAGATCCTTCTCAATTAAGGAAATCCCCCATTGTCTATCATCTGTCCATTGTCTGTTGCCCATTTATGCATTATCTGTCCATTGTCCACTATCCAGTCTGTCCATTGTCCGTCCGCTGTCCACTGTTTATCCATTATTTGTCCACTGTCTGTCCATTGCCCATCCTTCCATTGTCCGACCATACATTTCCATTATATGTCCATTGTCCATCCATCATCCATTGTCTGCTGTCTGTCCATTGTACGCCCATCACAACACAATAAGGGGGAATATATATCTAAATTATGTCATGTGACACACTGAAATGTCTGAACTAAATCTCTAAATATTTTGCTGTAGATCTTCTTTAAAGATTTTCTTATGACACAATATATTCCATTCTGTTTTTGGCAAGCAATGAAATTATGCAGCATTCATGTGGGGCCTGTAATAAAAGTAATTAATGGAAAAAATATTGCAAAAAAGTATTCCTATGTGTGAACAATTTTTAAACTACTCTTTAACAATTTTTAACTACTCTTTGTGGGTAGTTAATTTCATTTCCAGGAACATGTAGAGTATTTAGTGGCCCCAGCAGTCTGTGAATAAAGATTAAGAATTGTATACATTTATAACATCAAGAGGCTTTTGCCTCTATCATCTTTCATTTTAAATGTTAGTATGTCATATTAGAATTAAGCACTCTTCCACTGCCCAGATCTGACTGCTTAGTGATATGTCACATCAAACTTATAAAGTAATGCCAAGGATGAAACAAGATTATGAACAGCTGATTTCTAATTTTATTGGTGTGTCACTTTCTGTTTCTAAAATGTTTACAAAGTGTTTTTGCTTTATCAGATGTAAGTATCACTCAACACTCATTCAGGAAAATTGTAGTACCTGGATTCCCCGAAACAGCATACTCCATGGTTTAATCCCCTCCCCCAAATTGATTAGGATGAAAAAGGCAGTTGCTCCTACCTTGGACTCTGTAACTACTACTAGAGGAGCAACTCAATCACAGGCATTGCCTTCTGAGGTCTGAGGAGGAAGAGGAGGTTGCTGACTCTTACTTGAGATATCGGAGTCTGATGAAGACCAATTTTACAAGTCTGGTTTTGATTTAACTTTAGTTGAACCCATTATAAATGTGGTCAAGTAGGCCTTGGATCTGGCACCTAAGGAGGTGGTTGAGTCTAGGGCTGATAAATTTGCGATATTTATGCTGGGTACTTACAGTCTCCCAAGTGCAATTCTTCAAAAGGCTGTTTTACTTTTTAAATGCCTTTATGGTTTTTACGCCTGCTAAACTCTTAATTCACATGCAACACTCACTTAGCAGCTCCCACACTCACTGTGCAGTCAGAAACTTATTGCGGTATCAAAACTGCTGTCTCAAATTCCAGTAGAACTAGAAAAGGGAGTAATTACCAAGGTTCCTAAAGAAGAGAAGGGGCTAGGAAGATATTATCATCTGTTCCAGGTCTTGAAACCATCAGGCAAGTATCGGGGCAATCCTAGATCTCAGGAGTCTCTCAAACTCATAAGTTCAAACATTCTCCAAAACGATTTGTTAGTAATAATAGATAAATATTATCATGTCCCTATTACCCCAATTACTGGAATTAGGTTTACTAATCAAGAGTTCATACAAGGATTTTTTATGTTGCATTGATGAAACGGAAGCCCAAGTTTAGATCCTTTTGTCGACCCTTGTCTTTACCTACAGTATGTTGTCAATGCCCCATTTTTTCCTCTGGACCAAATAGCTTCAAACCTTCTCTGCTGGAAAATTGCTTTTCTAAATGTTATTGTTTCAGCTAGACAAATCAATGAACTTCGAATCGATTAATACGGAACTGTTTCATTGCCTTACGGACAAACTAATTTTGAGTCCTGCTCCATCTTTTCTGTCGAAGACAGTATCAAATTTTTATTTGGAAATTTTATTTAGAAGGGGGCTTGGTTAGGGGAAGTGCCTAATATATGTGGGGGCCTGTCTTTATCAACTTGGGGGCAGGGATTAACTCATGGTGTCTGTTTTTTCTTTGAAGCCCAGGAAATCATGATAAAATTTCCCTCAATAACTTTGTATGGATCCCACACTTTAGCAGTTTTGTGCTACCTTGTGGAAAGTCTGTTATGTTCAACTTCTAATGTAGTATGCATATTGGTGGGCATCATTCAAATGTGTTCTGCAGGTTCAGAAGTAATTGCTATAAACACAAATGAACATTTATGATCACAGAAAAGTATAGATCACAGAGAGTATAACTTTTCTTTGTTAAATCTGGTGCATACTTTTGTGCTTAGGTCCACAGGAATGAGCTCTAACGATTGTGGCAGATGTCTAGTAGATATTCATAATAAACATCATCCATGGTACAGGGATCCATTTTATTTAATTCTTTCACTCTGCTATCGATAATTGGATTACAACTGGAACCATTCCTTAATCAAACAAAAGGAGTGGCTCTAGATGGTTTCCAGAGAAAATAGTGCAAAATAAAAGCATGATGTTTACATTGGTTTGCCAGTTTAATTAGAAAAGCAAACTTAGATACGTGGACAATAAGCAATACTTTAGGGCAGCTGTTTCTTCTAATCACTACAGTCAAAAAAGAGCACAAGACATGGCTCTGTTACAGGTACTGTATGAACTACATTATCAAAACATCATAGGAACATAGAAATTTTATATACAAAGAATCGAGTGGTTTATTTTAAATCAACATTTTGGCTAAACCAAGCTTTTAGAACAATATTGCAATTAAGCTGAATATAATGTCTACCATGTTCTTATAGTTCTGTTGCTCATCATTCTATTGGCTGTCCTCACATTTTGCTTTGTTATTGTGTTACATTAAGGGGGCTGGTGTTACTGTAATTTGTTGGGTAATGAAATGAGAAGTCTTAGGTGTGCCACATGCCACAAAAGTAATAGCAACCAATCAAAGGTGTATTTTCAAACAGCTGACCGTGTACGCTACCTACTGATTCATTGCTATTGTTTACTAGACAAGTAGCAAACTTTTTTTTTTTTTAAGAGAGACTATAGAGGGTTATTTTTCAAAGTTCTAATTTTTCTGATGTTTAAAATTAAAAAAAGTCTGACCAAACTAGAATCCACAATTTACCCTTATTTATCATTAAAAACTGTGAAAAATTGGTTCGGGGAAAAACTGTAACTTTTTTGTATTGTCGCATGAAAACTGCAACTTCTTCAGATTGTTGTGAGAAAAATCAGAATATTTCAGTTAGATGCTCGAAAAGTCCAAATTTTTCATGAAACTGGCGGAAAAGCTCGAAAAAGTTCAGATTATCGTATGAAACCCAATGCAGACCATATCTTCAAATTGCAAATAGGACCTCTCAGAGCCGGGCCACGCCGACCAGGCGCCCTAGGCAACCTGGCTAGTCGCGGCACCGGCTAGTCACGGTGTGCATGCATGAAATTCCAGTCACAGCACGCATGCGCGAAATCCTGGTTGCGGCGCACATGCGTGAATGGACGTGCGCATGCGCCGAAGTGCAAATAGACGCACAGTTAAACAAGACAGTCAGAAAGAGCAGACCGGACATGGGGTAGGCGAAGAAGAGGTACGTGCCTGGCGCCCCCCAGTTGTTGCACCCTAGGCACGTGCCTACTCTGCCTACCCATAGTTCCGGCGTTGGGACCTCATTGACTTCTACAGCACCTTGACAGGTTGTAAATGGAGTTTTTTCAGATTCAGACTTGCATCCTTGGGTTATAATAATTTGTCGATTTTTTGCATTCTGACCCCCTAAATATTCCTGTGCTAATTTTTTCGCTGAAAAAAAAGTTGCATGCCAGTGAGAATGGTAATTTGGGGGATTGTGTTCATGAAACAGCCTGCCATTTATAATTAACTTGATACATATTTGCAGCTTGAAAATGAATGTATGAATTGCCAGCTTGCTTCATTCCTGCATAGACTCAGGAGTATTCTCTTAATTGCTCTTTAAATTAACAGTAGAAGAACTTCACCTGTTTCTCTGCTGAAGCGATAAGTAGATTATTTCAAAGTGAAATGTTGCAAAGTACAACATTCAGTCCTGCTTTGTTTCAAAGAGGAGCTAGGGTATGGATGGCATAAAGTTCTGCTAACCCTCAAAGATGAGCTACAATAACATGAATTGGCATTACAAATAACATTCATTTGCGCACATTAATACAATTAATTACGTTTGCTATATTTAAAAGCAGTAAAGGTTATAAAAACAGTCAGGCAGAGCTTTCCATCTTTGATTATTTTACTTTCCAACATTCTCCTTATAGGTATGAAAAATGTGTTTTGCTAGGCTTTACAGAAATCTCTGCAGCCCTGGGTTTGATCTAATCCATAATGGCCCACTCTTTTAACAAGAATGTTGGAAGGAATGCACATCGTGTCAGACGGCAGAGGTTTCTGCTCCTCCCTGTACAATATATTTATCATAAGCTTAACTACTTAAAGGGCAGTGTTAGGAGGTGTGTTGGTAATTTTTCTCACAGTTCTGAAGCTGGGTTATTACATAAATATCTCAAAACAGAAATCGAATAAATATGAAGTCTGTAAGCTACCAGCCTTCCATCTATATAGTATTTTTTTTTTCTTTTTATGTGGTTCAGTGTTTCCCCTTAGAAAGGAATTTTGAAGCAGCCTCAGGAAGGGTGGTTCAAACCAATCTGTATAACATTTCCACCCCAGAGGAAGGAAATTCTTTCTGCCAATGCTGTTTACCTGCTGAACTCCAGAGAGTTAACAATCATGCTACCAAACTCCCTCATACTTTGTGCAAGTTAAGTGAGGTAATTACTTTTGCATATACTTTACCTCTCTAATGAATGTAAGATGAACAAAGTGTTCCCAGCCAAGTCCATTCACCAGCACAAATTCATAAAGGTTACGAACTTAAAATAGTAAAGTCTAGGAAAATACCATGGCATTTTAACAACACACCATTCACATCATTATTCTCAGTAAGAGCAACAGCTCTTGTAGGAGAAGAATGAGAAAGAGAGAAAGTAGTGGGGATTTTTTTAGCTTGCTGCACTGCTGTGCTGCTTTTTAATTAGATTCACTAGGGTTGGATTACTTACAGTAGATACGTATGCTTATATATATATATCCAAATTGTGAGAAGGCCATCTCCCTTAGGGCTCTTACACACGCCCGTTTTTTCCTGCGCTCCCCTGCATTGCGATTTCTTCCATTCAGCCACAGGGGAGCACAGGAGTAGACTCACTTGATTATTGTACTCACACAAACGCATGTATGCCCTGAATACAGGTGAAATGCAACATGCTGCGTCCCACCTGCGTTTGCCGATTACATGGGTCTGTGTGAGTACAGCCCCCTTCACAATAAATGAGTGTGTCTACTCCTGCACTCCCCTGCGTTGCGCTTTCTTCCGTTCAGCCGCAGGGAAGCATTTATTGTGAAGGGGGCTGTACTCACACAGACATATGTAATCGGCAAACGCAGGTGGGACGCAGCATGTTGCATTTCACCTGCGTTCAGCGCATACATACGTTTGTGTGAGTACAATAATTAAGTGCATCTACTCCTGCACTTCCCTGTGGCTGAATGGAAGAAAGCACATTGCAGGGGAGCACAGGAAAAAACAGCCGTGTGTAAGAGCCCTTAGAGTCAATTTAATTCTAATTTGTAAAAAACTGTTTTCTTTTGCTTTGCAATAATAAAACTGTACCTTATACTTGATGGTAACTAAGCTGCACAAATCCATATTGGTGGCAAAACAATCCTGTTGAGTTATTTTATGATGATATGATTTTTAGCAGACTTAAGGTATGGTGATCCATACTTTAGCCCTTGTCCCAGATCCCTTGTCTGGAAAACATTTATTTTATTAAAATTAAAATAATAGAAGAGCTATCAGTATCACTTTATTCATCTTTCTAGCACTGTTCATACTGCAGGTCAAATTCTGACCCAGGTAAATAACGAAGTAACAGGCAGGGAGGAGCAGGTAACTGACATAGAGGCTTATTTATAAGGATTTTGAAAGCACAACTAAACTCATGATTGTCATTGAGTGTGTTAAAAGTTCCAATTATAAAAAGTATGAACGAATAAAAGTGCTGAATGATCCTATAAAAAATTTGAATACCACAAAAAGCTCTAAAAAGTGTTTTGGACAATCGTAGTGAAAAAAAATCGAAAACCTCTAACATTGGTTTAAAAATAGTCCAACAGGATCAGTGTTCCTCCCATTGACTTCTACATCACCTCAATAACTTTTACTGGGTGAAGTTTGGCATAAAAGGCTTTCATGTTTTATTCACTTGATAAATCTTGGATTTTTAGAGCTTTTTAGAACAATAGGAAAATTACAAATTTTTCATGATTCATGGAAAAAATGGCCCTTAAATACTGCAAAGATCTGGAACCTGTCAGTATTAGGTGTGTTTTAGCTCTTAAAATGTATCCAGTCCAAGTTATGGACCAGATTAAAACTAAGAAAAGTAACTCTAAACAGTATAAATACATCACTGGCATAACCCATCTACTAAATGTTGCATACATTGAGAAATGTGGTGGTTATATTCTCTAAACCTTCATTTACCTCCTTTACTTCTTTCTGTCAGTGTGTTTATAATGATTTAATTTAAATTCTTAGCACTTCGAGGCTGTACCAAGCAAGTTATTACATTTACACGAGATATGTCTGTTAGAATTACACAACCCCACATGAATTCCTGACTGGTAATTAACTTACTGTCTACAGAATTGCGTAGTTTTATACAAATACAGTTATGGAGATTATATATCAGAACTCTTTGAAAACAACAAACAAAGACAATGGGAATTGTGCACAGTGTATGCATTTTTAGTATAGCTGCATTTAATAAATATATTTTATTTGATTCATTATATTGTTATTAATGTTTATTAAATGTTGTATATTTGACTTCTTAAAAATGAATTACCAGCCTTTAAATTTCAAATTAGCTTTTTATTGCACAAAAGTATGCTTCCTTTTTTATTCTTGCTTGGGGTGGACAATTTTTTGGTTGTTTATCCCAGTAATAACAGTGTTAATTGAGAACATGAGCAGGTTAGCTTTGAGCAAATATGGAGTTTGGTTTGTCATTTCAAACTGATTGTGTGCTAGCTGGCTCTTTATGCACATGTTCCAATCTGAATATGTTACTTATGCTTCTGCACATATGACATTGTACTCCTGGTGCTCAGCATCTGTTTCACTGTTTGGTTGTTGCCTTGTGCCTCCTAAAGCCGGAAGAGTGTTTTTGTTTGATTTCTCTTGCTGATCTTGCCTTATCTTCAGACATTGCTGGCAGTGATTTGTGAGCTTGGTGAAAGTTTGTAATTATATGAATAGTTTGTAGTTATATAGTGTGTGAGAGTGTATAAGTGTAAAAGTCAGTATATTGGGTTAAACATTTTGGAAATGTTATATGTGTGAGATTGGTCACTAGAGGGCATTAAATAGTTATATAAACTATGCAAGTGTAATTTATAGGAGAGTATAAAAGGGACAACAATAGACAAAGGGTAGAGTTTAAGAAGAAGGTGGTTTAGGTGAGAACAGCCGATGGAGGAGCAACCCTGAAAAGGAGGTGACAGGCTTAGCCAGAGACAAAAAAGCTTGAGTTGAAGCATGTACTAGGTACACAATGTAGTTTGGGTAAAGTTAAAATGGGTCACAAGATGCCCCAACCAGGAGCTTAATGGAAGCAGCCTTCTGGTGGATATTCTGCCAGTTAGGGGTACAGTGATAGTTGGGCCTTGGCCACTGGGAATAAGTCCTGTCAGGGATAACAAGGGGTCACTAACAGAGAGTGTTGTGTTGTTGAGGGCGGTTTGGGATACTAATACCAAAGAGGTTGGTGGCAGGGATATTGGAGCTAACGTAGCAAAGAAGTATTGCTATACAAAGGCTCTGTTGAGTCTCGGGGGAAGGTTATTTTGTGTGGAACAATTGTATGCATGCTTGAGTGTGTTGGGTGGGAATTAAATCGCTGAAGTTCTTCACGCGAGTATCTGCTGTTCGTTTTGTGGTACACATCAGCCTATCCCCCAACAAGTTTCCTGCCAAACTTTGGACTGAACCTGAATACCCCTAGCACTCCTGCTACAATATTGTAATGCTGCACCTGATTCCTTTGCCACTGGGGAACAAGATAGACCCATTTTCAAGACTTGTAAATCCATAACCCACACTTTCTTCACACTGAGTGGGTCATTTAATCTGTTCAGTCAAAATTCTTGGGTACAGGTCTGATGTTCTCACCAGTGGTAATAGCACATAGTTTTATGCAACACATGAAATTAGCTTTCCTGTATCACAAATATGCACTGTGTACCAGTCCGCTGAGAGCTGAGTCTTTAAAAACCTTTTGCATTGACGACAATGGGAATGCAGTAAGAAGTGAGATTGTTATTCTTTATATAGCGCTGACATATTCCACCGTGAAACATAGTCCTTGCCTAGGGGAGCTTATAGCACAGTAAGGTCCATTCACACTATATTCATCACACAATTTATCTAGTTTTGACTAAGAGATTCCAATCATTTTCAATGCAAATTTATTTTTCACTGTTTTGTCATTCACCTGTCATTACTGTCAAAATGTCCCCTGTACCCTTAACTATTATAGCACAGGTGTATTTTAAGAAAGCAGTATTATGAGAATTTGGAATTGTGCACAGGTTACTCACCTTTTCTTGTTTGAATTTAGGTCCTTAAAATAGTGAATAGTTTTGGGGTCCTTTAGAACCCTTGTTTGCTAAATTATTGTAGGGCCCCTGTTTGTTATAAATTAATGTAAAATGCTGTGTCACTTGCTGGTGCTATATAAATAAATTATGATGGCGATTGTCCAGCTAATGTGCATTTATTACTCTTGGGGGCAGATTCATTAAGGGTCGAATTTCGAAGTTAAAAATACTTCGAAATTCGACCCTCGAATTGAAATCCTTCGACTTCGAATATCGAAGTCGAAGGATTTAGCGCTAATCCTGCGATCGAACGATTCGAAGGATTTTAATCCAACGATCGAAGGAAAATCCTTCGATCAAAAAATCACAGGCAAGCCTATGGGGACCTTCCCCATAGGCTAACATTGACTTCGGTAGGTTTTACCTGCCGAAGTAGAGGGTCGAAGTTTTTTTTAAAGGGGAAGTACTTCGACTATCGAATGGTCGAATAGTCGAACGATTTTTCGTTCGATTCGTTCGATTTCGTTCGAATTCGAACGAATTTAACCAATTCGATGGTCGAAGTACCAAAAAAATACTTCGAAATTCGAATTTTTTTCATTCGAATCCTTCACTCGAGCTTAGTGAATCAGCCCCTTGATGTTTCTTTGGAGCTTACTGATCTTTAGATAAGCCAGAGTTCTAATGCATTTTAATGGAAAGGGATTTTGATAAACATGGCAGGGGCAAATTATGTTTGTTGTTTGGTGATACCTTTATTGGCTAAATAAGAAGATAAATACAGCAAACTTTCAGAACATTTCAGTTCATATTTGAAAGTTGATTACAAAGATGCTATGATGTCTCTTACTGCAAATAGGCTACAGAACCTGTATCTGCAACTGAGCATTACCAAAACAGAGGAGTGTGTGATCCCATCAGTCACTGTTGTAGCTCGGAGTACATTCTTTAAAGGAAAAGCACTGTAAAGGATAAACAGCTTGTCTAATATGATATAATATTAAAATAAAAAATATCCCATGTAAAACCACTTATACAAACTTACCGTACATACAATTTACATGACCAACTTCTTGGTCGAATTCTGGTTTCCTATTATACCATACATTGAGCGGATTTGGGGAAATAATTAAGCAGATCTGTGGTTCCAGAGTGGAGATTGTGTAATAATGATCTATACAATATGTATACAAATAACCTTATTTAAATCAGAAAATAATATTCTGAAACTTTTATTCTTTGACTTTTATGAAGACATTTTGGAAATTGTTTTCGCATCCTTATATTTGATTCGCCTTTATTAACTATTTAATATGAGAAAAATAAAACTTGGAAGTAAATAAATGAAAAGAATGCCTTGTTGTTTTCCAGAGACTGACTATAATCATTTTGCCACTGGGGGCATGAAGGCTTTGCACAGCAATTGTTTTGTGCAAGTGGATTTAATGATTTGGTGGTCTCTGATTTCACACAATATAAATATAACACTACTTAAATCTACCATCACCACTGGCAATGATTGTTATACTAATTGGCATTTTCTAAAGGCGTGGAAAGGCCAAAGAATTAAAACTTAGAAAATAAACTGCCCTGTAACCTCACATGTCATCATTTAAGAAATGTTTGGGAACTCGTAGCTATAAATGAATCAAGATAAATCCCCCTAACATTTATTTTTTTCCATTTAGTGAATGTTTTCAAAATAATCTTATATGGTAATATGATAATAGCTTGCAGGTCAGATTATGTAATAACATGAACAATGTTTTATCTTAGAAACTTGCTTTAAACTAATTCTCTAAATCTTTCCTCAACACCATAGTACATGTAGAGAAAATGACTAACTTTCCAATCCTGTTGTACAGGTATGGGATCTCTTATCCTGAAACCTGTTAAGGTGGAAATACACAGAGAGATCGCCAAACGAGCAGATCTCTCCCCGATATGCCCACCTTGAAGTGGGCAATATTGGGCTGATCCGATCGTGGGCCCTAGGGCTCAATGATCGGATCCTAACGAATAGTAATGTGTGGTCGGATCGCAGGACCGCATCAACGAATAGATGCGGTGGCGATCCGACTGGATTTTTCGTCCCATCCGATAGAGATCGGTGAAGCTGTCGGGGGGCCCCATACACGGGCCAATACCTTTGCCCAGATAGTTTTGAATTTCGACCATTTCCCATAGAGTCTTCTTAAAAATAAAAATTCTAATTTTTAAAAATATTTTCCAATATTCTCTGTAATAATAAAACAGTATAATAAACAGTATACTGTTTGAGCTCTATGGTAACTAAGCTGCTTGAATCCATATTGGTGGCAAAACAATCCTATTGGGTGCATCTAATGTTAAAAAGTTTTTAGCAGACAAGGCATGATGATCCAAAACACCCCTTGTCTGGAAAACCCCAGGTCCCAAGCATTCCCGGTAATAAATCCAATACTTGTATTGTGTGATAGATCATGGTGCCAGAGGGCTGCCTTTGTTTAAAATTCTGTTGTCCCCTTGTTTCAGCTGTTTATCAAAAATGACTAGGCATGACTAGACAAAATGTCTAATATTTCCCAGTTGTTGATATTTTTTATTAGTACCTTCTATAATGTCATTAATAATATGAATAGGATGGCACCTGTGCTGGGATTGATGAGGGACTCCTTGTTGCTAAGCCATTTCAGCGGCTGATGCCGGCCCTTTTTACCCTCCACGAGTTATATTTTTGTGTTGGAGCAGGCCTAGGGGGCCATATCACTAGTGCAAAGAGCACACTTGTGCAGTCTGCACTAGAAGTGGCAAATTTAAGTTTGTTACCAGAGGTTGATTCTTGCAAAATTCAAGCACAGAATTCAGCAATTGTGTGTACACAAAATCTGTAATCCCTCTTTTATACGCACAAAAACAAATATAGGTTGATTTGTATAAATACACTGTATACATACTTTCCCCCACTATAGTTGTGACTGTTTTTACCATTTTAGATACTGATAGCTTGTGCAAAAGAATAACATTCTCTAACTTGGTTTAAGCCCTGAATCAGAAAATGCTCATATCGTGTATCAAATATGTTAAAGCAAAAGTAAGTTCTTTGTGCTTGCGTTATATGCTTTATACATATAATTACTTTTTACTTGGCTACATTTCCATTGAGAGGACAGCTGACATTATAAGAAATAATGAAATGTTTATATATGGCTGCAGCTAGTCTCACTTCCTTGCTTTAACCCAGCCTGCATCTTCACAGAAATTGGTGCAAGAATCAGGCAGTGCCAGGGGCTATAGGACGGTCAGAACATTACTCTTTCGTTCAAGCAACTTCCATTCAGGCATTTTGTGCTTAGCATTTTCATTTATTGCTCTTGAAGCCAAAATACATTCCAGATGTGCCTTGCAGGAGCCCCTGCAAGGTCACAGCCAAGTTGAGGTGCTCTGGTTGACCCATTGTGACCTTGTGGTGTCCTGTAGAGGGAAAAGCATTTCCCCTGCTGACTTGCCCAAGCTTAGCTGTCATTCCAGATTCAGGTCAGAATTTTGGCTTAGATATTTTCATTTGTGCTATGATGTACACATCACCAGTACATTTTTACTTTTGTGCTCAGAAGCATTACATGATTCATTTTATTCTCTATAGGAAGTACTGAAGAGTTTCTATATTTTCTTGCACTTTCTAGTAAAGTACTTTTGCTAACTTACATGCTGATACTTCCTCTTATTGTCTGTAGTACAGGTATGGGACCTGTTATCCAGAATGCTCAGGAGCTGGGGTTTTCCAGATAAGGGATATTATTGTAATTTAAGTCTGCTAAACAATAATTTAAACATTAAAGGGCAACTATCTTGAAAATAAAAATGTAATATGAGCTTCAGCATACTGAAATAAGAAACTCTCTAAATGCAATCAATTAAAAATTCTGTACCATTTCTGAAATAATTAAGTTAATCTTTATCATCTCTCTCTAAGCATCTGTTTCTCTTAATTCTTTCTTCATGCACGAGTTGGGTGTCAGATAGTCATTAGGGATGTAGCGAACTGCCGATTTGGTGTTCGCGAACGCCGTTCGCGAACACCGGCAAAAAATGCGAACGTTCGCGAACAGTTCGCGAACTTCGAACACCCGCTAAAATCGTTCGATTCGAACGATCGAAGGATTTTAATCATTCGATCGAAGGATTTTCATTCGAATCGAACGATCGAAGCCATTCGAACGAATGCTTTTCATTCGATCGAATGCTTACAATCGTTCGAACGAATGGAAATCGTTCGATTTTTAGCGGTCGAAGGAATTCGAATGGTCGAACGACTTGTATTCGAATCGAACGCAAACTCAAAATGCAAACGTTCCCAAACGTTCGCGAACATTCGGCGGACGCGAACGGTCGAAGTTCGCGCGAACTAGTTCGCAGCAGAACAGTTCGCTACATCCCTAATAGTCATTGACAGTTAGATCCAATATATCTTATAGGGGGGCTCCTTTTGCCTAGAAGATGTATTAGAGCTCACTCTATTAATATCAGCAGACATCATGTCTCTCTACATGCATAATTTGTGCAGCTATCTTGTTAGATTTTGTTTTTACTGGAATCAATTACTTAAATAAACTCTAATTCATCTGCTAGGAAAGGATACCCCCCTATAAGATATATTGAATCTAACTGTCAATGACTATCTGACACCCAACTGCTTCATGAAGACAGAATGAAGAGCAAAAGCTGCTGAGAGAGAAAGTGGCCATAAACTTGATTATTTCAGAAATGATGCAGCATATTTAATTGATTGTATTGAAGTTTCTTATTTCAGTATGCTGAAGGTTATATTAAATTTCCAATTTTCAATATGTTCCCCTTTAATTAAACCCAACAGGATTGTTTTGCTTCCAGTAAGGTTAGCTGGGATAAAGTTACTGTTTTCTTATTGCAGAAAGAAAGGAAATATTTTTTATAAACTTTTGAATTATTTGATTAAAATGGAATCTATGGGACAAGGCCATCCTGCAATATGGAACTAGATAATGTTTTTCTGCATAATGGATCCCATACCTGTATTGTATGTTGTTCGATATTTTACATAGACAAACTTAAAAAGAAGCCTGTCAAGTAAAAAAATATATATTTGTGAACTGATTTGCTCTTTTGCAGGGATATATAAAATTATTAGTTTAATATGAAAGATTTCTATGTAGATTTACATTAAAGGACAAGGAAAGGCAAACAAATAAAATCCCATTTCTTTAATGAAAAAGAAACCTCCAATATACTTTAATTAAAAAATGTGTTCCGTTTTTATAAGAAACCTGACTGTATGCAGTGAAATTCTCCCTTCATTTACTGCTGTGGAAAGGAATTGTCAGACGGTCCCTAACTGCTGAGCAGGGAAACAACCATACTTATGTTTATGACGATCCCTAAGCAGCCCAGACCACACTGAACATGTGCAGGGTCAGGGTCAGGCAAAGATGTTTAACAAAGTTACAAGATGACAGCCCCCTGTGGCCAACTTTGAAAGCATAAATCATTTGTTTGATTAGGCTTGTGGTGCAGTAAGTTCATGCTTATGTTTAGTATACAAAATACAGCATTTCTAGCCTTATTCTATTTTAGACTTTCCTTGTCCTTTAAGTTGCAATGCTTTTACATGTCTAACACAACTTAAAATGCTATTGTATTGTTTTACATTGCTCACTGCTTCCTTCCCCCAAGCACCCATAAAACAGTGTTAATTTTACATTCAGGATGGAACGGATGACTCCTGGAAATGCCTTGAAATGTCACTGTTCACACCATTCCTGCAGTATTTTTATCACAATTTTAAATATATTTTTTTCCAGTGATTTTATTTTTAAAACCAACACCACAGAGATTTTGTACACTTTTTGTTTTATATTAGCATAAATTGCATTGTTCTAGTATCAATCTCCAAATATTAAATTATGAAATAGCCTTTATTTTCATTTTAGTCTTAAGATACAGGGTCTCATTAACTATGAGTGGGCAATGTGCAACGTGCATAAATAAGTGTATGTATGTGATTCATCATATTTGTAATAACAATGCATTCATTTTCCACAGATTTCCAAACTTTTGTGTGCACTGCCAATCATCTCTTACCGTTATAGGAGCACAAATGAACGATGTTTCAAATTTCACACAAGCAAATTAGTGATTTTTATGCCAGTGGTGATTTTTTTGCCCTAATAATTAAAAATTGTTTTTAATTTAAGCTTTGGTTGTTTCAAAAAACTATTTACTAGATCTTATATGGTTAAAAACCCTCATAACAAAAAAATCAGGGGCCCCAGGTGAAATCTTTCAATGGATGCAAGTGGTAAAATAGTGCATTGTGAACAAACATGTTATCAAGCATTTTTGCATGCGTTTACATTTGTGAACTATAGTAGTTACGTAATAGTAAATAGTATATAAAATACATACTATTACTTAAACATACTGTAAGCTTCAAATGGGAATTAACAAAAGCTGGAAAAACAGTCAAACAACAATTAACATCATAATATAAATAGTAACTGAAACTGCAATATTCATTATAACTTTATAGGATTTTCATGCTTACTATGTATCGCTAATGTATTCCATTTGGAAAGTTTCAGCCATTAGTAATAGCATAACCCTCCAATAAGCTTAATATACAGTATAACCACAATTTTACATTTTCCCAGGGGCTGCAAAAAATCAACATAAAATCCATAAAAATTTTAAATCTTAGAAGTAAAGAATGAACATTTTACATACAGTTCTATTTAAATACAAATATTTCTTTCTAGCAGCAATTCTAATATCACATTATAATACACAAAAGCCATGAATATCTTGTAAATTATATCCTTATAAACGGTGACTCGTGATGTCATCAGTTATAAACGGTGAGTTCTGATGTCATTTCTGTCACATGACTCACTGAAACTTGTGTATTATAATAAATAAAGTACCCCCAGTACCTTGGAGTTCCATGACCTGTATAAAAACACTCAGCCTTCGGCCTCGTGTTTTTATATGGTCATGAAACTCCTCTGTAACTTATAATATCCTTATATTTTACAAGAGGGGGTACTTTATTCACTATATATTTACATACTTAAAGCGTGCAGATTTTCTACCCTTTAAATTATTTTTTTAAATTTCTAGTTTATATATAAAAAGTGTTCCTTAGCTACTAATTATTGCTGCTGTATATAGAGCTGTCATGTGCATGTTCCTAGGATGTACAGTATTTACAAACGACTTTAGTTTATATAACTGTCTTGTCAGTTTAGCAAATCTCCGGGGTCTATCCTGGAGATGCTTACTTGCTGTAAATACCCACCAGCTGTCCAAATCATGTGCATATAATATCTTGGAATAATTTACTTCAAGGGAAGAAAAATACCATATTTTTAGCATAAAGAGCATTCTTTGCACATATGGTAGTTTAGCAGTAAAGCTTAAATGAATCATATGGTCATGTTATATAAATGTTATGTTATATCGTGTATATGTCCCACTTAGGGTTTTTGTAAAGTGAATATTAACGTTCTTGTGACGATGTAATCATTTTTGTTGCAATATGGGGAAAATTTTGGTAGTGCTTTAATTTTATGGAAACTTAGATCACCTAGCAAACCTCTAAGAGTGGATATTTGGTGGCAATAGACAATCAGCTGTGACTGAATAAGTTGTACTGCAGTGAAACATATAAATAATTTACATAAGCCATTTATTGGTCTGGTATTTAGAAGTTTGGGTTGATACTAGAAGAAGCTGTATTGGACTGTTTCAACTGTGTTTTAGGCAATGACACAAAACTGGTATAATAATAAAGGTATAATAAGTAACTGTGGGGTCTTCTGTCTGTCTCTATTCTTTTACTTGACCATGTTACCCCCCCCCTCCCCTGTGTGCTTTACTAATATAGCAGGTTACAGACCAACGCACTGGAAGCCTGAAAAGTTTCCCAGTTACACAATTAACAGTTCTCTGGAGGATCTTCTCTTATCCACACGTACACAGCATTTTTTCCCTTACTTAAGCCTCCAATACCCCTGTCATGTGGAAATGCACTGGCAGAATTCTGTTAGTTGTTGAGGGTGCCTTGTCTCAATAAAGTCTTCCCCTACTCCTCTGCAGTGTCCAACATACAGTATACTGTATGAGTTTCTCCCAAATGCCTCTACAGTTCCTTAGGTCCCCACTAACTGGTGCACAACTACAATCACCTGGGGGCACTTCCCCAAATACTCACTTCTTGTTGGGCCACATACTGTCCTTTCTGGCTAACCTGACTACCTCTCACTCCTAGACCAAGCTGGTAACATAACTCATAACTTTCCTTCTTGTCCTAATAAGGTACAGTCTCCAACTTGGTCTTGGTCTTTACTGCTGATGATCTTAGACCAAAGAGTAAGTGCTTGCCTCCTGCATTTCCTTATATATACACCTATAGGGGGAAATTCCCTGCAGACCAACATTAAGGGTCTAGTTCACCTGCTGTCTGAACTTAATATTGCCCAACTATTTACAGGAAATATAATTTATCTCCTTACATGCCAGTCTTTTGACCTGAGATGGTCTAAACACCAATATCACAACATTTATTGATTCAATGGAATGTAAGAATTAATTATTTGAAATGACAGTGTAATTTAGTAATAAAAACAATACCATATAAATCATGACAGAATAATCTATATATAGGTTTATACACTTAATAAATTGTGATGGGAGCTATCTAAAGAAGGCAGAGGACCTCCAGAGGTTGCTGAAGATGCTGGACATTATTGGACAAAGCTGGAGAAACACAATAAATATTTCTGTATTACATTCCTCCAGTGCTTTCAAAGGCTGTTATATCTTGACTGGGAGTTGGGCATCCCAGTTTTAGAGCCCACCTAGAAAGAAGCTCAGTTGTCTAGCAAAAGCAATTGAGAGGCCACACCTTTTGCATTCTTTTGCTCTAATAACACCTGCCTTGTCACAGTCTAGGCAGATATATTTATCAAATCAATAGCTCCCACAATCATGACTTTGCCTGCAAGAACCATGGTTTTGGGGTCCTTCTTTATTGAAAAAATTCTCCCTGACTTTTCTGAACTGTAGCAACTAGATACTCAGTTCATGTTGATGTTGTATTCTAGTGCTAGTTCAAAAGCTTAATGGAGGAGTAATCAGATAACATATTATAACAGAGAAACCTTGAAGCCAGAATGTTCGTTATACAAACTGACATGTAGTTGGGGAGCTCCTGTGGGGTTAATTTTAGTATTTGTATCATTGTCTGTGACTTCACCGGGTAGTGCTATTGGGGAATTATAGCACAGAAGAAATAAATGGTGGAATAAATAGGGAAGAGAAGTAATGTGCGCCATCAACAACCCAATCATCTGTAAAACTGTACTACCGTTATAAGTATGTTTGTATGCATTAGGGATGCTCCATGTTTTGCTGTTTTGTACACTGCTCTCAAATTGCACTGAATGGTATCTGTTTTTTTTGTATATTGTATGTTGAAATGCTTAATGTATATTGTTTTTAGTAATCACTGCGTACTTGTATACAGTTGAGATGACAATAAAACTTGATTTGATTTTAACAACCTGGTCCTTAAAAATGTTTCTTGATGGCAAGGTTATTGATAGGGAAGGCAGGTTTTCTGTTTACAGAAAAGGTGGCAACCCTAGGGTGCATATATACTAATAATTATAATATTGCATGTGGAGACTTATTTATCAACATTCACATTTTAGTGCTTTTAGAGGTTTTTGAAACCGCGACTAAACTCACTTTCTCTAAAAACATAAATGTCATGAGATTTATTAAAAGATCCAAATTTAAAAAGTGGGAATGAAAAAAGTACTGAACTATCAGGAAAAAAATAAAGATACCTCCAAAACCTCTTGTTTTTTGGACATTTACTAGCCAAAAAAAATCTGAAAACCTCTAAAAGTCTGAATTGATTACTAATTGTCCAATAAGATCAATGCAGCTCCCATTGACTTCTATAGGACGTCAACAATTGGCAAATTTTAATATTAAAATGTTTGGTGTTTTCACACTTGGGGGCAGATTTATCTAAGGTCTAGGTGAATTTTCGAATGAAAAAAGTCAAATTTCAAGCTACTTCGACTAGGGAATAGTCCCAATTCGATTCAAATTTGAAATAAATTCAAAGATTCGAATATTGAAATTTATCATGTACTGTCTCTTTAAAAATTCAAAGGATTTTTTTGGGAAAAACTATGAATCGAAATCGATTGCGCTATTAATTGGATTCAAACTATTCCAATTTTGCCAAATACGAACCTATTCGATCGAAAACTGACCTATTCAACCCAATTCGAAATTCGACCCCTGATAAATATGCCCCTTGATAAATCTCACATTTTTGAGCTTTTAAAAAAATATAGGATAACCAAGATTCTGCCTTTTTCAGCAGGATTCACATTCTACCAAATTCTAGTGCCTGGCCACACTGAATTCCAACACACAGTTCTCTTTCTACCTCATCTCCCTAATTTACATACACAAATTCTGATTTAGATTCGGACCAGTATTTGGCTGAATCTTTAACAAAGATTCAGCCAAATCCTAAAATAGTGGATTCATATTCATAAAATACACAACAAAACCCACACATTATCATCATAAAATAATGCCATTGAATCTTTTGAATGGCCTTGTAATACAAAAGAGGCAGCAATGCCTTTGCTTTAGTAACTAGACACTGTAGTTATAGTTATACAATACTTTTTTTTATTCGAAAAATGTGATGTTCCTTCAGTTTTTGGTACAATATGATTTTTGTAATTGCTATATTGTAATATTTTCTACTAAAGACATGTGCTTTTTTTATGTGCAGACTAGTAATGTGTGACCTCTGTATTTTCATAGAATTTCTTGTGTACCCTGCCAAGCTGATTTCAGAACAAAGTTCTATTTTATTAGAAATTGTGGGTGTTGTAATGTTGGTAGAAAAACACCAAGTTTGACATTTTTAAGAAGTGGTTTTAAAATCCATAGACTGTAGTAGATCAAAAAATGTAAAGCATCTGAATAATTTTTATACTTCATTTAATGGGTTTTTATCAGCACTTGGAACAAATATATTTATCTCAGCTATAGTTTACCTTGTAGGGCAACTATTTGACAGAAAACAAGAGTGTTTATTTACAAACACAATGTTCTTTCCTAAAATTCCACTGTAATTATAGACACCATGCTAAGATATGTGCAGCACAACTTGCTCACATCTTACCAATGTTGACCCAAATTAGTGGCGCATGCTGAGTTTGTGTTGGAATGGTGCCACTTCAAGTGCATGTCCACTTCATCAGAGCAGGCTGAAGGGGCATATTGGTGCTAGCTTCAGGCTGCAAAGGTTGAGGTACAAATATCTTTCTCAATTGTGTCAATGCTGCCAAATTTTGCATCCAAAGTAGCACTTTGCACTTGTGGTATAATTGCCATATTAAATTAAAAAAGTGGGTCAAATCATGTCATGTATAAAAAAAATCATATCTTGAGAGTCTGGGAATTTAGACATATACCTTGATTTATTAATTTTCCTTACATCCCATATGGCAGCAACCAGGAGAGATATATTTTGTCCTTACTGCCATGTAGGCCCCACCCATAAATAGAACCAACCAGTAAGAAACCTCAGTGGTTTTTTTTCCTACATGCTGTAGGCAAGTGGTATTTTTCTTTGTGTGACTAACATTCTTTTTCTTCTGGGGTTCTCCGGGTCCCTAGGGGGCTCTATGACCATAGAATTGACTAAAAGGGTGGGTCATTCAGAGGCAAGAGTTATGCCTCTTAGGTTCCTGTGGTGTTTTATGGCTGCCCTCTTTCAAGATGGCCGCAGCAGTCAAAGGACTACTGAAAGTAGCGCATGTATGTCGGATGGCTGATTCTGTAGAAGCGGCTGAGAGCAGTGCAATTGGTCCCTAATGGTATGGGCGGGCACTGAGCGTACCGCTGCAAGTTAACGATGTCATGTCAGGTGCCTGCATAACTTTGCAGGATGTTCGGCGTGATGTAGCTATTTAAAGTGGTGACGTGTTTTTAGCGTGCCAACTATTACACAAGCAAGGTTTGAATACACACTATTTTTTTGCTCTATTGTGCTAAAGAATTCTGTATTGGCACAGCCTCCTGGGTAGGCTGTAAGGTATTGGGGACCATGTTCTTGTTGAGCTGTTACTGTTGTGCACACTTATGCAGCCATTAACCTGCTGTTTTCCTTGCAGATGTTCACCCCTCATTCTAATGCTCCTCCCGCAAATAAGCAAAGGAAGTCCAGGCGTTTGCAATGCAGGTCATGTGAGGAACCTTTGCAGGATGATTATGACAAGAGGTTCTGTAGAACCTGTTAAGAGCATTTGGCACAAAACTAAAATGGCAATCTGAGTCTGCTGGCAGGATTAAAGACTTTATTAAAATAACTGTGCAAGATCTGTGTTCTCAGATGCAACTTAAAACTGCCTGTCTTTCACTTTAGTTGGGGTTTGTTACCTAGAGGTACTTTGAGTCCTACATATACAGTCAATATTGAAGATTCATCTTCTGAAGAGGAAGAGACCTTGGCTTAGAGTACGTCTAAGATAGCTAAAATAGTGAGATTTACCATTGATATTTTTCTCTCACCAGAACTTCCCATCCAGATTACTTGGATGCAATTTTCCATTGGTCTACCAATTTGCACCCATTTCAATGTTACCAAAGGTACTCAGAAAGATTAGGGAGGAACAAGTTCAGGTCATCTTGATAGCTCCCTTCTGGCCCAAGAGGAGCTGGTTTTCCTTCCTAATGAATATGTTCAGACAGAATTATTGAATAATCCTTCAGATTCTGACTTTGTTGAACCAAGGGAAAATATTATGCCAGGATCTCTGCAGACTGCAAATAACAAACAATTAAAAAAATGAAGCACCTAGGAAACTAATGTCCATAATTAAAAAAATCACTGTTTATTATCCAATATTAAAAATCTTATTAGCATTTCACAAACATAATTTTGGCTGTCCCCTTCTCGCTTTTCATGGCTTCCCACCACTTCCTCAGAAGCTATAGTCAGCCTTCCCCACACCATCCTTAAAACTCAAAAAAAACTCCATAAAACCCATACAACTCGTTAACCCTATATGTGTAATTACATACATATTTCCATTCCTAAATGTAACATTTGACATCAATAAAATACATTTTACCTACAACAATCGTAACTATATTCCCCTTTCTAGGTATAAAATTTAACATTGTTACAATTACATAGATTTACCCTGCAGCAATAGTAACTATATTAATTTAACACATCTATTTATCACTGGAAAATAATAGCATATTATATTAAAACTACCACTTAACTAATGAATGGGAATCAATGGGAATAAACGGCCCAATTAAATCAACACAAATCCATCAAATAGCAAGTTCAGTTAAAGCATGATATCTACCTTCTCTATACATACCTCGATTAATTTCCATGGTTTCCAGTTGGTGAATCCAAAATGCTTCCCTCACTAAACGGAAGAAGTTACATAAAAATGATATGATGAACCACCCTCCAGTATGATTTTGTACAACTTACAGTAAGGAGGCTTGATCTATCAATCGTAGCGTTAAAAAATATTGGGGAATGTTGCTCGAGGACCCTGTTCTAGCTAAAGCTCTAGTTAAAGAATGGACATTAGTTTCCTCTGTGCTTTGTTTTTGAATTGTACGGCAAAAGATCGTAAATGTTTTTTAGGGTACCCGGCTTCCCCCCTACATTTCCTTACATATGGCACATAAACTATACACTGGGCACATGTGTAGGGCAATATAACAATTTTATTTTATTAAGGTTCCCTGGGCTTGTGTAGTGTAATGTATTTGCTGCAACATATACGTCCATTGAAATTTAACTTCCTGCCGTATGCAAATTAGCCAAAGCTAGCGCAACTTCGCTTTGCTTGCCGAATTAACGATAGCAAAACTTTGCCGTCGTTCGTCGCCCTGGACGCAACTTCGCATTTTTGTGAATTAGCGTTGTCCTGGTGAATTTTCACCTGGCGAAGTGTGAAGATCTGAGCGAAGCCGTCGCTGGCGAATTTCCACAGGTTAGTGAATTTGCCCCTCAGAATCTGTCTACAGAAGTCATCAACATTCTTTTGAAGTCTAGGACATTTCTACAAATAAGATTTATTCCAGAGTCTGGAGGATTTTCCTCTCCTGGTGCCTAAGAAATCAGGTTTCTACAGAGCAGCCACCTATAGCTTTTCTCCTAAAATTCCTTCAAGAAGGGTTTGATAAAGGCCTGGCAGTAACTCATTGAAACTGCAGATATCAGCTATTTCTGCCTTGTTGAGTAAAAATCTCTCTTCAATCCCTCTGATTGAAAGGTTCATCCCTTTCCCTAGTTTTACAGAAGTTATGCAAAGAACCATATGAACCCTTAGAAAGCTGTTCTTTCTCATAGCTATTACCTTGGCTAAACTAATTGGTGAAATTCAGGCACTATCAATAAAAAATCCTTATTTAACCTTTTTTCCAGCCAAGGTGGTATTTAGAGTAAACCCTTACCATCCTTTAGAACAAAAGTTTGCTTCTTTTCCAATCTGAATCAGGAATTTATTCTTCCTGATTTCAGGAGACTAAATAGAACTAGATCTTTTGGATGTAGGGAGAGCACTTAAAACCTATATAAGCAATTCTAAAGATTTCAGGAAACAAGAGAACCTTTTTATTAGCTTCATGAGGAAGAACAAGGCTATCAAAGCTTCCAGACATTCTTTAGCTCATTGGATCAAATATACTATTCAGATGGCATACATTAGAGAGAATCTCACTCCTCCTTTGAAGGTCAGGGCCCACGCCACTAGAAAAGTTGCTATTTCATGGACAAAGATTGCTGATGTCTCTATTGTCCACATTTGGTAGAGCAGCTACTTGGTGAAATCCAGACACCTTTATTCAGCACTATAAGGTGGACATCTTAGCAGCTCAGGAAGTATCCTTTGGCAGTAGAATTATCAAGAGGTCAATGTAACCAGTAAACCCACCCTAACTACTGGCTATCTCTTATGGTTGCTACTGTATGGAATGTAATGGAATGAGTACATTTATACTTACCAACATTTACTTTTTCCTGAGTTCGTTCGGCAGCAATGATTCTGGTGTATGTTTACTTTTTTACACTGAGGTTTCATATTGGTTGGTTCTAGTTATGGCTAAAGAAAATATAACGCTTTCTTTCCACTTGGCCTATATGGCAGGAAGGCCAAAATACATATTTCCTGGTTATGTTCCTGTGTAAAATGTATAATGAAATAGTAACATTCTTAACAAGTCAGATACAATTGTGTAGGTCTGGCCAGACCATGACTTTTTTGATAAACTTGAAATTGGAAAAATTCTAGATTGCCTTATTCTTGCCCTGAAAATCTTGGATTGTAGAAAAAATGTTATTCAATTTTCATAAATTTGCTGTGTCAGGCACACTGCTCCACTGGTGACTTTATGTCCACTGCCTCAAGCAATCTGCTCTGCTTATTGATAATCTCTTCAGTGCTTGTGCTTACAGTATTTCTGGGAAAAGTAGGGTAATTTGATAAACATTTCAGCTGTCATTTCAGCACTATGGCCAGTAAGACCATGTGGACCATTGAAGCATTTTCTGCTGACTGTCTCTCTTCTAGTGTCTAGGGCCCAATAAAATGTGGGTAAATATAAACATCAATAGAGATCTCCTTTCTTTCTGTTGGTGTCTGGGAAGCAGCATATTCAGCCTGACTTACTGGATCCTAATTTGTGAACAGTGGGTTGCTCCTTAGGTTGGGCTATTTTG
This sequence comes from Xenopus laevis, assembly GCF_017654675.1. Taxonomy (NCBI): domain Eukaryota; kingdom Metazoa; phylum Chordata; class Amphibia; order Anura; family Pipidae; genus Xenopus; species Xenopus laevis. The sequence goes on along the minus strand of NC_054378.1, from coordinate 68,442,993 downwards.
GGCTAAGAAAGTCAACCCTGTATGCAGGTTGTGGGTATAATAGTTGTGACCGGCTTATCACTGTTCTTATTTTTTATGTGCTTCACAGCAAGTTTGAATAACATTTATTATTGACTGATGCATATTCAGTTACATGACTTTGTGCTTTTATCAGGGATCTGAATTCGCTAAATGGATGTGATTTAGTTGTAGCCCATTGGGGATAGTACAAATGTTGTTACAAAAAATTGTGTTTCTCATATAAGTCAGTAAAGAGAGAAAATGCAGAGCTATCCTAAGGGGCTAGTTGCTGACAAATTTATGATGATGAAGTGAGGCTGCCCTGGGAGTGGATGACACAAAATTTTAGTTAGTGAGGTTCTACTAAACTAGAGTGTTATATGTTATATAAACGCTAGTTTCATCCTACTCATGACCTCTAGGCTGAAGAATGAGGTGGGTTGCAATACTAACATACATCATACATTCTTTTTAGAAACAGCTTGAACATTAGCTCTGTAAAGTACTAGTTGTTAAGATGTGCATGTTTAAAACATCCAGCGATTGCATAAGTCTTTGGCACAATACGAAGTTTTGATGTAATGATGTCGTGTCTAAATCCTTTTCAGATATAAAACAGAGAAGCCAAAAACCTTGTTTTCGTTTGTTCTTGTGTTTTTCATTTTAGCGATCATTCCACATTCCAGAGCAGCGAAATATTAAGATTATTTATATCTTTATATTACCAAACAAAAAATGTGAATGCAAAAAGAAAGGTGTATTACTCAACATTTCGGACTAACAAAGAAACTTTCTGCTGGAGTGAAAAAAAAAAGTTTCTGTGTGAGACCAAAATGTTGATATATATTGTATGATTGGCATCTAAAAACTTCTATGCCTCTTAAAGCCTGTGTCTGTGTGCTATAAGCTGCACAGCGATCTCAGGGCTGCAGGAAGTGGCCGGTAGGAAGAAGAAGCAGGTGAGCCTGGTGAGCCTGGCAGAGAGAGCCACATGATAGACAGAGAACTAGGAACTGCTGTTGGGACCAGAAAGCTGGAAGACAGAGAGTGTGAGAGGAGTCAGGATTGGAGAAATCAGCACTTGCAGGGGATTCCCATCTGAGTATCCAAAGGGGCTGGAGTTGGGCTGTGTGTCCATCAGTATAATATTTAAAGTGACAATATCCTAGAGGAGCTAGACTGAGTTAAAGGGCTTTACATTATTTTAGTTACTCAGTAACAGTGTTTAGTTAGTTAGTGAGCCCCTATTGTCACCTTGTTAGGAGTGATTTTTGTATTAGCTGGTCATTTACTTTTAGATAAAAATGTATTATGTTTACCAAAGTCTGTGTGTTTTCCTAGTGGGACCGACTGTACAGTAGGTACATTCCTGGATCCCACTAGGTGGAGGCACTGTGCTAATAAGTACCAGGAGCCAGTCTCTCCTAATACCACTGTGAAATGGCACTTGTTTGTCCTCCCGTGCCATCAGGTAAGCACCACATCTGGAGTGTTGACAGAAGGGGTGTTGAGAAGGTTACATACAGTATATATATATATATATATATATATATATATATATATATATATATATATATATAGCGCTCCAGACTCCATCTGCACCATTTCCAAGATGGTAGCGCCCATGGCCAACTTCTACAGATTCGGCAAGGGAACCGCAGTGCCAGTTACTACACCATTGATTTCAGAACTTTGATGGCTGAAATTAACTGGAACAACGAGGCTTATGCACTGGTGTTCTATCAAGGCTTTTCTACCAGACTCAAAGACGACTTAATCTCCAGGGATCATCCTGAATCATTGGAAGACCTGATTGCTCTCTTCATCAAAGTAGACACCTGTCTTAGAGAGCACCAGTCCGATAATGAGCAAAGCAAATTATTCCTGCCTGTTCTGGCACCATGCTTTCAGAGACCCCTCCTTCCTAGTTCTGTCACTCCTCCTCCTGTTACTCCCTTGGAAGAACCTATGCAGATTGGTTGAATGCATCTCTCTGAACAAGAAAAGCTCCTTAGACGTTTGGCTGGTCTATGCCTATGCACATATGGTAAATGTGCCCCTAAGTAGTAAGTTCTGCCTTGATTGCTTTCTTTCAGCCTGAATAATTGGTCAAGTTTCCACACCTGGAGCGGGGTTTTTGAGAGCACAACTACCATTCCCCAGTCATCTTTATATTTTCTGCAGAACCATTTGGAGATGTTGATAGCCTTTCTGACATATAAGTTTTTTTCGATCAAATATTAGCCATTCAAATTTTTTCTTGAATAACTTAACAGTTGAATTGTGAGTATATTTGGATTAAAACATATTCACATGAATTTGAAATTGGACCTTTGATAAATGGGCCTCTAAGAGATAGGGATCGCTAACAGAAATTATTTTATTTAAACAATTTAGTGGGATCTGAGCCACTCTGTGAATCAATGCTATCTGCAGATACTCTGTGAACCATATTTACATATTATGCTTACAAGCAGAATAAAACAAGTTACATCAAAAACCTCGCACCTCCTCATATACTTAATAATAAACATGTAAAGCAGCAGCGGGCTTGGAGAATACATAATTAATAGCACATAGGGACCGATTTACAAATAGTAATGCAATTACCAGTTGCAACCAATCTGGTTTTGATCTCATTTTGTACCTTGTTGATCGATTGCTTTTGGCAACTGCACTTGTGCAATTTAGAAACTATGTTTGTAAATTAGCCCCACTGTTGGCAGCTATGCCATCAGTAACAGTCATATGATTAAGTTCAGCTAAAAAATGCTCGAGGGAAATGGGAAGCTTGATCCAAAAAGCATGAAAAAATCTTTTAAACTATTGAAACCTCACTAAAGTATTTCACAAGCAGTCTATTTTGAATGTTCCCTTTTGCAGCTTTCTAAAAAAATCCATTTACAAATTTAATGGGACAGTTTCTAGTTATAAAACATGGTAGAGAGAAACTGCCATCATTGTTTTTTCCCTTAATGCTCTTTCCATCACTGATTGTGTTCTAAATCATAATCATTTGGGCAGATAACTTTAATAGCAAAGAACATTAATGGGGGAATGTAATAAAAGTTGGTAATGGAAACGAAAAGTTATGCCTTTGTGCAAACAAATTTTGCTTTGCGCAAATTTAATATAGCTTTTGTGAACCCAGAAACTGTTTAGCGACCACTTCCGATAGTGGAAGACCGTTTGCGAATTTTATAGTTTGCACAATGCGCAGTAAATGTTATAAAACGTATTACTGAAAAAGTCGTTATGTTTGCTCCAAAAGATTACGACATCTTTAAGCACTTCTTTAGAGTGCGCAAATATACTTCACAATGCCTAATTAAAATTAGCAATGCAATAACAGTTTAAGGAACAATATTACATTGCAAATTTTTTTTCTCTTTGCAACTTTAACTACAGTCCCCCCTAAAAGACTTGACTGATTCATTTCTTTATTAACAATTATTGTTCAAATTAATCAAAAACTAGTTGTTCAATGGCAGTCATATACATAATGTTAATATGTAGTTACAACTGTAATGTTCATAAAGCAATTGTTGAACTCATTGTGCCCCATAGACTGAAGTGTTCCAGTTAACATATAGGGGCCCATTTACTTAGCTCGAGTGAAGGAATAGAGGAAAAAAAACTTCGATCGATGGATTAAAATCCTTCGAATCTAACGATTCGAAGGATTTTTTTTTTTTATTTAAATTTTTTATTTAGCAAATTTTTACAAGACAGACCAAGTGACATAAATAGTGACAGAAATATAAATAGAAACATGATAAAAAGTAGATAGAAATATCACAAAGTAGATTAAAAATATTAAAGTTACAAATAACGTACACTTCCAATGTTCCCACACTAGACCCGCGAACCATTTCTTTAGCAGTCGGGCTACAAACAGCAATTGCCCTTTTATTATTCCATCTTAATACATTACCAAAACCAAAACCCCAGATAAATCATGTTTATACCCAAAAAGATCCTCTCTTTGCTTTTCTATTGGCCCCTTTTATGCTTATTTGTTTAGAAACCTAATCCATGGTTCCCAAATTTCCCAGTATTTATTACTCTTATTGTGAATGATATGTGTTATTTCTTCCATCTTCCTAGTATCCTCTACAACCCGTTGCCACTCCATATAACTCAGAGGCGCTGACTCTTTCCAATGTTTTGGGATTACTGACCTAGCAGCATCAAGCAAATGCAAGGTAAGTGGGTCCCTTAATAAACCATTTTTAACCGTATCCAAGTTTAACAATATCAAGGGAACATATTCCACCCTTATATTAATTTTCGTTACTTCTTTTATTACTTTCAGGATATTACCCCAATAACCGTGCAAATCCTTGCACTTACACCAAATGTGGGCATGTGTCCCCTTCTCCAAACCACATCTCCAGCATAACTCTGTATATTCCAGATACATCCTGTTCAATTTAGCTGGTGTAAGATGCCATCTAGTAACAATTTTGAAATTCATTTCCCTCACTCTGCCCTCGATGATTTGTGTGTTAGTAATTGGATCTTATTCCATTCGAAGGATTTAATCGTTCGATCGAACGATTTTTGGTTCGATCGTTCGATCGAACGAATTTCGGTAAATCCTTCGACTTCGATATTCGAAGTCGAAGGATTTCAATTCGGCAGTCGAATATCGAGGGTTAATTAACACTCGATATTCGACCTTAAGTAAATTTGCCCCTTACTGTATATCTTTATACCAGATGTTACAAATGCATACCTATAAATGCTATGTCAATTATTAACAAGCCCTCTTCGCAAATGCAGATTGTGTCTAAAAAGTTTTATATCTTAGATATGTTTCATAATCATTCTTTCTGATAGCAACTCATAACAGACCCTTGGTAGCCAATTTATTTGTTGACCAAAATTGAAATATCCCAATTTTATATTCACAATACTACTAGCCTTATTTGAATAAGAAAATTTTATTTTAAATAAAATTACTAGAATTTTGCTTACATTATGCAAAGATTGGGCTGGTATGCTTTCATTTAAAAGGTTTTAAAATTGCTCTTGCGTTCCAAATGATAATTTGTGTGCCATATATTAAGGGTATTTTCAATCAACCCTTACACAATCAAAAATGAACAATTTAACACTCCCTTTCAGGTCAGTGAAACAAGATCTAAGGGAATTATACTATATTATTTTTCAACTAAAAAAGAAAAATTGGAAGATATGAAATGAATACCAGATCTGCAAATCAAAACGTGTATAGTGTTAAAACACAAATTGGTGTATGCATACCAGTTTTTTAAAATTACGCACAGGTTTCTAAAAAGCATGCACAAAGGAAATATTTTTGCAAACACAGCCAAGAAGAAGAAGGAACATTGACATACACTAGTTTTATAAGATGTCTCCAGTACAAAATAAGCAGTACAAGAGAGAGGAGAGGTTATACAACAGAAAAGACAATTCTATTTATTGCTTTTGATTATAGCTACAGTAATGTAAATCTCTGTAAAACCAGACAGGCGAACAAGATATTAAGTGGTGGAGAAAATGATTAGTGATGAACACACTTGCAGCGTCTCACTTTGCATAAAAGTTGAAGACAATGTGGAAAGTTTGACGACTTCATGAAATTAAAGCAAATCTATATTGCTGTTAAGGTTCTTTGGGAGAAATGTAAAAGAATTCGCAATGTATTATTCTTCGCTAGGCTTTTATTGCATTGCAAATCTTAATTGTGCATTGCAAACCTTTAACACCCACTCTGGAGTTTCGTTAAATATTTTGTTTCAAAAAATGGTTTGTGATTGCAAAGTTTTATTACGTACACTGCGAACTTTCGCAAAAGTAATTTGGGCTCAAACTTTGGGAGGAAGTCGTTGAGGTCTTTAATCCGTCAAAAATGGCACTAACATGGTCGCTAACATTCACAAAGGTGTATGTGGATGTTTTTTGCACTAATGAAACAAATTACATCCCCCTTTAACTCTGCAATAGCATATATATATTGCCCTACCTTGTAAGAATAGCTCATTTCCACTATGCTACAGTATAACTGTTTTCCACTATGTTTTAACTCTTCATAGAAAAAAGGCCCATTGAAGCCAGTTTCTTCCAAACATGGTGTCTGGAAAGCTCCTTAGATTGGGCAGGGGAGGACTCCAATCCTATTGGTTGATGCAGAAGACAAGTAATACATAATAATGATATCTGTGCTTTTTCCTAAGCAAAAAGCTGTTTTTTTTTTGGGGGGGGGGGGTTAAAACAGACAGCATGACAAACTTCTAGAACAGATTCACAATACGCTTTACCACTGCCAATACCAAAAATGTTGCCACACAACTGTACCTGGCAAAATTATATATTCATCTCTAAGAATGAGCAATTCCCCCTTTTTTATAGAGGTACTGTAGATAATTGTGCAAAATGTATCCAAAGCTTATCTGCCCATAGACAACAAGAAATATTTGTATAGACAGGAAGACACCCATTGTTTATTGGGATCTGTTTATAGTAGAGAAGAATGATGATGATTAAATATGCTGTCAAATTGAATTATATAATTGGGTTGCCAGGAGAGAGTGGAGTGACTGGGTGGATAATGTTTGACCCTATAGTCAAGTACTCTCTCTAACATTGGAACATGTATACTGTATGTGTTAAGAGCAAATTTTTTTGAAACTGTGCCAAAAATTTGCTGCGAAAAAAATTGCCACAGCAAAAAAGTCACGCCTAGACAAAAAAGTCGCCTTATGAAAAAAAGGCCATTAACTTTAATGCATTTATATAAAAAAAAGTCGCCTCGCACAGAAAAAAAACACCCATTGGGGCAAATTCACTTAAGGGCGAAATTTTGAGAAAGCTTTGCCACACTTTACACTATTTGCCAGGTGCAAATTCGCTACTATGCTAATTCACTAAAATGTGCAGTTGCATCTCTGCAGCTGAACGCTGGCTACGTTTCTGATACTTTGAGCATTCTATGCAGTGTTCTGGACTGAGTGCTAACTCCTTAATGCACCCCATCCTAGCAACCCTTATTCCTCACCAACACCCTAGTTCAGCTCCTTTTTCCTATCTCCCAAAATGTAAAAAACTAAAGTGTTTGTATTAGATTTATATTTTACATTTCGTTTGTTCTTGTGTTTCTGGACATTGTATTCTGCTTAATGCTACTATCATTTAAAATATCAAATTTACTGTATTAAATAAAAGTGCCTCCTATTTTCACTTTTTACATCTCCAGCAAGTAGGATTTTATAATATATATCTCCTTTTAAAACAGCCCCTTGAATATGTGCACTGTGTTTGCCTGGAAGGCATATTTAACTATTGCAAACATACCAGGCACTTTCAATTACTTAACTAAACTACATTTACTAAGTACTGTAACTGGAATCTCCTGCTAATGAGTGATTTCCCTGCAGCTGGAATGTTAACTTGAAAAGCTTGATGTTCAGGCATCTGCAACCAGAGGCACTGGGCTGTTAATAATGGATATCTTCAAACATGTCAGGCAGTGAAGGGTGGAATTCAGTATGACTGAAATCTTTTAAAAACATAGCTAATGATTGATATAAGCCTAGCAAAATACTTGTTGTCCTTATTCCATACACCATAAATAAGACATTACACAATGCAAATGAAAAATAGTTTGTCTGATTTTATATGCCATATGAGATTTAAACAAATTTGAATTGAACTGTATAGCAAAAGGAGAGCCACGCTTTCAAAGGACAGTTATACATACTTTCCATTTACTACTTTTTAGGTTTCAGTACGGTTATGTATGCAGTGATTTCTTACGCTAATTGCTTCAGAATAAGAAATCAGTAATTAATAGTGATGGGCGAATAAATTTGACTAGCACAAATCTGCAGTGAATTTCCTCATTTCCCCGACAGCGAATAAATTCGACAGCGTCCAAAAATTTTGGACATACGCCCAAAAAGTCGCTTGCGTTAAAACCGCTGAGCGTCAACACTATTCAGACACCCATTGACTTTAATGTCTGCATCGAAACTGCTGCGAGCTACTCTTCTGACACGCGTCCAATTTTTCTCCGTTCCGTGAATTTTGTGGGAAATTCGCAAATTTTTCGGCGAAGCAAAATGGGAGAAATTCGCCCATCAATATTAATTAAACAATGTACATTTGCTTATGATTCAATAAAAGTGTTTCATAGCTTTTAAGAGGCAATTCTACTTTAAAGTATAAATATAATTATAACTATAAATATGGTAGAACATGTCAAGTAGTTTTGCAGTTCTCAGCATTTTTGTACCAACAAATAGCTGATCACTCTCAGTCTCAGTTTGTAAAAATGTATGATCAAAATTACTTTTAATGATTGTGTTTTGTTTTTCCTGAATCATATTCACATTAATCACAACACATTGTTGACTAGAAAGAGGAAATATCTACCAACAGTAAGTAGTCTTTACATAATTTCAAAAACCACAATTTCTCTGAAGGCATTAAAAGGGATTAAATACATGCAGATTTCCTATAGTTCTTCTTTAATGCAAAACTACTAACATATGAGTTACTTTAACATGCAATGGCACAGCACTGCATTTTTGGACATCAAAGAATATGTTCCCACAGCCAATACATAGAAGCAATTTCCCAGCATTTTCATTCCTTAACAGTTACTTGACTTGCATCTACTATGTTACGAAACTGATGTGAGTACAAAGAAAATTGGCATCCCTGATTCTTTATGACAAAGAAAACGCAATGGAAAATAAGGTGAGAGGGAGATAGAAGTAAACATGCACCTCTATCCTATCCCATCTAAACTTGTGTAGTGGGGTCCAAACACATTTTTAAAATAGTGATGATGTTACTAGTAGAAATAAAAAGGTTCCTCTGTTAAAGGGGACCTGTCACTTTCCACATCCTTTTTTATGATGTTAGCCAAGCAAAATAAACTTTACTTACACTATAAAAGTGATTTAAATCTTTGGTTTCAGTCTTGGTCTTGGAATTTACAATCACAACAACTAGGCAGGAGCCATTTTGTGGACATAGTTTGTGGGAAGCTGTGCATTATGTCAGAATCTTGTTTATGTGCCATAATTGGGCACCTGATGCCCATACACATGCAGTGGCTACACATTTAGATGGTGAGGAGGGAGGGGGAATGTGAGGAGGGCAGTGACATCTAGAAAGTGCAGAATGGAAAATGAAAGTAATTGCCTGCCCCTCGTCTGTGCCCAAGCATAGAGGAGAGGCAGGCAAAATAAGATTGGCAGCTGAGACTTCTAAACAAGTTTATAACCAGAATGGAATTTAAAAAAAAAATTATGGTTGCAAAGGTAAACCTTTTTGCAAATTTAGTTTGACTATACTAGGGTGGTCTGCATTTACGTTTTTTGGGTTTCATGTTTAATTTGAAAAGGACAAGAAATTTGATTTACTTTTCATATCCTGTGTGCCATGTAGTTTTCATGTAAATTTATAATAATCCATGGACAATAATCTTCTCTGCCCCCACTAAATGATGGTGCTGGAGTAATAGCTATAATCCACACACAAAAATGCCAACCTTTAACAGAACATACTTTCATATTTCAAAGTTATGATTTTCAAGTCCAAACCTAACACAATGAGGCAAGCTATACTGTTCAGCAAAGTACATACATGGTTTTAAGTTTGGTGTATGATTATATTTTCCTTTGTTTACTTAAATATATTCAGTTACAAGCAAAGGCTTCTCTCTGAGGCTACATCATGTTAGGTTTTTACCTTCCTCTTGATAACCTAGAAGCAATTATTTTAACCATATGCTAAACTTGATGGTCCTGAACCATTTCAGCCTCTACTCAAATGTATTGTAGCTATGGTTTGGCTGTTTAGCTATTTTTTCCTAAGTTAAAGTTAACGTTAAAAACAAGAGATTCTTTGAAACCAAAAAATGTATCTTCAAAATATAAGAATTTCTAATAGTGATGGGCGAATCTGTCTCGTTTCGATTCGCCGAATAATTTGCGAAAAGCATTGAAGTCAATGGCCATCAAAATAATTTTGACGTGCAACAATTTTTGATACAAGCGACAATTTTTATAAACTTTTTATATTACTATTTTGTCCAAATGCATTAAAGTCAATGGGCGTCCGAATAATTTTGACGCGCAACAAATTTTTGACACAGTTTGCAAAAACATTTGCTGCCAGCAAAACGTGGAAATTTGCTGCAAATCCATGCCTGCCAAATTTATTTTGCCCATCACTTATTTCTAATGCACAGCTGTCAAAAGAGAAAATTATTTTGTAAAGGCCTCTACAGTATATAATATAAAGGCGTGATCTCTTGCAACTGGACATTGCTTTGGCAGGTAAAATGAATGCAGATGCAGGGTTGGACTGGGGGGTCCGGGGCCCACCGGGACTACTGTCCAGGGCCCCCTCCGATGACGCACCGAGCATGCATGCGCGAAGGCGCTGCTCGGTGTGCATGTGTGTAGGCGAAGCTCGGCGAATCAGCAAAATGTGCTGCGCGCATGCACAGATGGCGCTGCGCGGCACATAGAAAAATATCAGATACGATCTGGACAGGGGACTGGCCCAGCGCGGGCCCATTAAGGGTCGGGGGACCGCCGGGTTATTTCCTGGTATCCCGTCTGGCCAGTCCGACATTGTGCAGATGCAACACTTTCCCCTTTTTTTCTCTTTCTTGATGTAGCATTTTCTGTAACTTTGTGACTCATTGACTGATTCCTAACTGGTATAAACATCATCTCACAAACTCTTGGATTGTGGTCCAATCAAGACACAAGGAAATGATGCATGTAATCTGCAAATGCCATGGAAATCTAATTTAAAAGGCCCACAGAAGCCAAGGGCCTTATCTGTTTGTAGATCCACACTGTCTGTCAGTACACACTTTCGTAATTCTTTTACAGTATGTTATTCAACTATTGGCCTGTCCTGATCCTGCCTTGATCTCTTCTGCCATGGATTCTACAACCTGGTGTTAAACTTGTGATGCTTGGCTTGAACTTTTACCAACCTAAGCTGCCCTACCTATAACAGATTTCCATGTACAGTATCAGCCTTGTCTATGCTGCCTGTGTCTATATAAAGTGTATATCCTATTAGCAAATACCTTCTCTCCCAATGCTATAATTCCTACTTCTTCCTTAGTCTACACATCCAGACTGTGGCCAACAGCCCTGACAGGTTTGCAATAAAATTTGTACTTGACAGCAGCTTCCACTGTCCCTGTGATAGTAGCTTGCTTAAAAAAGGATGGTCAGCTTAAAAGATGTTATATAAAAGGATGGTTTAACATAATATACACTAAGCACTGTATAAAGCTGTGTAAAAAGTAATGATAGAATACAATTTACACCTTAACTCACCCTAGTAAATGGTATAAAATTCCTCATTAAACTCTTATAAAGCCAAGCAACAATTTTGTTCTGAATTAGGATAATAATTATGATTGTCATTTCAATTGGTACTGTAGTTACATTTGCGTGAATGTGAAAAATTAAGGGAGGAGTTCACAAAAAATGACCTCCTAATATGACACAGATAATTGTATTCAAAAGAAATGGACACAGATGAGGCCTAAGCCGATGGCAAACAAAGAATAAAGAATGTGAATATACTGCACCTCTCTCCTCTCTCTTTCTGATTCTCCTGCCTTGCTGGTGCAGATCTCCCTAGACAGTCATCACTCGTCAGTACAATGTAGATAAAGTCGCACAGTCACCATATATGTTGCAGGTGGGGAGCTTACCTCTTTTATTGTGACCACCTGTGCATCAATGTTTCGTGGGGGGGGGTTAACCCTTCTTTCGTCAGGAAGAATAAAGTGCATGCACATAATACATTTTTGATGTTTCAGTCCCATAAAGTCGCTGGCAACAGACATATTGGGGCATATTTATCAAAGAGTGAAGTTAGAGATTGCCACAGTCCACTAGCGTGAAATAACGCTTCTCTCCATTCATTTCTATGGGATTTTTAAAGGCTTATTTATCAGATGGTGAATTTTCACTTTGATAAATACGCCTTTAAAAATCCCATAGAAATGAATAGAGAGTGGCGGTATTTCACACTAGCTGACTGTGGTGATCTCTAACTTCACTCTTTGATAAATATACCCATAAACCAATAAATATACCAATACATCTACAACTATGAAAATGATGTTGTGCTTATTGTTTGAGCTATACAAATACATAAGTAATAATATTTGTTTGAAAAACATGTTTATCACATGAAAAAAATCAAAGTCAGTTCTACAGTTTTTGAAAAACCACCCCATAAAACCAAGGAAAAAAATGCAAAATACTAATCAGAATCCCATGTGTGTATTTCCATTTGGCTTGAATTAATGCAGAATATCTATACCCACAGTATATTGTAACTATAGAATTTCATGAAAAAAAGTGTTCTTCCTCTTTGCCTGTTAGCCTGCACCTAATTTGACTATTTGACTATTTGACTTTTCCTGAAAGGGGGCCTGACATTTTTGCCTGCTCTGAAACACCATCTGGGTCACATATGTTCAGTGTAGGGGACTTTCAGCATGTACATAGCTAGAGCTTCTGTGTGGTCATAGAGTGGATTATTCTCAGTAGTTTCTCAACATGTACTGCTCCAAAGGGGCACATATCAAAACAGTTGAAAAAAACTAAAGCAAAGGACATGTTTTCTGTATCAAAAGGAATAATGATCTAATGAAGTGGGAAAGCTCAACTTAGCAAGGACTAACAGCTATTGTCTGATAGGTGGTTCATTTCTAGTTACTTAAATAAGACTGAAAATAATAGCTTGTCATTGAGCCTATGGGGCATCTGTAGCAAAGCATATTTTTCTTGTTCCTTCTTGTTACTTGTACTTATAAAGTGTGTCACTAATTGCTGATTTTTTCCTTCCATGTTTAGCTTTCCTAAACTACATTTTCCCGAGTTGTTAAGTTCTGATATCAGGGGGATCAGTACTCTAAATAATGCAGCACAAGAGCCAGCTGGGCAATTCAAGAAAATAGCTTTCATAGGTTAAGCCCAAGGCTCCTCTGAGTTTGCTATAATTTTTTTAAAAAAAGATTATGATTAGAGGTACTTTAGTCCAGGCACGTTTGCTTTCATCGTTCGCCCTCTATTTTTAACTGAGATTTTACAGTCAAAGGCACAATTACATAAACATTCCAGGTATATCCACCCATATTATTAAATATAGTAAATACAGGAGGTAAAATGTGAGCATGCAATAATGCAAATACTTGTTGGGATCAGCAGTATACTATTTCTGATTGAAAAAGTGGAAACTTTTGGTGTAGTCACTAACTCATTTTAGCAAATCTCCAATTCCTGACTTATATAGTAAAGAATAATAAAGGGGAATAAAACTCCAATGGGGGAATGTAATATTGGTCGCTCACCCAAAAATTGTTTGCAATTTGTTCGCAATGTTCAGTAGGATAGCGATTGCCGATTTTATAGTTTGTGATAGTGTGCAGCCCATGTAATAAAAGTTCTGGATGAAAAAGATCTAACATTTGCTCCAAAGGTTTACACCACCTTCAAGCCGGTGATTAAGGTTGGCAATGCGCAAATAAGATTCCAAATGCAATAGAAGTCTAATGAAAAATATTGTATTGCAACATGCAAATATTTATTCACAAATTTGCACATTTTATTACATTTTCCCCCCAAGAGCAGCATTATTGTGGTCAGTATTCTACTGTTATTCAAGCATATTGTGTTAATCTTTAACAAAACATTTCTGGATTTTAAAAGGAAGCTATTTTATAAGAAATATTTGCCTGTAGAACTGTAGCAGACACTCACTTTAGTTTAAGGCCCATAATGTGATTCTGGGAAAAATGGTTTCTAATTTTTAATTATGCGTTTTATTGTCTTGTTAATCGGGTCATTAAGCTTTTTATTCAACAGAAATTGGCAAAAGATTCTATGATAAACTTTAATTAAGTAAAACAGCAGTGAAAAACGCTATGATGAAATGTGCTAGATGCATACAAACAACTTGCATCCATTGCTATAATTCGAATGCTTGTATTAAGTCACCCTGGAAAAGTATAAAGCTTTTTAAAGAAGCTTATAGACAAAGAATGTCTTTAATGATAGCAAAGCAGGTGATAGCCTCTAAATAGGGATGTAGCGAACGTCGGAAAAAAAGTTCGCGAACATATTCGCGAACTTGCGCAAAAACGCGAGCGGTTCGCGAACGGTTCGCGAACCCCATAGACTTCAATGGGAAGGCGAACTTTAACATCTAGAAAAGACATTTCTGGCCAGAAAAATGATTTTAAAGTTGTTTAAAGGGTGCAACGACCTGGACAGTGGCATGCCAGAGGGGGATCAAGGGCAAAAATGTATCTGAAAAATCTGCCTGTGTGTGCTTGGAAGAGATAGTGTAGGGGGAGAGCTGTTAGTGATTTCAGGGACAGATGATAGTAAGTTTGCTGGCTAGTAATCTGCTTGATACTGCTCTGTATTGGAGGGACAGAAGTCTGCAGGGATTTGAGGGACATTTTAGCTTAGGTAGCTTTGCTGGCTAGTAATCTACTGTTCTCTTTAAACAACTGCCATACGTTGACCTTGTAGGCATTGTTTGCCCAGTTTTTTTGGACGCAGCCACTGAAGCACAGTTGCCAGAAAAAATATGCCATATAAATGCTGAAAATAGTCATTTTTCGCCATTACGTAAAATATATTATGGCTGCTTGAAAAAAGTGACTCCGGTGTTTTTTCTGGAGACGGTAATATTATGGATATTTAGACAGAATGGGAACAAGGTCACACAGCTCGATGGCGGGTTGAAGAAAACAGTGTGCAAATAATGCCTACAGGGCAAATAATGCCTAAAAGGTCAACTTATACACTACTACAGCGGTAGTAAAATAAAAAAAGTAAAATAAAAAAAAATGAATATTAAAAAAAAAAAATTAAAGTTGGTGCTGCTGAACTACTAGGAGCAGCAGATTAGCACACCAGTCCCACTCCCCAACACTGCTAGACTAATAGCACTGGGCTCTTATAGTAGTAGTAGTAGTAGTAGTAGTAAAACAACAAAAAAATAAATAAAAGCAGTCCTTACAAGGACTACTGTTATTGCAGCAGTCAGCAGATGAGATCAGAAGCAGGACAGCTGCCCACTGCAGCTACATACAGAGCACTGCAGTAGAAGGTAGATTACTAGCCAGCAAAGCTACCTAAGCTTAAATGTCCCTCAAACCCCTGCAGACTTCTGTCCCTCCAATAACAGAGCAGTATCAAAACGATTACTAGCCAGCAAACTTTCAACTGTCCCTGAAATCACTAACAGGCAGCAGCTCTCTCCCTACACTATCTCTTCAGCACACACAGGCAGAGTGAAAAAACGCTGCAGGGCTTCGGTTTTTATAGGGAAGGGGAGTGGTCCAGGGGAGAGCTTCCTGATTGGCTGCCATGTACCTGCTGGTCTGGGGTGAGAGGGCAAAAAAAAGCGCCAACAATGGCGAACCCAAAATGGCGAACGTCGCGCGACGTTCGCGAACTTCCGGCGAGCGCGAACACCCGATGTTCGCGCGAACAAGTTCGCCGGCGAACAGTTCGCGACATCTCTACCTCTAAAAAAGGAACAAAGTACATTATATGGTCAGAAGTATGCAGACACATGTCTGTCAATATCTAGTGCCCTCTCTTTGCTTCTATAAACAACCTTGACTCTTCTAGTGTTTCCACTAGGTTGGGCAATGATGTTGACAATCAGGCCCTAACTTTCAGTCAACATTCCAATTAATCCCACAGATGTTCAGTTGAGTTCAGGTCAGGGCTCTGTGCAGGCCAATCCAGTTTTCCACTACCATCAGGGGAGTAACTATAGAGGAAACAGACCCTGCGGTTGCAGGGGGGTCCAGGAGGTAAAGGTGCCCCATGAGGCCCTAATTCATATACAATTTAGATAAATATTGGTACAATAAGTCAACCTAGATATTTTGGGGACCTGAAAATGAATTTGCTGTGGGGCCCAGTAATATCTAGTTACAACAACATGCCGTTATTATTAAGAATTCTATTCTATTGCTTCATAATATATGCTATTACACAGGGACTAAGTTTTACCTGCAACTTACTTGCTACTTTCAAGGTTAAAACTCTCAAACAAGGTTGCCTTTTATTGGCCTCCACTGGGATCACCTGACTATAGCTGGAAAGGGTGGGAGCAACAACATGGAGCTGGTCACTGCTCCTGTATAAGCAGCAAGTAAGTTGCAGGTAAAACTTAATCCCTGTGTAAAATTTATAATGAAGCAATAGAATTCTTAATGCATCAGATGAAAATTGCGGAGGAGTGGCCAGATATGGGATGACTTTGATGTAGTTGGCCAACTTAAATATATTGCAATATATGGACAAACAATCCCTGTTTTGTTTAAAGGGTAAGGCATTTTTTAGTAGCTGTATGCACAAAATGTCTCAATGTCTTAAATATTTTGATAACTGGTTGAGTGCAGGTTGTCACGATGAGCGCTCGGCGCTCCCTACCTTACTCCCGGCACGGTGGTGGATCCAAGATGGTGGCGCCCAGGACTACACGTGGGCGCAAGGATGCGGGCGCCGGAGCGCCGGCGCGGTGACGTCACGCGCTGTGGCGCCAAATTCATACTTAAAAGGACGCCGGAGACCCGGGTTCGATGCCCGAGTATAGCTCAATATTATATTGTGTTCCTGGGTTGCCCTACTTGCCTGTTATATCTGTTATTGATCATCTGCCTGTTTCCTGACCTTGAACCTTGCTGCCTGCCATCTTGAACCCTTGCCTGGACTTGACCTCTCTATTGGATTTCCCTTGAATTGTACTTTGCCTGGACTCACTGGAAAAGGACTTCCTCCTTGATCCTTACTACACCCCCCTGTGGGTGCCGCAGGCCCCCGCTGACATAATACTCGGGCCATGGATCCTACTGAGGAAGCTACGCCTGATGTCGGACGAGCGCTCCGCGGACTGGCATCCCGCATGGAGGAATATGAAGCCCAGCAGTACCGCATAGGGCAGGCACTCGATACCCTTCTCTCTCGAGTGCCTCCAGCGCCTCCTGCTTCCCAAGCTGCTGTAAATCCTCCCATGGCGGTCGTCTCGTCTACCACAGGTTTCTCGTCTGATGAGCCTCGTATTCCTCCTCGCTTCAGTGGGGACCCACAGGCCTGCAGAGGTTTCGCTACACAGTGCCAGATCCAGTTCGAGTTTCAACCCTCGCACTTCCCCAATGAACGTTCCAAGGTGGGCTATGTGATGTTTTGTTTAGTGGGCAAACCGCTTGAGTGGGCAACATCTCTTTGGGAGAAGAATTCTCCACTGACTTTTGATGCCAAGGCTTTTCTTCAAGCATTTCGTACTGTGTTTGATGCCCCGGGTCGGGTCACTAATGCCCCTTCTCGTCTTCTGCAACTCCGGCAGGGGAACCGCAGTGTCAGTGACTATGCTATTGACTTTAGAACTTTGATGGCTGAGACTTCCTGGAATGACGATGCCTATAAGGCCGTATTCTATCAAGGTCTGTCTATTCGCATTAAAGATGATCTTGTCTCCAGGGAGTTCCCTGACCTGTTGGAAGATCTGATAGCACTATCCATTAAGGTGGACACTCGTCTCAGAGAGCATCAAGTAGAGAAGGAGCGTTCTAAAAGATTTCAACCCTTGTTGGCACCTCGCTTCCAAAGACCTCTCTTGCATACTCCAGCTACTCAAGCTTCTATTTCTCCTCCGGAGGAACCGATGCAAGTTGGAAGGGCTCGTCTCTCTGAACAAGAAAGGCTCCGTAGACGTACGGCTGGACTTTGTCTCTACTGTGGTGGGCAATCCCACTTAGCTGTCTCCTGTCCTGTGAAATTGAAGAATGTTCCTACTCAGAGTAAGACTGGAATCTCTTTTATCAGTGGTGTTTGTTCCAAGTCCTCTGAAAACTCTCATCAGTTTTGTGTCCCTTTGCAGATCCTGCTAACCTCCAAGTCAATTCCTGTTTCGGCCTTCCTTGACTCCGGAGCTGCAGGAAACTTTATGGACTTGGCTTTTGCTAAAAAGATTGGTGTTCCTCTATCCTCAGTGTCTCCTCCCATACGAGTTTTCGCCATTGATGGCAGACCCCTCTCCACTGACACCATCACTCTGTCTACTGGTGAATTATCTGTCCAGACTGGAGTACTACATCGGGAGAAGATGTCCTTCCTGATCATTCCTTGTTCCTCCACTCCTGTTGTGCTGGGTTTACCATGGTTACGACTACATAACCCTTCCATTGACTGGTCCTCTGGTCAAATCTCCCGCTGGAGTCTACATTGCCAAGGACATTGTTTAATTTCTCAGCCCATCCAACGGGTTACAGTTTCTGCAACAAACTTATCCTCCTTGCCCTCTGTCTACAGGGACTACTCCGATGTTTTCTTCAAGAAGTCAGCAGAATTCCTCCCCCCGCATCGGCAGTATGACTGCCCCATTGACCTTCTTCCTGGAACCATGCCTCCCCGTGGGCGGACTTACCCTTTGTCTCCTGCGGAGACTACTGCCATGAAGGAGTATATCTCAGAGAATCTTCAGCGAGGTTTCATTCGTCCTTCCACATCCCCAGCCGGAGCTGGTTTCTTCTTCTTGGAAAAGAAGGACGGTGGTCTCCGTCCCTGTATAGACTATAGGGGTCTCAATAAGATAACTGTCAAGAACAGATACCCCTTACCCCTTATTTCTGAACTTTTCGACCAGCTTAAAGGGGCCAAGGCTTTCTCCAAGTTGGATCTCCGCAGGGCTTACAATCTCATCAGGATCCGAGAGGGCGATGAGTGGAAGACAGCTTTCAATACTCGTGATGGGCATTACGAGTACCTCGTGATGCCCTTCGGCCTCTGCAACGCCCCTGCCGTCTTTCAGGAGTTCGTTAATGATGGACCTCCTGGGGAAGTCGGTTGTTGTGTATCTGGATGACATCCTCATCTTCTCTCAAGATTTGGAAACCCATCGCTCCCAAGTCAAAGAGGCTCTTTCTTGTCTTAGGGAGAATTCCCTTTTCACCAAGCTGGAGAAGTGTACCTTCGAAGTTCCTAAGATCTCCTTCCTTGGCTACATCATTTCGTCTGAGGGCTTCGAGATGGATCCTGCCAAGGTATCAGCTATCTAGAAATGGCCACTCCCCCAGAGTACCAAGGCGATCCAGAGGTTCATAGGCTTTGCGAATTATTACCGCCAATTCATTAAAGGCTTTTCTTCCCGCATTGCTCCTATCCTCTCCCTCATTTGCAAAGGAGGGAAGCCCAATTGTTGGCCTCCTGTGGCCCTTGAAGCCTTTCAGTCCCTGAAGGATGCCTTTATTTCTGCCTCAGTTCTTCGGCACCCTGAGCCTCACCTACCCTTCTTCATTGAAGTTGACGCTTCTGATGTCGGGGCAGGTGCTATCCTTTCCCAGAGACATTCTGCAGATGGTAAGCTCCATCCGTGTGCATACTTCTCCAAGAAGTTTTCCTCCGCTGAGCAGAATTACGACATTGGGAATCGTGAGCTTCTGGCTATCAAACTCGCCCTCGTGGAATGGCGTCATCTCTTGGAGGGTGCACCTCATCCGGTCACGATTTACACTGACCATAAGAACTTAGAGTTTATACAATCCCTCAAGAGACTAAACCCCCGTCAGGCGAGATGGTCTCTCGTCTTCTCTCGTTTCAATTTTGTCCTGACGTATCGTCCTGGGACCAAGAACCGGAAGGCAGACGCCCTGTCTCGAAGTTTCTCCCCAGAGGACCGCCTTCCTATAGAGCAAGATCCTATCATCCCTCCATCCAGGATCATCGCTGCTGTACTACCCAAATTCGCTGAACAAATCATGTCTTGCCAGTCTGCCACTCCTCCAGATACCCCCATTGGAATGGCGTTTGTGTCCCCTGAGTTACGCCTTCCCATCCTCCAGCAGACTCATAGCTCCAAACAAGCCGGTCACCCTGGTTCAGAAAAGACTCTTGAGCTCCTTCGGCGCCTAGTATGTGGCCGACCATCCGCAAGGATGTCAGAGACTTTGTCGCAGCTTGTACTGTTTGTGCTACCACTAAGGCCAGCCACTCTCGACCCTGCGGTCTTCTACAACCACTACCAGTACCCTCTCGTCCATGGACTCATTTGGGTATGGACTTCATTGTGGAGTTGCCGCCCTCTTGTGGGAACACTGTCATTTGGCTGGTAATAAACCGCTTCAGCAAGATGTCACACTTCATTCCCTTAAAGAAACTCCCCTCTGCTGTGGAACTGTCTCTTCTCTTCATACAGCATATATTCCGTCTACATGGCTTCCCTGTGGAAATTGTCTCCGATAGGGGTTCCCAGTTTGTCTCCAGATTTTGGCGTTCCCTATGTAAGTCTTTGGGGGTTTCTCTTCAGTTCTCCTCCGTCTATCACCTTCAGACTAATGGGGCAGCGGAGCGAGTGAATCAAGCTCTTGAACAATTTCTGAGAAACCATGTTTCCCTCTGCCAAGACGAGTGGTCAGATCTACTCCCGTGGGCGGAATTCGCTCACAACAATGCCAATCACTCTTCTACTGGAAGATCTCCTTTCCTGTCTGTATACGGTCAGCATCCTCTAGCCTTTTCTCAGGACTTTCTTCTCTCCGACGTTCCCGCTGCTGAGGATCATGCAGCTCACATGTCTGCCATCTAGACTAAGTCTAATTTGGAGAAGAGCTCCCTGGTGCACAAGACCTTTGCTGATCGTAGGAGAAAGCCTTCACCTCCATACAAGGTTGGTGATAAAGTCTGGCTTTCTTCTATGAATATCCGCCTGAAGGTTCCATCTCCTAAGCTGGGTCCTAAATTCGTGGGTCCTTTCTCCATCTCTGAGGTGATCAATCCTGTGGCTGTCCGTCTGCAACTACCTCCTGAGATGCGGATTCCCAGCGTGTTCCATGTTTCCTTGTTGAAACCTGTAGTGTCCAATCACTTCTCCTCTGGTCAGTCCCCTCCGGAGAGCCGGCGCGGTGACGTCACGCGCTGTGGTGCCAAATTCAAACTTAAAAGGACGCCGGAGACCCGGGTTCGATGCCCGAGTATAGCTCAATATAGCTCAATATTATATTGTGTTCCTGGGTTGCCCTACTTGCCTGTTATATCTGTTATTGATCATCTGCCTGTTTCCTGACCTTGAACCTTGCTGCCTGCCATCTTGAACCCTTGCCTGGACTTGACCTCTCTATTTCCCTTGAATTGTACTTTGCCTGGACTCACTTGAAAAGGTCTTCCTCCTTGATCCTTACTACACCCCCCTGTGGGTGCCGCAGGCCCCCGCTGACACAGATGACCTCTTGTATTTGTCTATATACTGTATATATCGATATATATATATAGATATAGATATAGATATATATATATATATATAAATATATATATATATATATGTTTCGGCTCGTCTACAGGTCTGCAGGGGCTTCAGGACTAGAAAACTGCATACACACTTACCTAATGAACATTATCAAAATGGCGCCAAGGGATGATTGACATTAGTGGTGGGCGTGATCTCATCCAATTGACGTTAACAGCATTGCTAGACAAAGTATTAGAATCTTTTCCCCTTTTGGATTAAAAACCCTCCAGTGCATCCAAAGTGAATTAAAAGCATATTCGGGCAGATGGCCCAGTCTTATTCTTATTAAAAACATAGGCACCGTTCAACTCCCCCTCTCTCGGGGAAATGTAAGCGATACCTATCAACACACAGTGGGACGATCATTTGACCACCAATCCAGGTAAAGAGATGTGTATTAGGCAGTGATACTGTCAGTGTCAGCCCTTGTCGCTACCTGGTCGTCAACACTATCGATGTCCTGTGCACCAAGTAGTACCCAAGAGTAGTCACACTTTCCACCAATTCGTAGGCATCAACAGCAGGGATCCTTAGCGCAAACATGTTGGTGCTGTTATTTATTGCTGGAAATATGATTGTTTTTTAACAAGCACACAGGCATTGTGGTCAACTGATTCTGAGTGCACTAAACTGAACTGAACTTTTGTGTGTGTGTGTGTGTGTGTATATATATATATATATATATATATATATATATATATATATATATATATATATATATATATATATATATATATATATATATATATATGATACACATATACATATATAATTGTCGAAATTGGAGGCACTCACAGATACAAGTACTGGTAAGAGCTTGCCCAAGTAACATTGGAAATGTATTAGAATGTAATTCAGGCAAAATTGTTTCTTGCTTAACAGTGACAGGTGGAAGAAACAAATCCAAACTTTCTCAGAAGCCAAACTTTCGAAGTTAATTTAAGCATTACTCAGTGCTGTGAGCCAGTAAAGGGATGATTCACAATACACAGGGTGCTTTATTGCAAACATGTAATCACTTCAGTCAAAAGAATTTCCAGTAAATGACTATTTCGTAGTACATTCTACATCAAGGGATGAGTTTTATTGGTAAGTCATGAATATACACAAACAAGAACAAACTACTGACTGACCTAACATAAACATGAAACATACATACCAACACATGTACAGTATGTTCATTTCCTGGATCAGCTTATAAGAACAGACAAGTAATACTTGTTGGAATGTTTGTATTATGATACATAACATTTTACATTTTTTCCTAGAATGATTCATCAAAAACTCTCTGTTTGGAATATCTTAAATCATTCACTAATTTAGTATGCATTCCAAATGAAGATATTACTTTTCAAAAGACAGAACACGTGTTCTTTCCTCTATGCGGCACATTCAAGGGCCTATTAATTAAACCTCAATTCTGGTCTAGTTTTTAAAGGGGAAAACCTCAAAGTTTTTGAGATTTATTATGCTCTGAAGCTGCTTATACTTCGAATCCAAAAATTCTCCAGATAATACCTGTTGAAATCATTTCAATGGGAGATGGTCCCTTTAACAATTGGAACATGTTTTTTTTACCTTTAGGACACTTTCGTTTTGAGCTGCTTTTCCTGGTTTTTGTTCGATAATCCAATAAATGTGAGTTTTCGGGGCCACAATTTGAAAAAGTTGCACGATTCTAATTGATGCACAATATTTGACTTTTTGTTGCACAGATATTTTCGAGAAGTTTTATTGGTAAATTGATGGGATTCAGGTTTGGGAGTTTGATCGAATTTTCTTTTTTTATAATAAAGCGAGAAAAAGTTGAGTTGAGTGTAGTAAATAACTCTTCATGTCATTGGACATAATCTTTTGGATTTATAAGAAGGAGACATGCTGGGATAAAGTGAGAGAAGAGAAACCAAGGGACAGAGTTAAGGCTGAAGATTTGGAAAGGTTACTTTGCTTCAGCTAAATCCTCCTACTGTAGAGTTTAATTGTAAAACAGCTGCAAATCTTTTATTATATATTTAATATATATATTAAAATTCTGTAAGGCTGTTTATTTTCTAAACAATGGAACATTAAGGCATTGCACAAGTAAGGGAGGGCACCTTTTTGTGCAGACAAATATTTTTTTTTTCCACACTGATTTTAAGATGTGAGAAAATAGATATTTTTTACTCATGCAACTGAAAAGAAAAGGCAACATTTGATTTATGTAGTCAGTATTTCAGGCAGAGGTTAGGACAGGACAGGCAAAACAGGGCCGCAATGGAGCAAGGAGGTGTTTAAATAAGGTGGAGAATGCAGTGACTGGATAAGGGGCTAGAATGTATTATATAACTGATTCACTCCCATAATTGTAGCTTATATACTTGGGCCCCCTTGTTCATTGATGATTCTGTTTCATTACATGAACTTTACCAGAGAATTTTGCACTCAAATCCCATCAGGGCCTAACAACTTGCTATAATTACGTACAAAATATCAGTTTTGTTATTAAAAAGAAAGCTACTCTGAATTTTATTACTTGTTAATTGAATTTGTGTCCACCTCTTTGGTTCAGATTACTGGCCCAGTCTCTGAGCTCTCCTACTTCTTTGGTAACTTGCAGCCTGCAGGTTTCTGACCCTAGCCTTATGTTCTAATCTGTTCATCCACCTGTGAGTTGAGGCTGACCCCTTGGTGTGCATCTCTATGCCCGCTCCTTATTGGCTATTGCAGGTGTGGGATCTAAATTATGAAAATATCCATTGCCTGGAAAACTTCAGGGGCTGAGCATTCTGGATAACAGGCCCTGTCAATGAATTCATTCTGAGTAGCAGAATATCAAGAAAATGTTCCTGCTATTAATTAATTTTTTGTTGAATGTTGAAAAAGGATTTAAAGGCACTTACTCCCATATGTAATAAAAGGCACTATGTTTGCCCAGTAGAAGATGGATGCATGGAACTTCGCTGGAAGAATCTGTGCCGAGGGGTAAGTATGGAGTATGGGGCATCTCCCAGGGGGGGGAGGAGGGAGATATGGCTACCTGGGGTGGGGGGTACGGGGTTTTTTCCCCACAGGTTGATTTCTCCTTTAAGTCCCTGACTGATTAACAGATGTCACTGACTGATTAACAGTTTAGAGGGATGCAAAGTAGGAAGTTGTGTTCTGACTATTACCCAGTTTTATTTTTAAACTGAACTGGTCTTTTGCGGGCAATTTATGCAGATTTATATATCCGAATGCACTGACAGGCTAGAGACCTTTAATGAACAGTAATTTTGGGTAAATATCACCAGTTTCCAAACAAACATATAGAAAATGCTTTTGTATGCCAATTGATCATTCCCTACATTCTACTTAGTGCTCCCAGAATGTTTATTTTATATTACGCCTTTTCACGCTAGATTGCTAATGAGTTACTAACTTAGTAAACATGGTAATGAAAAAAGTTTATTAAATGGTTAAATAAAATACAAGTTGCATTCTTAACAAGTACCAAAGATACTGTATATATGGTGCCATGAATAAGTTAAATGCTATGCTGTGTGCAAACTAAACATAGAGTAAATTAAGAGTACAAGACTGGGCAGATTGGGTTTTAACCTTTCTAGTTAATTATATACTTTGATTCTCCTGAAGACAAAATACTGTGCTTTTAGGGTTCACGGTTAAAACATAGCCCATAGAATGTGTGTATCGTTAGTATGTTTACCCACTTGTGTAAACTTATCATTATGGAATTTTACCAATTTTATATTTTAAATGTGCCCTGGAGGTTTAAGCCGAAAGAAGGAAGTCTGATACAGAAACCTATGTGAGAAGGAAAGAAATGCAGTGTTTATTTTGACAGAGGTCTCAGATCAGCATTACTTTGAGGGTTGGGGCAGATGGGCAGATTCGGGGAGATTTAGTCGCCTCTTCTGTGGGGCGACAATATCTCCAAACTGCCTTCCATCTGCCTTCACCTCCGATGACTAAATCTCCCCGAATCTACCCGTCTGCTCCAAACCCTGTTGTATTTGCATAGACCTTTCTGATAAAGCTTACTTACTTTTAACCTTTCCTTCTTCTTTACAGCAGTGCTTTAAACAGATTATACATCATTACATTCTTCAGTTGATCTTACAGACTAGGGGGAGAATGTAATATAAGTCGCTAACTTTGGAATTCAAATAAATGTTCACATTGCGAACAATTTTGCCTTTGCGAAAATGTAACAAATGTTTGTGAACCCTTTGCCCTCCTTCAGGTGACAGTAGGAAAGCAGTTATGAATTTTATACTTTGCGATAATGTGCAGTCTATGTAATAAAACTTCTTACTGAAAAAGTTGTTACATTTGCTCCAAAAGTGTGCTCCAGGTGTTAATAGTACGCAATGCAAATTTAAGATTCGTAATGCAATAAAGGTCTAATGAAGACTATTACATTGCGACATGCAAGTTTTTATTCTTATTTTTGCACAAATTTCTTCTCTTTGTGAATTATTTTTTTTTATTACATTCCCTCCTAAGTCCCTATCATATACAATAGGGGTAATATTATCAGGGGCAAATTAACCTGCCTGTTTGTTTTTGGAGCAGTGGGAGCAGAGTTCTCCATGCAGACATGGGGAGAGCATGCAAACATCTTGCAAATAGCTGCCAAGCTAAAATGAATCTAGGATACCATTGCTGCAAGCAGAATTGCTACTCACTGAGCCACCATGATGTTGACTATTCGTTACATTAATTGCTTGATAATGATTTTATTTTGGTATTGATCAACATTTAGGGGCAGATTTACTAAGCTCGAGTGAATGGTTCGAATTTCAAAGTATATTTTTGGGTACTTTGACTATCGAATAGGCTATATTCGACCATTCCACTTCGATTCGAATGATTCGAAGTAAAAATCGTTCGACTATTCGATAATCAAAGTACTGTCTCTTTAAAAAAAAATTCGACTTCATACTTCGCCAAATTAAAGCTACCGAAGTGCAATGTTAGCCTATGGGGACCTTCCAGAGCACTTTTCTAAGTTTTTTTTGGTCGAATAGAAATCCTTCGAACGATCGCTAAAAATTGTTCGAATCGTTCGATCAAAGATTTTTATTCGACCGCAGGATTGTCAAATTTGTTGAAAGAACTTCGAATTTGTTTTTTAATTCGATGGTCAAATTTCGAGATTTTTTGTACTTCGAAATTCGACCCTTGATAAATCTGCCCCTAAAATAGGCCGTTAATTCTGTCATAGAAGACTGAAGAAATTCATAACTGCCACTGAGCTTTATTTTTTTTTTATTATTTGCTGTTTCTTGAAAATATGGCACCAGGACATTGACAGCAGGAAATTATCTGTAGTAACAAAGGTCCTCTATGTTGTGTTGCCTTATTCATTTCTGTAGTAGAAAAGCAGGAGTAATTAATAGACAGGATACTGTGCATATTCTGATATAAGGATATATTGTATAATAGAATTGTGTACTTTTATGTGTCCTTTAAGACTTATAATGACTTGCTTATAAACCATGTGTTATTGCTGATTTGCTTTGAACTTCCACTGTAATGGTTCCTAACTGCTCTGATTGGAAGTCATAAAGTGTTAGAAAATAAAATAGAAGCTGGAGGCTGTTAGGGTCTCATAAATGAAAACAACTATTACTCTTTAATCACTTCAGCTCACAGGGTCATATTGTTTTTGCGATTGCCCGTTTGGATGGGGACGAACATAATATTTAACCCTTCACCTATGCTGCAAATTTTAACATTGATGATTACACTTGGTTAACAGAGTTCTTTTTAATAATTTCTGTGCAAGATAATGGACACTGATCAAGGCAGGGAACCTAAACTAGGGTACAAAAGGAGCATGTCTGTTATGGCATAGAGAAATGTGTTTTCCAAAATTACACCATTCTAGGAATTATCCAGATGCGTTGTCATGTATCTTGCACTTTACATAACATAATGTTTTCTTAAAATCAAATTTTTTATGACCACATCTGAACATATATTATTATCTGAACGTATATACTTTATTATCTACAAGGACTCCAAGGTCTTTATCCACTATGGATTTGTGTAGTGCAGTCCCATTAAGGGTATAAGTGGCTTGGATATTTTTACATCCCAGGTGCATGACTTTACATTTATCAACATGAATCTCATTTGCCACTTAGCTGCCCAGATTGCCAGTTTGTCAAGATTCTACTGCAAGGATGCCACATCCTGGATGGAATTAATTGGGCTGGATAATTTTGTGTCATCTGCAAACACTGATACATTACTTACAATACCCTCCTCTAAGTAATGAATTAATAAACGCATTAACTAAAGTGGACTCAATACAGAATCCTGATGTACCCCACTAAGGACCTTACTCCAAGTAGAGAATGTACCATTAACAACCACCCTCTGTACCCGATCCTGTAGCCAGTTTCCTATCCATGTGCAAACGACTTCATTAAGCCCAACAGACCTTAGTTTAGAAAGTAGTCATTTGTTGGGCACTATATCAAACTCTTTGGCAAATCCAAATAGATCACATCTACTCATCCATCTCAAATTTGTCTGACTTATCCTTTATAAAGCCATGCTGATTAGTGATGGGCGAATTTCTCCTGTTTTGCTTCGATGAAAAATTCAGGGATTTCGAGTGTTAACGTACTGCGATTTTAAAGCGGATGACTTTTCGGACTCGTGTTCAAAATCTTTTGCCACCAGCAAATTTTCAGCGGTGAATTTTCATGGGAGTTTTGAGAATTCATTCGCCAGCGGCAAACCTGTAAATTCCCTACGAATTTGTGCCAGGCAAATTTATTGGCCCATCACTAATGCTGATTACTACTCATAAGTCATAATGGTATTCACCAGGACTAAATTTTGTATGTGATCCCTTAACATGCCTTCAAATTATTTGGCCTACATGGATGTTAAACTTACTATCACTGCAATGTGCAATAGCACCCTTGTGCTTGTCTATTGTGCAGCTGGGTGTCTTTCTTACCAGGTAAATGAGCAGTCATGCTGGGCAAAATAATGATAGAGGTCATAGAACTACACCTTGGGAAAATGGGAACTATTACAATATTTTAAGTTTGAATGCAATGTATTTTATGATCAGGAAGAGCAACTGAAATGTGTTTTCTTTTTTCTGGTTAAAAATAATAGCAGTTTAAATGATATAATGATAGAACATTGCAGAAGAAACGTAATGCAAGTACAGCTGAAAGGAAATAGCTGTGCTTCCTGCATTTTATATACATACAAGACAATAATTGTGTACATTAAAAAAGTGGTTCCAGGACAAATGCAGAATTTACTGTATGTTTAAAGTTTATTTCCTTTTAGGTTTAGATTGTTGATGTTGGTTGCTCCTTTTAAAGCAGGTCTTCAAAATTGCCCTGAGCCTGATGGTCTCCATTTCTTTTGTTTGGTTCTCATGTATGGGGAAATAGCCACCTGTCTCCCTCACAAAGTCTTTCGTAAGGTTGTGTATTAATAAGAGCTACCCCACCCCATATTCTTTAAACTTTGAGCTGATGTAGTGCAGTACAGAGAGGTAAGTTGCATGATTGTTTGTTACATACCTGGGCAGCTTCAGCTAAATGTAATTATGTATTCAGCTAGGGGTCTGTTTCTCCCCCTTCTCTACTTGAACTTACAGGGTATGACACCAGTCCAGTGTTATGGTTACTTGCAGACACACTGGGTAATACACTGAACTGTTCAGTTTCTCTGCATTGTGTTATAGCAGTTATTGCAGTCATGTAGTTACCTCTGAGAACCTGCTAATAGGATGCATTCCTGAGTAGCCTCAGCTAAATGTAATTGCGATCAGCTCCACTCCCCGAGCTTTCCAGAGAATAGCTTAGTGAAAAATTTTGCTCATAAGTAGTTGGCAGGAGTGAGGTGCTTGTTACCAACAGGAACATATGCATTTCCCAGTATTAACCTTGCTAAGCTATTGTCATTTTTGCTGTGTTCAGGGATGCTAACCCTTGCTATTTGTATTAGATATGGGATAAGGGCTGTTAATGTTGTAGAATTGTCCCTTTAGATTTCTGGTTTCTTGGAGCTGTATTTAGTCTAGCATGTTTATACACGCTACAGAGCATGAGGGTTATATTAAAAGAATGGTGTTACCTTGGGTTTTGGAGCAGTTGCCATTCTATACATATTCTCTGTAGTGGAAATAAATGTTGCTCTTAGAGGTCCTGGTACATTACTATTCTGATTGCAGGTTAACTGTGACCTTGTTTCCCTGAGGGCATCAAAATGTGAGGTGTCTTACAGGGAGGGGAGTCACAGCCACAGTATTTGGGCATGACATATGCCTTTATGGTTATGATCTGCTATCATAGTCCTTGGAGGTAACTTTAATATCTTCCTGCCTAGGTCATAGTTAACTGGTCCAGGTTATTGCTTGGACAACAGACAATTACTTGCCCTGAAGTAGTTCAGGGTGTCTCTACCTGGGAAGCTTGAAACATGGTGTTTTGGCTTCAAACAGATTTAGTCAAGATAAGGGTCTAAGGTGAGAAGGTGTGACCTTGGTCCTGGTTGGGATGTATTACTTTGTTCCTGCCCAGTACCTAGGTTGGCTGTAAATATGCCTTCCTGTTTACAAGTCATTAGTGTTGTGGCAGGGGCACTTTGTCTGCTTCTTGGTGCTTGCCTAAAGAACAAGGTAGTAATGAGTCATGGGTTGCCCTGTTTGTCTTATTTTATGGCATTTATTCTTCAAACATGGTTGCCTTAATTTGTCATACAGCCCAAATTATAGACTGTTTGTAAAAATATTGCAGTGCCTGTATAAGGAAACTCCCTGGAAGTAGGTTACCCACAGGTGTTTTGGTATTCTATTAAGGTTACCTTAGGCATGATAGTGAGTGGTCAAGAGGCCAGAATAAGCACATATAGGTAGTGATGGGGGAATTTGTGGCGTTTCGGCGAAAAATTCTCGAATTTCCAGCGAAATTCGTGAAATGGAGAAAAATTTGTGAAACAGCGCCGGCTTCTTGTGTTTGACGCTGGTGTCAGTTTTTGATGGCAAAAATGATGTGCCAGCATCCAAAAAAACAGACGCTGGCGTATACTATAAATACAAGTAGTATAGAATAGGCCATTATTTAATATTACAGCTATGGTATAGTATAGTATGCTATAGATCTATGTTTTATGAAGCTTTATTTTCGCACCTTTAAAAACATTAGAAGAGCCATGCAAATGTTGTAATATATTTTTGGTACATAGAAAAGCAAATTGTCTTGAAATTTATTGGGTAGCCATCAAAACATTATTGGAAAGTGACTTATTTGCTTGCTAGGTGTTAACATACTATGTCACAATAAGCTCTTGGGTCCCATTTTTATTCCATAACACTTGTTTGTCAAAAAACATTAGTGACTGGAGAATTTTTCCCCAGATATGGATATGTGAAGAAATTCCACATTTCTCCATTTGCGAAACCACTGCAAAAGTTTCAACACAAAAAGCACAAGAACCCCATTATGGAAAAACTTCTATTGCCGTCAATGCCTTTGGAGATCTATTTACTTCAATGCGTTTAGCAAATTTCCACAGAGACAGGTTTTAGACTGGCCTCTATTTCAGATTTTCTCAGACTCCCTTTCATCTGGTATGGTACCTATGGATTGGAGGAAAGCAGATGTAATTTCTATATTTCAAAGGGGATTATGATCTCAGCCTGGAAATGATAGGGCAATAAGTTCAACATCTGTGTTGGGCAAATTATTAGAAGGCTTGTTTAGGGATCACATTCAAAATGTTGTCCTAGTGAATGGCATTATGAGCAGCAATCAGCATGGCTTTATGAAGGATAGGTCATGTCAGACAAATTTGATCAAATTTGCCAAAGCGTTTGATGCCGTGCCCCACAAACGACTGCTTTCTAAACTAAGGTCTGTTGGGCTTAATGAAGTCTTTTCCACATGGATAGGAAACTGGCTACAGGATCAGGTACAGAGGGTGGTTGTTAATGGGACATTCTCTTTTTGGAGTAAGGTTCTAAGTGGGGTCCCTCAGGGCTCGGTATTGGGTCCACTTTTATTTAACTTGTTCATTAATGACTTAGGGGAGGGTATTGTAAGTACTGTATCAGTTTTTGCAGATGACACAAAACTATCCAGCCCAATAAATTCCATCCAGGATGTTGCATCCTTGCAACAGGATCTTGATAAACTGGCAATCTGGAAGCAAAGTGTCAAATGCGATTCAATGTTGATATATGTAAAGTCATGCACCTGGGATGTAAAAATATCCAATCCACTTATATCCTTAATGGGACTGCACTAGGCAAATACATTATGTAAAAGGACCTTGGAGTCCTCAGGGCCGGAACTAGGGGTAGGCAGAAGAGGCACGTGCCTAGGGCGTAAAGGTGGAGGGGCGTCTGACACTGTACTTCTTCTGCCGCCATGCCCCTAGTTCAGACCCTTGCTTCCCCGCCCATTGCAGCAATCTCTTCTTCTGGGACGTGCACAATCTTCTGCGCATGTGAACAAGCTCAGCTTCTGTGCCTGTCCACAGGATGTGCACAATCTACTGCGCATACGCGCGCGCACTCAGCTTCTGTGTGTGTCCGTGCGCTTGCACAAACGCATCAGGAGGTGGGTGATGTAGTCGGTCGGATTGCCTTTGGCTCCCGGCCGACTTGGCCTGGCTCTGGATAAACTTGTAGTAGCATCAAGGGCAAATAAGGTCTTGAGCTGTATTAAAAGGGGCATTGATTCATGGCAGGAAGTAGTCATTCTTCCACTTTATAGAGCACTGGTAAGGCCCCATCTAGAATATGCCATTTAGTTTTGGTCTCCATCACTCACACAGGACATTTTTGTATTAGAGAGGGTACAGAGAAGGGCAACTAAGCTGGTAAAAGGTATGGAAAATCTTAGTATACTATGTATAAATATATAAGGGGATCATATAATAATCTCTCTAATGCTTTATTTACCAGTAGGTCTTTCCAGCTGACACAAGGTCACCCATTCTGTTTAGAAGGAAAGAAGTTCTGCCTAAATATTTGGAAGGTTTTTTTTACAGTGAGTGCTGTGAAGATGTGGAATTCTCTGCCTGATTCGGTTGTACTGGCTGATACATTAGTTAGCTTTAAGAAGGAGTTGGATGGCTTTTTAGCAAGTGAGGAAAAACAGGGTTATGGAAGATAGCTCATAGTACAAGTTGATCCACGGACTAGTCCAATTGCCATTTTGGAATCTGGAAGGAATTTTTCCCCTCTCTGAGGCAATTTGGAGAAGCTTCAGATGGGGTTTTGTGCCTTCCTCTGGATCAACTGGCAGTTAGGAAGGGTAAAATAAGTTAAAAGGTTGAACTTAACTTACTATGTTAATATGTTACTATGTAATAAGGTTGGCTGTAGCAAGCAATGCCAGTCAGCAGCTACAAGAAAAAATAAGGCTTTGAGCTGTATTAAAAGGGGCATAGATTCGAGGAGGGGGTTATTCTTCCACTGTACAGAGTGCTACTAAGGCCCCATCTGGAATTTGCCGTACAATTTTGGTCTCCAGCGCTCAAACAGTACATTATTGAATTAGAGAGAGTCCAGAGAAGGGCAACTAAGCTGGTAAATGGAGTTCTTAGCTATGTGGAAAGACTGGCTAAGTTGGAGTTGTTCACGCTGGGGAAGAGGCGCTTAAGGGGTGATATGATAGGGGTGCCCTGCCAGGGCACCGGGTTAAAACCCGCTGGGCCCGGCCTTGGTGGGCCCTAGACCCTCGGCACGCCGCCACCCACATCACTAGTGATCTGAAAATTTCTTCACAAAATTGTAGAAAAAATCTGCAGTGAAAAATTTAGCAGCGACAAAGAAGTCGCCAAGACAAAATTGTCACTGAGAAAAAACGTCCATTAACTTTAATGCATTTGAACCAAAAAGTCACCAAGACATATATTTTGCCGAGGCAAAAAATTGCAATAAGAAAAATGGCCATTGACTAATGTATTTGGAATGAGAGATAATTGTATTGCACAAAAATAATTGTCGCTCGCAAACAAAAATGTTTTGACTCCTATTGACTTCAATGTTTTTTGTGAATTTTTCACCATTCTGTGAATTTTTACACAGTTTCTCAAATTTTCTGCGGAGCAAAACAGGCCAGATTCGCTCTTCAGTAGTTCTCACTGATGCATTCAATTTTTAACATTTATTTTTTTTAGTTATAGTGTACCATGAAGCCATACAGTATGTATATGCTTAACAGTGATGTCAATGCAAATCTCTGTGCTAAATTCTAGGTATTTTCTAGATATCGTATAGAGCTACCAGCTTTTCTGTAATTAGACTTCTTGTGCAATTTCAAGCCATCAATTAAATTGTTTGTTTTTTTTATTGTTTAGAAACTTGTTCAAGACTTCCTGTGGTTTCTAGCATCCCACCCACATTTGGTTAATTAATCTGGGTATTTAGTCTACATTTAAATTGACCGAAAAGTCTCATTTCAGAGAAGCAGAGGGTATATACCGTTGCAACACACCAAACCTGGATATTATTACTATTATTTCAACCCTGAATTCTAGAGTTCTGGTAACAACTACCACAATTAATATTTCTGCAGCTTTTCCTTTACTGATATCCCTGACTCCTCCAAGCCCCTCTCCAGCCCCACTCAGATTATTACCCCTTTCCTATAGGAAAAAACTTGTCAGTCCATATTCCACTTCTGACATCTTCAGGGGCTGCACTCGTCAAAACTAGAAGAGCTAGACCTGTGTTGGAAGAAGGAGGCCTGCCACACTATAAATAAATGTTATACTAGAATAATTTTCTTAATTTAAAAAAGAGCTTAACATATACTCCATACAAAACCTTTCATTATGCCATA
This sequence comes from Xenopus laevis, assembly GCF_017654675.1. Classification (NCBI taxonomy): domain Eukaryota; kingdom Metazoa; phylum Chordata; class Amphibia; order Anura; family Pipidae; genus Xenopus; species Xenopus laevis. The sequence goes on along the minus strand of NC_054378.1, from coordinate 68,408,842 downwards.
CATCCAAAGCAAATCAGGGGCATTGCTATTTTATAAGGAATTGTAGCCTCAGGAATTGGATTTCATTTTGTTTTGTATTCTACTACCATGTAAGTATTTTTCCTTTAAAAGGGATAAAACAGCTTATGGAAATGTGTTTATAGAGCAGTTGAAGGCAGGAACCATTCATTTTGAAATCATGCAAGCTGGATTAGAAGCATCATCTGTTTTCGTCAGAAACTCTTTAACAACTGCAAAGGGGGTACAAATGTAAACCTATGCCAATATGCTTTTAAATATAAATGAATCAAGTGGTGTCCATTTGGCATTTATTACAAGGTCCCTTCCTTCTCACTGTGAAGGCAATTATACTTCATTTCTCTCATTAAGTAAAAATTTAACCCATTTCATGTGCCAGTATATTGTTGCATAAATAATGAGGTCTCATTTCTCTTTATAAGGAATGTAGAAATGTTATCCAAAACTCCAAACACTCCTGGGCTCTGCAAATAAAAAGCAGATGTTTTCACTTCTTCTTTGGCTGGTGCTCATCTTAATTTGTTAACCCTTCTGTGCTCTGTTTCCCAAGTATTTTGCACACATTTGTGCCCGTTGGCAAAAACCTGTCGGAAATCTAAAATGTGACACGTGTCAGATTGCAGGTCTCTGATAATATCTTACATTTATTTGTTTTGTTAAGAGAACAGAAAGTTTAATTTGTAAGGGGTATGAGCAACATAGCTTTGGGTCATAACATTGGCCCCATTAGCAGTTACAGAAAAAACTATTTTTTTTTCTACTACAGCAATTGAGTATATCTAAATATTGCAATTCACAATGGATAACCTCCATACGTGGACTTCATTCTACATTTCCATTACTTAGCTGTAAAGGGTCCTAAAGCTAACTTTACATATGGGGGTAACTGGTGCTTTGTCACTATTGGTTTTTAGTAGCCCCAAAGGATAAGCTAAAACTGCCCATCTGAAATTGCCTGTAAGTGCCAAAGCCAATGGTTATCATTTAATTGTCACTTACACATGTGGTAGTCTGTATTGCCAAGTGAAGAATGCCTGATAAGAGATTGCTTAAACATTTTCAGGGGATTGCTGTAGCAGTCAGCAAGGTATGTTTGGGGCCAGGGTCGGACTGGGCCAGGACACTGGGAAAAAACCCGGTCGGCCCCCAACTCTTGTGGGCACCTCCGGCCCAGATCCGTGATTTTCAGGATAATTCCTACCATCACCGTCCAAAAAACATAGTGCACACATGCATACACATGTGGCGGCAAGGCATAGGGGGGGGGGTCAGAGGACCCTGGGCAGCAGCCCCGGTGGGCCCCCGGCCCCCCAGTTTAACCCTGTTTCAGGCAGTCTGTCACAACCTCACAAGCTAAGAAGATAGTGTGCTATTACATCTGAAATTACTTTGCTTGTCACAAAAGATACAGTTGAATGTAGCAGTTTGGGCACTACCTGTCATTGTTTGTCCATATACCCTCTCCTTAACCTTTTAAATGCCACTGATCGTAGAATCTACATTCTGTGGCAAAGTAACTTGAAATGCCACGGAACATAGATTCTACGCTCTGCAGCATATCCGGGAGGGGTGAGTGGAGGAGCGGCTTTTTAAGCCGCTCTCCCGTACCCGCTCGCTCAGAAGTCCCTAGGCAACAATCAGAGCGGGTCGCATAGTGGCTCCTGGGACGTGATCGGCCAGGGGCCCAATGGCGCAGCAGACACATGGGTCTGCTGCTGCCTGCTCCATACCCGACTTCCTACGACCCCGGACCCAAATCGTCGAGAGATCACATGGATCAACGTATCCTGCCTGTCCCACGTCGTAGAAGACGGGTCTGCTGCCTGAAACAACCCCAGGTTACTGTTAGCACACACAAAACACACACATTTTACACTTTTCACTGACACGCTCACATACATTTTTGAGGGATCAGGAGGGTTTCACATATTCACAACACTCACACATACTTGCACATGCACACACATATATACACACTTACACAATTTTGTAACTTTTTTTTCCTTACTACATCATGTGTTGTTTTGCCTGAAAAAACTGTTTTGCTGCCATTTCGAATAGCGTATTTGCTAATTGCACTAGAAAATACCTTTTGTATGTTATTTTAGTGATTATATAGCAATTTCGATGATTTTGGTACATTTTCAGCCATTTTATTGCAGCTTTAGCCATTTTATTGCATTTTCAGCTTTACGTAGGTGTTGTTTGCTTATTTCTGTCCATAAAACAAATTTGGCCATGGTAAAATATTAAAACTGCTGATTACAGTAGGCGAAAAAAAAAAGATTTTTATGGTTTTGTTTCATTTTAGGGATTTTATAGAATTTCGCTATGTTCTTTGTTACTTCGTTTTGCCCATGGATATTTTGTCTGCTATATATCCATTTTGGGGTCTCTGTCTGTGACATAGTTTGGTTTATCTATGCATATTGGGCATCAAGCTTTCAGTACACCCCATGCGTTCATATTTAGGATGCCTTCTGCTGGTACGTTACAAAATGTAGGGTATATAATGGGGTAAAATGCAAGCTTTGTGACGATTTTCAGAAATTCCATAAAAATTGTTAGGTTTAGCATAGCTTTGCAGTTTGGTAGTTTATAGTAGAATGATGTAATTACCTGTTTTAGATTTGTCAGAATGTGTATTTTCAGAAAATATATGGTTTTCTAGGGTCTCCATACTGTTAGGGGGTCTTGTGGTGCATAATACACATACCGGATGCTTGTATTGTAACAGTCAGTGTGTCATACATGAAAATTCATATGTACTATTTTCATTTGGGGTCTTTGTATGCCACCTAGTTTGGTAAATCTTTTCATATATAACCCCCCTCTGGCCCTCCTGCACATAACTTCTTTCTTACAGATGCAACTGAGACCAGGGAGGGAGGTTGGGGCCGCATAATTGGTATGAGGCAGGGAGCAGGTCTGGGCCAATGAGGCCCACGGGGACCTGAGCCCCCTGGGTTTTTTCCTAGGTGTCCTGCAGGCCCAGTCAACCCTGTACAGGGGTGTAGCAAAGCTAGAAATAGTTTTATAAAGGTACTTGTTCCTTGTGCTTTTCTTTGTGTTGCTCATGTTTTGCCAGTGACAACTGTCCATTGTGAACCCATCTCTTTGAACATTAGACTTTGCCCCTTGTTAACTTCAGGATCATGATATTTATATTAGTTTGAAAAAAATTCTAGTTGCTCAAGATAATATACAGAATTCTTCTTCCTTGTATTCACAGGATTTTACATGTTTGTATACTAGAAAATTAGGCATGATCAGTTTTTATTTAAAAAAAAAAAAATAAAACCTATAATCATAAATTTTTTCTTATCTCTGTCTTTTGCTCTTTTCTTGCTTTTGGACCACTGACCTTTGGATTAGACTAATAGTAGTAACCCTTCTTCAGATGAGCCATGCCGAGGTTGCAACCCACCTTAAATGTGTAGGTTATCCGTACCCTTGTACATATTATGCATTCCAGAGAGAATTTACTGTAAGTCAAGTTTTGAAGGAAGGATGTGAAGACTGGCTATGATTTAAACTTGGCAGAAATGTCGGCAGCCTATAAGAAAGGGTCAAATCCAGGCTATTGGGTAATATAGTATGCTGGACTAATACAGAGTAAGGCACAAAATTGTGTTTCGCATACTCACTAAATTCATGCTGAGCAAGTGGGTATACTGCTCCTTTAAAGGAACAGTAACATCAAAAATTAAAAGTGTTTTAAAGTAATAAAAAAATATATATATATATAAATAAGCTGCTGTGAAGCAATGGGGGCAGCCATTCAAAGGAGAAAAGGTTCAGGCTACACATAACATAGCAGATAAGCTCTGTAGAACATAAAAGGTGTTATCTGTTATCCATTATTTAACCTGCGCCATATAGAAGCTTGTGTATATGAACTATAGTAGTATTCTGAAGCAAACATATCGGTTTTACCAGTGCAGGGCAACAGTACATGATATTTTCATTACTTTAAAACACTTTCATTTTTTGGTGTTACTGTTCTTTTAACTTCATGAACTTTTATCAGTGTGATATGCAGTTGACCTAAAAACAGTCACACATGAAGCATGCCCGTTTCATGTGTCTACATTTGAAAGGATACAGGAAATTATATCCATTAAAGGAGAAGGAAAGCTACGGAGGCATTTTATTGCCAATAGATTAGCTGCAATAGTGCAAGCTAGAATGCTATATTTATTCTGTAGAATGTTTTACCATACCTGACTAAAAAGCTCTAGAAACTCTCTGTTTGTTTAGAATAGGAGCTGCAGTATTAATGTGGCGTGACATCACTTCCTGCCTGAGTCTCTCCCTGCTCTGGGCTCAGATTACAGTAGAGAAGGGAGGGGTGGGGGGAAGAGGAGCAAACTGAGCATGCTCTTGCCCAGGGCAATGAGGTTTAAGCTGAAGGCAGGAAGTCTGATAAAGAAGCCCATGTGTACACAATAGAAGGAAAGAAATGCAGTGTTTCTTTTGACAGGGGACTCAGAGCAGCACTACTTTGGGGGGTTGCTGGTATATTTAGATGGACCTTTCTGATAAGGCTTACTTAGTTTTAACCTTTCCTTCTCCTTTAAAAACCAATAGATCTATGTCTAAAATCGATAGTGCTGCAAGTCTGATTATTTGTTAGTTAAATGAGAACTAATCCCCCCAATAATAAAAACCCCTACCCACTACCCTTCATAGTCCCCTCTCCCTGCTTCCCTCCGCATAAGTGATTACCCCTGAAAGTGCCCCTAATTAATGACTCATGTATAGGTGCAGAGTAAGCGCAGCGGAGCTCATGGGTGCCATCTTCCGGCTGTTCGGTATTCTTCGAATGCCATATTGGTGCATGCACAGTTGGAGCAGTCTTCCGGTTTGCAGACCAGGCTATATTGCCTGTATTCTCGGGATCCCAGTGGAGAGAGAATCAGGATTGAGGATTTCCCTAAGATGATCCAGACCACTGGGGATGTGATGCATGCTCTGGCGTGGGCATAGATTTGAACTGATATAGTAAGCCTTATGGTTTATGTTTTTTTTAGACTTTTAGATCTCTTGTAATCGGATATATGTTTAGGGATGGAGGAGACAGACTGCTATTTACTGCGGCCTTCTTCTGTCAGACTTTGTCACAGATACCCTTTTTGACAAGTGTATCCAGAACTAAGGATTTTGGAAGGGAAAATGTGGAAGACATTTTAATCTAATCTGAAAATAATATAGGAATGAAACTGAAGAGAAATATTTAAGGCAATATGCATAATTGTAATAATGATGCATTATTTTACCATTTGGTTGTGGTATAGGGATGTGGGATCTTTTGCTGACCATTTAATGGCTAGAATTGCAGTCATTTGATTTACTATTCAAAACCTATCTGAACATCGATTGGAAGCTGATGTTATTAAACAAGCCAATTATACTAGTGATATTTAAGAGTTTCCAAAAAAAAAGAAATGATCTGTTTTCCATGGAACTTTTGGTTCAGTTTCCTGTTATTGCTCTTAATGGAAAACGATGTTCTAGAAATGACAAAACTGACATCTGGCGACTTCGTTTTCTGCAACACATGTACAATGTTTTGATCTTTTTGTACAAGTATTAACCATTAACTCATATGCAGATAAACCTGCCACTTTGATTTGATGTTTACACTTGCATTTAAATGTTTAAATTAAAGGGTATATCTACTTTACTGGTACAGAGTGCAAGCTCGGACCTTACAAAGACTTGGACTAGACTCATGCACAGTATTGTTATTACTATTATTATTAATAACATGTATTTATAGGGTGCCAACATATGGTGCAGCGCTGTAAAGCAGTATAGTAATTATTATTAAAGTGTAGTATGTATGAGCCCTTTTGAACCCCCCACAAGGGACATATAGGAGCAGAATTAAGATGGTTAAGCCAGGTTCCAAAATAACGCAGCTCATTTTTTATTTTAAAAAGAGGCATACCAGCTCAGTTTTTGTAAGTGATTGATATGTATACAATTTTTGAATAATATTAACAATTTTTAAATACTATTAAATACTATTTTTATTATATATATATATATATATATATATATATATATATATATATATATATATATATATATATATATATATATATATATATATATACACACACATACAAATATACAAGAATCCTCTGCACTCAACCAAACGGCCCAGATTTGCCCATCACTATTGGCCAGTAGTGTTGTTTACAGAGAATATCCAGGAAACGAAGAATTGAGGAAACGGCACACAGAATTGAATGCAAAAGGGGATATACCCCTATGGATTTATTGTGTCAAACAGCACTAACGTTGTGCTGTTTGACACAATAAATCCATAGGGGTATATCCCCTTTTGCATTCAATTCTGTGTGCCGTTTCCTCAATTCTTCGTTTCCTGTGAACCCAGGGGAGTGCCGTCTCCCTAGAGGACTGAGCACCAGATTATTGCATATGAGAAGGCCTGGGAGTGCATACAATTTCTACTTTTACAGAGAATATCCAACAGCACCCAAAGTCAATAGGGAATACAGGAGGGAAACTAAAAGCAACATGAAGCAGATAGCACTGACATTTGAAGCATTAAATGTTTTTTGCATATGTGAATTATATTTTGCTACATTACAGAACAAATATTTATTCAGTGACAGAAAGCAGATACCTCTTGAAATTCAGTTTTCCAAAAGAGATCTGTTCTGAGCTAAGGTGATTTCTGTAATATTTAAATTATGGGGGAAACATATTAAAATCTCATTAAGGCTACATATTAGTTATTTTCAGACTTTGCTATTATGCCAGGCAATTCACTTCCGTCTGTTAGAATGTTCACTCAACAGTGCATGAGGAATACGTTTCTCATAATTCGTATTATTTGTTTAAATAGCCTTGGTGTCATTTGGAGCTTTCTAGATATCAGCTTTCTGAAATAGAGATTTTATACCTTTATTGCATCAAATTGTCACACAAAGGATCATTGGTTTTAGCCCTCAACTGCCATGGATACCTAAATAATAATGGATTAACATTTTAATTAAGTGCAATAATGTGTAATTGTTTTGCACAAGGTTTTATCTACAAATATGTTTACATTTGGCATCTATTGTGGGATCTGATCTTCATGCTCTAAGTATAGTTGAAATAACAATGAACTTGGCAAACTCAGATTATTAAAATGTAAATATTACTAACATATTCTGACTTAAAAACAAATGACTCCACTTTATCTATATTCTTGGAATTGAGACTGTATACAGTGCTATATCAAAAATACATCTAACTATCAAGCATATGTACCTAAAATGTTTAGGTTTTGCAATGAAACAACTCTGTTGTGTGGATTGATACACAAAATGAATATACTTTTAGTGATGGGTGAATTTATTCGCCAGGCGTGAAGTTCAGCAAAAATGCGCTGGTGTCTGTTTTTTGGACGCCGAGAAAACGAGATGCCGGTGCCGTTTCGGGAATTTTTCGCAGTTTCGTGAATTTAGTGGGAAATTTGCGAATTTTTCGGTGAAGAAAAACGCTCCAAATTCGCCAATCACTATATACTTTCTCAACAAGTTTGCCTTTATAACTTAGACAATTACAAAAGTAGGAGCAATTTATTTACATAAGGTCAAAGCCATGGCACAGTTGTCACACTTTTGCATTTTAAGCCCTTGTGACCAAGCTATAGTTCCAACAGTATCCAGGGCTGCAAATTATTGTTCACAATCATATTTTACCCTAAGTACTATGTGACATGTTTAATTTTTATGTCTTGTTATTGCAAAGTTCCAAAGTATTTTGAAAACACAAATAAGCAATACTATAGAAAACAGTGTAATGTGCTTGTTGTAGAACACGCATTGTACATGCAGATTTTTGCTAAAAAAAAAAAAAAAAAAAGCCATGCGTTTTCATGCGTAGGGGCGTATACACCAAGACAAAAAAATTAAATGGAAAATCTATGAAAAAAAATGAGGGTGTTATTTCAGAATTCCTGCAATATCACTATTTAATGCTTTTTGTTCAGTTCATATTCATTGCAGGTGTTTTGTCATGAATTATTATGCAAGCCATTACTTACAGTATCTAAATCTACAGTGCTTAATAGTGATGAGCACATTTTTTCACCCTGTATGGTTTTGCAGCGAATTCCTCCGTTTCTCGAAATGGAGCCAAAAAAATTGCCACATGGTAATGTTGCCTCTACAAAAATGTCGCCCGTAGACTTGAATGTGTTTCGGGAATCTTTCGCCATTTCTTGTTGAAGTATTTTCCACCTTCTTCTGACTCTTCCCAGCTTGAAAATAGGGGTCACTGACCCAATCTAAAAAAACAAATACATACTTATTGTATTATTATTGTAGTTACTACTTTTTATTACTCATCTTTCTTCCTCTTCTCATATCCTCTCTTATTCTCTTATTCAAATCATTAATCACTGATTTTACATTTTCCTGTATTTTACACTATTTTTTCTGGTTCCCTGAATAATGCATTATCGCATGAGTACAAACCAGTAAGATAGAAATATTCATGTTTAAATGCTAAATTCTTCTGTGTGAAAAGGTGTGTTTTGGGGGAAAAAAATACTAGAGTTAGTAATAAAATCCATTAGTGGGTAAAAGAAAAAAAATTTAGAAATATAACCTTTTAGTGAACTTTCACCTTTATAATGGGACACATTTTTGCAATCTTTCTGTAAAACAGTAGCATTTAGCTGAAGTGTACAATCAGGATTTTGTCTGGATGTATCAATGCAGTCTTTGCATGGCAGGACACAACCCCAGGAGGCTTCATAATGTTTTTGCAATATACTTTACCAACCGTGTTAGACGTTTTCTGATCCCCTCATCTGTTGCAAAGCTTTTGGTGCTTTGAACCATGCGAATGTCAGCTCTACCCAATGAGCACAAATTTGGAATGGGGACTAAAAGAACAAATAACATAAAATGTACTGGATACCTAACAATTGCCATGTGTATTTAGGCGAGACAATTTATTACAACTCCTATTCACACACACGTGCTTATATTTTCATAAGTGCCTTAAGCAAGTTAGTTAAATCAAAGGCCAAAGTACTTTACAGCGTCACAGAGAGAAACAAAAAGCAGAGCTTGTGTTTAATGTCTGTACTATTAGACAGATAAACTGTGCTTTGCATGAGATATTTAACTAATTAAGAAGCTGTTTACATCTTACCATGGCAATAGGCTTAATCTCATTTTATCTTCAGTTTTTATTATCCATATATTTTGGATTTTCATTAACCCTCTGGCAACCTTTCACATATTTTCCCTACAAGAAGGGAATATCTTTTTGCTTAAAAATGAATATAAATTATAAACCACAATCCAATGGCACTCACTTCATTATTATTATTTTATTTCTATAGCATTTGCCTATTCCTTTTTTACAAGGTACAATATGGTAAGGCCGTTTAAAGACAACTTTAAATAGCTTTAATTCATAGCAATCTTTCGCTAGCATTCATTTCTGCCTATCGAAACTTTGTTAGTAAGGTCAATTTGAATAGGGCATGTACATATAGGTTATATAGACATCTTTATTAGAGATGTTAGTGCAAATGCTTGTGTGGCCACTTTTTATTACAAACGTCCAAGGAAGCATAATAAAGTCAAAAGAGATCCTCTAATGCCCTAGACATGAGCCCACCCTAAACCAAATGTGGCATGCCCCTCAAATGGTTAGGAAAGAAATGTTAACACAAAAATCTTTAATAGTTGTGACTTTTGAAGGCTATCCCACTTTAAAATATGAAAAAACGCCAGGGTTTTTTTTTACATCTTTTATGGCTTTCCAGCATACAGGATATGATGTAACTGACATAAGATTGAGGAGGATGTAGCTTCATCTTATTAGTTTGCCTGGTCTAAGGTGGCGAAGGAAACTCTGGCAAAAGAGGTAACGTACAGTAAAATTCGCTCTTTAGTGAATTTGCGGAGTAACGATTGTTCGTCTGAGCAAAAATTCACCTGGCGATAGGGAGTGAAACTGCGATAGCGACGGTCTCTTTCGCTAGTGAATTGTCATCTATGCTTTTTAGTAAATTGGTGATGTCCTTGTGGATGAGATTTCTGATGAATTTTCGTTAGTGACGGCCACTTTGCCCTTTAGTACATCTGCCCCAAAGTCTGAGATAAAACACTCCCTCTCTCCTTTGAGATTATGTTGCAGAGGCAACTCTATAAGGGAGTAACTAAAACACAAAGTTTTACATGTGGAAACTATAAGGGCGTCTCTGCAACATATTAAGTGGGAAATGCTTTTCACAGGGTTTAAAACAGAACAAAAATGGGATGTCTTTAAAATGCTGCTTAATAAATTTACATGTAAATATATTCCCCTTGTAAGCAAGGAATGTTGTTGCAAAACGAAACCTTTGTGGCTCAATAGAAGTGTTGGTGTTGAGGTGGGTGAAAAGACATGATTTTAAGGCTTTTAAATTAGCTGGGACAACCAAAACGTTTATCAGGTACAAGGAGGCTAATAAATCATGCAAAAAAGCTATCAGACAAGCTAAAATTAAGATGGAAAAGGGTATTGCAGCAAGCAGTAAAAAATATTTTTTTTATATGTAAATATTATCATTAACATGTATATTTAGAGCGCCAACATATTGAACAGCACTGAATAGTAAAAAAATTAAGCAGGAAAGGGTGGGTCAGCTGGTTGATGAGAACAGAGAAAAGCAGAGATTCTGAACTGTTATTTTTCATCAGTCTACACAAACGAGGAACCAGTTAATGAAGGTTTCCTTCTTAACAGTCTCAATTCTTGTAATACAACTAATGTTGAACATGTTAAGATAAACAAAGATCCGTGTTGGGATGGTATTCATCCCAGGGTACTAAGCAAGCTTAGCTCTCTGATTGACAAACCTCTTTACTTAATTTTTCAGGATTGGCATAGTGGTCTAGCATAGTGCCAAGCGACTGGCAAATTGATAATGTGGTGCCACTATTCAAAAAGGGATCCCGTTCTCAGCCTCAAAACTATAGGCTGGTTAGTCTGACATCCGTGGTAGGCAAGCTTTTAGAAGGGGTATTCAGGGATAAGATACTTGACTTAATTGCAAATAATAATACTGGGAGTTTGTGCCAGCATGGTTGTATGCTTAATAGATCTTGCCAGACTTATTTACTTTCCTTTTATGAGAAGGTGAGCAGGAATGTTGTTATTTATAGATAATATGAATACATAAAGAAGAAAACTACGGATAATTTGGAAAATATGCAAAATATGCAGAAGAGGGAGGATTGGTGGGATATTTCTACCTACTCAGACAAGGAAGTTAACTGCTTCTTCCTCTGACATCACGTCCCTCTCTTTCTCTGCCCCTGGGCCAGGCCCATCTCCTGCTTTAACTCATTCCTTCTCACCTAAACACAGCTACATGGGATTCTGCCAATCTCTAATCCAGACCAATATAATCTAACTGCTGTTCATTCAGATCCATCTCTCATACAGCCCCTGCACTTATGGCTCCAGGGCTTTTCTTTCTGTGGATACTAAAGCAAATAAACTACTGTCTTGCATAAAAAATGCCTGAATTTAAGGGATGAAAACATAATTTTGCCTCTTTATAGGTCCCTGGTAAGGCCTCACTTGTAGTATGCAGTGCAGTTTTGGGCTCCAGTCCTTAAAGGAAAACTATACCCCCAAAATTAATACTTAAGCAACAGATTTATAACAAATTAAAGGGGTTGCTCACCTTCAAACAAGTACAGGTTTCTGATAGATCACCAGAAATCACAACTTATTCCAATTACTTTCTATTTTCTATGTGTCACCATTTTTGTAATATTGAAGTGTAAAGCTCTGGAAGGGGGCCCCCTAAATTGATACATTTAGTTGATACATTTCTTAACTTTGTCCCTGCTGAGCAGAATCTCTGGGTTTCATTACAGGCAGCTGTTAGAATTGATACAATAGTTGCTAATACTCCAGAGATGCTGCTGAGAAATGTTCAGAGTCTGCACCTGAATTACTGACTCAAACACCACAGACAGGAACATTCAATTTTAATTTTAGATTTTGGAAAAACAGTAAAAAAAAAAAAAAAAAGGAAAGTAATTGAAAAAAGTCTTTATTTATGGGGAACACTCTGAAAACGGAAAACTCTGAACTGCAAAAAGTGTTTGGAAGGTGAACAAACCCTTTAAGTGGCATTATAAAGAATCTTACAAAACTGGTATATATATTTAAAGGGATTCTGTCATTGGAAAAAAAAATGTTTTTTTCAAAACGCACCAGTTAATAGTGCTACTCCAGCAGACTTCTGCACTGAAATCCATTTCTCAAAAGAGCAAACAGATTTTTTTATATTCAATTTTGAAATCTGACATGGGGCTAGACATTTTGTCAAATTCCCAGCTGCCCCTGGTCATGTGACTTGTGCCTGCACTTTAGGAGAGAAATGCTTTCTGGCAGGCTGCTGTGTTTCCTTCGGAATGTAACTGAAGGAGTCTCAGTGGGACATGGGATTTTACTATTGAGTGTTGTTCTTAGATCTACCAGGCAGCCGTTATCTTGTGATAGGGAGCTGTTATCTGGTTACCTTCCCATTGTTCTTTTGTTTGGCTGCTGGGGGGGAAAGGAGGGGATGATATCACGCCAACTTGCAGTACAGCAGTAAAGAGTGATTGAAGTTTTTCAGAGCACAAGTCACATGAATTGGGGCAGCTGGGAAATTGACAATATGTCTAGCCCCATGTCAGATTTCAAAATTGAATATAAAAAAAATCTGTTTGGTCTTTTGAGAAATGGATTTCAGTGCAGAAATCTGCTGGAGCAACACGATTAACTGATTCATTCATAAATTATGAGCTGAAGAGAGTGTAGAGACTTGCAACTATACTCGTTAGAGGGATTGAATACTTAAATTAAGAGGGTAGATTGTCACAGTTGGAGTTGTTTTCTGAGTTGTTTGGTGCCATGTGGCTATATCTGGGAAGTGCCGGTCGTGACATCATCAGGTGGTGTGAAATTCAAATATTTAAAGGGCTCTCAGTGTAAATTTCATTGGCCAACGTAAAAGTCTATTCATTAGTTCCTGGGTGTGATTCTCTGAAATTCTAAGTTGTGTTTGACCCTGCCTGTTCCTGACCAAGTCTTGTCTGCTGCCGGTCCTGACCTCTGCCTGTATTTTGACCATTCTCTAGGGCCTGTAACCCTGATTACACTCCTTGTTCTCTGGTCCTGTACAACGTACGGTTCCCTTGCCTGCCCAGAGCTCTCTCCCTGGTCCTCTCATACTAAGACCTGGCGGCACCAAGTAGCAGAGGGCTCCTCCCAAATTGAAAGGTGGTTGTTATAGGCAGAAGGCCGAGCCATGACCGGGACCTTGGGGTTTGTTCTGGGTTTGGGATACCAATTGTAACAATTACTTTTGTTTGGAGCAGCATATGTGGTTCTTCACAGCGAGGGCAGTGAGGCTGTGGAATGCACTGCTGGATGATGTTGTGATGGCTGATTCTTCTCAATGCTTTTAAGAATGGCTTGGATGATTTCTTGGACAAGCATATAATATCAAAGGCTATTGTGATACTAAAATATTTATTTGTGAGTAACTTGGTCTGGATTGGACCCCGCAAGGGGTTTTCACATGGGAAGGGTTGATTGGTATTCCACAGTTCTTACAATTTCTAGGTGTATTATAAAGAAGCTTTGTTTCACAAATACTTCCATTACAGAAGAGGCATCGCTGACAATGTTTGTTTATTTAAAAATATTGATAGGAAAAATGTTCCCAAATATGTAACTTAAGTGTGCAATATATATTTTTCTAAAGTAATAGGTTTTTTTTGCTACTTTTTATTCAGTTCAGTAGTTTTGTATTTCTGGCAAAGGTTTGTATTCTTGAATCACTTCTTTTTCTCTGGCAACAGTCAAAGGTCATTGATCTGCTCTAGAATGTGCGACATAAGTTACTAACGTTTACATGTAAGTGGCAGAAGACATTTGTGAGCACAATCATGCATATTCTTGATAAATAGCAAAGCCTCCCATAGAGATTGCAATAACAAGCTTCATCAACCAGTTAATCAGAATCCAACTGACTATTTCATTCCTCCAACTCATTATCTCATAATATTTTTTACCATTGACATCATTCCCCAGGAGAGCCACGAGCTGCTCTGTTAATCCAAAAGGTTTGGGAAATAATCACAAATCATGTGGTTTTCTGTACTTTATTGCAAATATAACCAGCAGGATCATCATTTCTATTTAGATTTTCACTTGAGCAATGATATCAAAAATAATAGCAAAATCCATTATTTTAATGAAAATTGATTATATGGAACTAATATGTGTAATGATATCAGCTTCATATCAAACTGCCAAGCACCAAAACCTTAGCTGTAGTAGCTTTGAAATGTTTATGTTTTGAATTTGCTCAGTTCAGTCCAGGTCAGAAGTTACTCTGGAAAACATTGGAAAAGTATAATCATGGTTAATTGGTATCATTACTGCTCCAACAAAAGGTATTAGTGTATTAAACATTTATTTTAATTAGAGACAAAATGACTCATTTATAAAAAGTAGTCACATTGCTAGGAGCAAAAATTGGCAGAGAATTGCATGCATGTATTGTGCCAGTAACATCTGATATGTATGAGGAGCAAGGGAGCCCTGTACTTAACACCTTTTGGTACTGTATGTTCAGGTTCCCTTTGAATATTGTAGCTACAGGTGAAGCAGCATGCAATTTTTTTGCCATTGATCTACCTGATTTCCAACCCTTCCCTTGCATTCTCAGGTTGAAACCATTTGCAAAAAATCATTAATAGGCACAAATCTTCAGGTATCTGTCACTACTAGTGATGGGTGAATTTGGGCGAATTTCCCGCAAAATTCGCAAAACGGCGAAAAATTTACGAAACTGCACCATTTTTTGCCTTTTTGGCGAAAATTACTACTACACATATGCTAATCCTTAATTCACTAACTAAGGGAAAGTGCTGCATGACAGCTCTTGGAAGTACCCAATGGGAACCTAATCATTGCCTTTGCTTCAACATTAATAGTTATATTTTCTGGCAGTACCCAGCACTGAAGCATTTTTTTTCGTCAATGACTCCCTCTGTCTGTGTATCAGTCAGTCTCTGTTTTATTCACTTAAAAATGCCTTTGACATTGTCACCAGCAGATCAGTTTATATTTTTCTTACAGTCTCACTCAGCTGGAAAGAGTAAATTGGCATGTGTAGAAATGGTTTATATCCAGTCTCTTGACACAACAATTAGTAAAGGGTCATTTACTTTCGTTAATAAATAGCAAGCAGTTATTCGGGAATCATGAATGTGTGACAGAATTTGTGTTTCTGAATGCATATACCAGTCTGCAAGCAATTAAGTATAATGTACTATTTTACATGTATTTGTCCATGCAGATGCAATTAGGATGAAATGATGATCTTTAAAGTAGGGATAAAAAATAGATTGATGCATATTTTGGCTTCTGAAGCAAAAGTAAATTGCAAGTTATATGGAACATTTCCCTGCTAAAATAAAACACTGAAATCATTCTGCATATGAATGTTGGCTAATGTAATTATAGTTCATTAAGAAATAGTCACATGCACTAAGTTATTTTGCCATGGTTAGAGTAATTGAACAATTGGTACTATACATCTCTAGCAGTCTCAAGTTTTCATACTAACTTGTGTATCCATTACAGATAAACACCAAGCTCTTTTTCAGAGCATATCATATCACAATTTAAAGGGATATTTTAATCAAAGATTTGTAATAATTAATGTAGTAGAGAAACTTTGGAGAAAGGGATTTATTTATGGTTTGAAGATATTATAGTCACTTGGGGGCCGATTCACTAACTTCAAGTGAAGGATTCGAAGTAAAAAAACTCGAATTTCGAAGGTTTTTTTGGGCTACTTCGACCATTGAATGGGCTACTTCGACCTTCGACTATGACTTCGAATCGAAGGATTCGAACTAACAATCGTTCGACTATTCGACCATTCGATAGTCTAAGTATTGTCCCTTTAAGAAAAAACCCCCTAGTTCGCCATCTAAAAGCTACCGAACTCAATGTTAGCCTATGGGGAAGGTCCCCATAGGCTTTCCTAAGTTTTTTTGGTCGAAGGATATTCCTTCGATCGTTGGATTTAAATCCTTCGAATAGTTCGATTCGAAGGATTTAATCGTTCGATCGAACAATTATTCCTTCGATCGTTCGATCGAACGATTATTCCTTCGATCGTTCGATCAAAGTATTTGCGCAAAATCCTTCGACTTTGATATTAGAAGTCGAAGGATTTTAATTCCCAGTCGAATATCGAGGGTTAATTAACCCACGATATTCGACCCTTGGTGAATCGGCCCCTTAGAGGCCCATTTATCAAAGGTCGAATTTTAGTGGTTTTAGAGGTTTTAGAAACCACAAATTCGCTTTCTCTAAAACCACTAATGCCACGATAGTTATTTTAAAAGATCCGAATATAAAAACTACAAATGAAAAAAACTAAATGCTGGACGATCCAAAAAAATATAATCTTTAAAAATGTGAGGTTTTTTTGGATAATTACTAGATAAAAATATGAGAAAACCTTTTAAAAGTTGCTCCTGTTCACTTCTATAGGACCTCAACAACTTTAACACGGTGAATTTTTAGAGTTTTAGAAAAATAGAAAAAAAAAAAAAAAAACGTTCAAATGTTTGTATACTGTAGGGATCCTCAAAGGGCAGATTTATCAAAATGTGAGTTTAGAACTTAAAGAGATGCTGATACCAGAAAATAACCTTTTTAATATCTATCATAACGCTATTTATAATTTTGCCCCCATGTTCCTCTATGAGGGGCTGCCATATTTGTGCAGCAGGAGTCCATTAGCATTAGAAACTCTAACTGACAGTAGAGAAAGGACAGTCAGGTTGGCAGGAAAAAATTGAACTTTAAGTAACAATTACTTACAAAAGCAGAACTATCAGGAAAAAATTATCAAAATGACCTATAGGTAACTTTTAATGTACATTCATGTTTTGAAAAGAATATTTTTTAGTGTCAGTATCACTCACCGACTTTCTATTCATTCCTGCGGGATCTAACCCATTGATAAATACACTTGTAAAAACCCCAAAGGAATGAATAGAATGTGGCCGAGTTTTTATTTATTAAGTTCTAAACTCACATTTTGCTACATCTGCCCCTTAGGGCCAAATTTGTCAAAATGTGAGATTAGCGTTTACCACAGAAAAATTCACCTACTTTCTACTCATTCCTGAAGAGAATGTTGGTAATTTTTTCTGTGGTAAACATTAATCTAACATTTTGACAAGTTTGCCCTGTGGGGGCCTATTTATTAAAGGTCAGATTTTAGTGGTTTTAGGGGTTTTGAAAACATGACTAAACTCACACAATCTAAAACCACGATTGTCACTAAATTTATTAAAAGATCCAAAGATAAAATGTACAAAAAAAGCACTGAAAAATGCACTTAAAAAAACCAATACCTCAAAAACCTCTAAAAATGTTAGTTTTTCAGACAATTCAAATCCCAAAACCTCCAAAAGTCTGAATTGCTCCAATAAGATCAGTGCAGCCCCCATTGACTTCTATAACACCTCGACAACTTTTATTTGACAGTTGCTGGACTCACTTTGTATAAGAGGTTTAGTGATTAAGAGCTATGCTTCTTCAGATTTAAAAGAACCAGTTAATGTGATATGGGGCAAAGTACGAGGCTTCCACTGGTTGTTTCTAGTCTATTGTGTGTAAGTGCTTAATTTTTTTTTAAAAACAGGGATTGTATTTAGATATTTATGAAAATGAAGCTTTACCATCACTATAAACCCAATATGATGGTCCCAACTATTTACCTCAATGCAATTGTTCATAAGCCAGCACTGCACGCGTGATTTAATTTCTTTGTCTCCTGTCCAAAGAATTGGTCTCATAGGCTGATCCTCTATTATTTAAAAGAGAGAACTAACAAAAACAAGAACTCCAAGTACAACGCCCATTTCTTTAAGGTTCCTTGAAAAATATGACCAAATATAAAGTTTACCTGACAATTTTTTACCTTGTATTTACCTCTGTTTTTGAAAATTGTATGTATTTGCACAGAATAAAAATATGGTGGCAGGGAAATTCACTTGGCAATTTCAGAATGTTTCAAGAAAAGCAGTGATACTATGTAACAGTTTTGTAAAAATGATACTAATGATAAAAGCATTTGAACTGTATGGAGTCTAAGGGGTCTACAGTATTTACTAAAATAAACTCTAAAAATTTAGTTTTATTAAACTGCAACTTTTTTCAAGTCAGACTTGAAAAATGCCAAAATCTGAAAAAGTCACTGAAAAAAAGACTTTTCCAAAGACAATTCCAAATTCAAAAATACTACAGCTAAAAGCTATCAAAACTGTATAGAATTCAGTGGCAGATGTCCTTTTACAACTGAAAGATCTTTCTTTAATACATTTTTTAGAGGTTTTCGGGTGTTTTGAATTTTTTCTGAATTCTTTTGTATAACAATACAAACAAGTTGTAGTTATTGTGCGATAAGTTGAAAAAATCATAGTGTTTGTGACTTTTCTGCAGCTTTTCTCATTCGTGCTTTTTCCATTCAGATCTTTTAATAAATTTCATTTGTGAGTGAGTTAAGTCATGGTTTCAAAAACCTCTAAAACAGCTAAAATGAGACTTTTGATAAATAAGCCTCCATGTAATAAAACCACAAAAAACTGTAATAAAAAGTAAAAGTAGTTGAGATCCCATAGAAGTCAATGGTCCTATTGGACCTTTTTTAACCATTTTAAGATTTTTTTTAGTTTGTAATTGTCTGTAAACTCTTTGGAGTTTTTAAAGATATGCGTTTTTTTATCGTTCAGCACTTTTTTCGTTCATACTTTTTTTAATTCAGATATTTTAATATTTGTGGTTTTAGAGAAGTGGAGGCTTAAAGGTCTGGTTTTAAAGGTTTTTTAAACCATGACTAAACTTACAAACTTTAAAACCACAACTGTCATTGAATTTATTAAACGTTCTGAAAAAAAGTACAAATGAAAAAATATGCTGAACAATCAGAAAAAAACGTCAAAAACCTCTAAAAATTTGAGTTTTCAGACAATTCATATCAGAAAAAAAATTCAAAAACCTCTAATACCCTGATTAGTTTAAAAATTGTCTGATAGGAACAGTGCTCCTCCCATTGACTTGTATAGCACAACATTTACTTGGCGACGTTTGGCATGAAAAGCTTTCATGGTTTTTGTGGTTTTTCACTTGACAAATCTCAAATTTTTAGAGCTTTTCTAAAAACTGAGAAAACCACACATTTTTTGTGTTTCGTGGAAAAATTTGTAATTTGATTTTTAATAAATGGGCCCCATAGAGTTTAATCATGGAATTTGCAAGTAGGGTCTATAAAACAAGATAATTTATTTTCAATTCACTTATCACTTTTGTATATTTCATTGAACAAATACAATAAAGAAAGTTATGTGAATGGTTGAACTTGATAAATTTATATATTACCTTACAATTGTTACATTTATTGGATGGTTATAAAAAATATTTTGGTTATAAATCCTATTTCTAAAAATTAGAGATTTATTAAGATTTTTTCAGGTCAGGCTTTTAGATGCCAAAATCTGAAAAAGTCCCTGAAAAAAAGAGGTCACTTTTGTATATTTCATTAAACAAATACAATAAAGCAAGTTATGTGAATGGTTGAACTTGATAAATGTATATATTACGTTACAATTGTTACATTTATTGGATGGTTATAAAAAATATTTTGGTTATAAATATTGTATTATTGAGAATAATAATGAATATAATAGACAAGAAGAAACCAGAAAACAATGGCAGAGGAGCAGTGATTGTGTTTTTTTCTTGAGTGAAAAATATGTTGCATTTTTATATTAACATGAGCTGTACCCAATTAGCATTCCCTTCAGCGGTTAATGTTCTATCCAAGGCACAGTAGGTCCTCCATTTAACAACTGCTGATATTTTTCAGGAAGGAAACAAGCTGGTTATTAAATATCAAAAACCTTTCATGTATCACACGTTTAGCCTTTATAAGAGCACATGCATTAAGCAGAGAATATTTAGGTTAAATTTGTGATGTAAACTGGAACTTGTGCCCACTAAATGCAGGATGTGGTGTATCCTTTTCAAAGAGGTACATTTTTCAAATGTGTTTTTTGGCTTCTTCCTAACAATGCATGCTGTGATTTAACTGCATTCAAAATGAATATTTTATGTAGGGAAACCTTCTAGAATTACACTTTTTTATATTGTTTAAATTTCATTAAAAAGAAAATTAAATGTAAACCATTGGTTGCTGCTGTTTAGCTTGACCTGTGCAAGAATTGATTACTGTTCTCCTAATGACAGCACCTAAATTAAATGCATTTTTGTGATGAGTTGAATATGTGCTACGTGGATAGAGTTTGTATTAGTCTATAAAATAAAGGGTCCATTTACTAAAATTTTTTTTGTGAATCTCTAAAAATGTGTTTCTTTCTATTTATAAATCCTAATTCTAAAAATTAGAGATTTATTAAGGGGGTTATTTATTAAAGTCAGATTTTTTTCTGGTCAGAGTTTTAAAGGGGAAAACACAATTTTTCGTGAATTTTTAAATATTAAAAGTCTTATTTACTAAAAAAAAATTTGTGAATCTCTAAAAATGTGTGTTTTTTTATTATTTCTAAATCCTAATTCTAAAAATGATAGATTTATTAAGGGGGTTGTTTATTAAAGTCCGAAAACACAATTTTTTTATGAAAAGAAAATAAATTTTTTGAGATTTATTAAACCCCCTAGACTATTAAAAGTCTGAATAAAAAATGACTCCATCTCAAACCTGCCAAGGTCATGTAGAAGCAATGGCAGATGTCCTGTTTACATTTGGAAGATATCATGATCTGCTATGGGTTTTGTACAATAATTCGATAAATGTGTGGTCTTTGGGTGATAATCTGAAAAAGTCATAGATTTCGGATGGAAAATTCGAAAAATTATATGATTCAGATTTTTACATGATTTTATCAAGTCTTTTCCCACCACACCAAATTTTTTTTTAGTTAATTTATTAATAGATAAGGCAAAAATGTGGATGGGAGTTTGTTCAAAATGGTTTTAATAAAATAACGAAGAAATCCCAAGTGTAAAAACCATGAAAAACTATAATACACAAATTGGCCAAGTCTATCTATCTATCTATCTATCTATCTATCTATCTATCTATCTATCTATCTGTGTAGGGGCAGGAAAAGGGTAGTGAAACCACAAACAAAAAAACAAAGTGATGTGGGAAAAAAGCAGTAAACTATAAAAAAAAACTAAAGTAAAAGACGTCACAAATTAAGAATTCAAAAGTAAACCAAAAAATAGTAACTAAACATTGTTGCAAATCATACAGCGTAAATCGTAGTTCAAGATTGCAAAATCTCACTTCAAAATATATACATTATAACACTACAAAAGTGCTTAGAAAACACTGATAAAAACACATCGTAAAAACCATTGTAACATGTTTTTGGACTATCCAGGCCAACAGGGTTAACATCCAGCTAGTATACTAGAACATGGGTTACACTGGACTCTATCACTTAAAGAGATACTGACACTGGAAATTAAACTCTTTTTTTACATCTATCATAATATTGCCTTTGAAATATACTTTTAACTTTGCCATAAAGTATTTGCAGGATGCTTTTACATGATTTGTCTGATGCCCCATGTTCCTCTATGAGGGGACTGCCATAATTGTGCAGCAGGAGTTAGAAATTCTAACTGACAGGCTGAGATGGGACAGTCAGGTTGGCAAAACAGTCAGGTTTAGAAACTACAACTAACAATTACAGTACTTACAAAAACAAACCTCTCAGCAAAAACGATCAACATGACTTATAGGTAGGGATGTAGCGAACTGTTCGCCGGCGAACTTCGACTGTTCGCGTCCGCCGAATGTTCGCGAACGTCGCGCGACGTTCGCCAATATGAGTTCGCGTTCGATTCGAACAAAAATCGTTCGACCATTCGACCATTCGATTCCTTCGACCGCTAAAATCGAAGGATTTTCGTTCGAATCGAACGATCGAAGCCATTCGATTGAATGAAATCATTCGATAGAATGGCTTCGATCGTTCGATTCGAATGAAAATCGTTCGATCGAACGATTAAAATCCTTCGATCGTTCGAATCGAACGATTTTGCGGGTGTTCGAAGTTCGCGAACTGTTCGCATTTTTTGCCGGTGTTCGCAAACGGCGTTCGCGAACACATAAACGGCAGTTCGCTACATCCCTACTTATAGGTAACTTTTAATGTACATTCATATTTTAAAAAGTCGTTTTTTTCGTGTCAGTATCACTTTAAGCCAGGGCCTTCACAAAAGGGAAGTAATGAAGATGCGGTATAGTGCAACTACAACTCCCACAGACTACTGTGCTTTAACCAATAAAGAAGTGGGTGCCAGGAGGTTCTTGCAAATTAAACAGAACAAAATATTTTTATTTGTCAGAAACAAATGATAGACAGGTTACATACATCAGCAAAGATGTATTTTTAGAATATATAGGCACACAGCTCAGACAGTAGCACACAGCTCAGACAGTATATCAGAGGTAGATGCAGTTGCATTCCCTGAGGATGTAGTCAAGGCAGTACAACTTCCCTCCAGGCAAAAATACCTCACACGTGGTCTGGATCTCACCCAGTAGAGTGGTCAGGGAGGAGAACCTAAATCCTAACACCCTATCCACTATGGTCCCTTCACTGTAGGCAAATCTTATAGCCTGGGAGCTACTCCCTGCTACGCCTCCTTGATGGAGCACAAAGCTGCCCTTTATATCTTCCCTCACTATCTTACTCTCCTAGAGAGTCTATAACAATTATATTCCTGCCACTCACTAGCTTGATTCATGGGGTCCCTGCTCTCCGGCTTCCACACTAGAGATTCAGGTCCCTCTAGGGCAAACTGGCTTTACTGGGCCTTGGTGTACCCAGGCTCCCTGGAAACATTTGGATGTGTCAGACACCAGGAGCCAAAGAGGAAGATCCACTCCTTCTCATTCACTATACCAAAGTGTGAAAGGAAGTGGTCACAGCTACTCTTGGCCAATAACTGAAATATGTAAAATACAACTAGGTACATGGGCATCTGCCCAGCAACTAGGGAGATCAGGAAGTGTAGGGATTTAAAGCCATAGGGGCACATTTACCCTATGGGTCCCTACACCTGCAATAGAAAAAACTATTCCATGGTGTAGAAAATCAATACATACTCACAGATCAATGAAAAGTAAATATTGGATGGCTTTTTAACAAGTGAGGGAATACAGGGTTATGGAAGATAGCTCATAGTACAAGTTGATCCAGGGACTGGTCCAATTGCCATCTTGGAGTCAGGAAGGAAATTTTCCCCCTTTGAGGCAAATTGGAGATGCTTCAAATGAGTTTTTTTGCCTTCCTCTGGATCAACTAGCAGTTAGGCAGGTTAAACTTGATGGACATGTGTATTTTTTTCAACCTAACTTACTATTTCTGCTTACTATGTCTGCTTTTAATGTATGTCTATAAGTGAATCATCCATTAGTCATTGATATAAATCAAGACAAGAGTGGGGCCCATTTAATGATTTCAATTATTAAAGCTTTATAATCATTATTTTAATGAGTTTCAGTAGAAAGGTAATAAACGTCCCATGTTCAAACATGCTTTTATATACAAGTGAATCAACACATCAATTTTCTCCATTTTTTTTTTTCAAACAAGGCCCATGAACCCAGTGAATAATGATGGTGTGAGCTTTGGTTGTTTCCAGATGTGAATTTTCATGGTTTGTTGGCGACCGAATGATTTTCTTTATGGAAATCTTCTATGAACCCACAGAACATAGGTATTTGATGTAAATGGGTGGCTTGTTTTATTGAGAATAGAATGCACTCCTGGCCTACACATGGCTTGTTTCTGACTCTTGGGTAGCATAAAAGATTAATTACAAAGCCTCTGAATTTCGTAATATGAATACTGTACATTGGCTAGCCTTCGATATATGCGCGCCTGAATCCAATGCAAATTGGTTTGTCTTTTTGTATTAATCATCAAGCATTTTTCTTTGATACTTTGATTTGACATTTTAGTGTTATACTTTCAGTGACCAAGTGATTTTCTACCATTCCCTTCAGACACATCTATGAGGTGAAGCTCACGTGAAACAATAAGATGGCTAGCATATGTTCCCTTACACTGAATACCTTGTTTTCTTGTTTGTACATTCTTCTGCTTTAGTTTGAGTGGTGTTCATTCAGGAACTGGTTACATTGTTTAACTCTTTGTGTATTGTTGTTGTACCTGTATCTGTAATGTCAGCTATATATCTAAACCAATTACTTTGTACTATTCCCCACAATGTGTTTAATTTTCTTCTTTCCATATTGCTCCATGCTGGCCATGATAGAAGTCACAGGGTAAACAAATAGCATAGCCATGTCTTTTCCTATGAAAGTTATCATTATCCATTTAGTTAGTAATATTCATTCAGGCAAATGTCCAGCAAAAGAACACAAAGACCAGCGTGGGCCAGTCAAGCTGTATCTCATATCAGACATATTTTTCAATGTCTCAATTCCCTCTATAGGTATGCATGGATAGTTATGTAATGACATGGAACAACAATTTTTAGTTTTACCTAAAGAACTCAAGTCCATGAAATTCTGAATGTGGTTTATGGGGCATATATAAGTGATAGAATGTATATGTCACCAATTTGATGCTGCTAATATTTAGGGTGAGGCTTTTTCCTTTTTACTCTTAGGAAGTACAAATAAGCATTAAGTGGCAACACTTGGGTACAAGTGGTCATATAAAGTTTCATCAATGGTATTATTCTTTTCAAGCTGTTGCAAGCAATTTATAACTTTATTCTGTAATTGCTGGAAATATCTAGAGTGGTTCATATGTGTAACTTAGGAGCAATAGTTGGGATATGTGAGCCCACAGTGCATCTCCCTTTATCGGCCTGCAGGATAATGCTTGAGGATTATAAAGCACTAGCTAGGGTGGCTGATACTTTTAAAGTGATACTGACATGCTCCTATAAAAATAGGAACGAGTCGGTATCAGCAAATAGAAGCTGCAGTGAAATATCAGCTAAAAGCTCTTGTCACCCCCATTCTGAAAAAACCCTCTCTTGATCCCTCCAATCTTGACAACCTCCGACCTATCTCTCTGCTGCCTTTCATCTCTAAACTACTTGAGCGCCTAGTCTACAACTGACTAACCTCATTCCTCTCTGACAATAACCTGCTGGACCCCCTACAATCTGGTTTTAAGCCACAACACTCCACGGAAACTGCCCTGACTCAACTAACTAATGACCTTTTAACCGCTAAAGCCAACAATCATTTCTCACTACTAATACTGCTTGATCTCTCAGCCGCATATGACACTGTAGATCACCCTCTCCTCCTCCAGTCACTTGGCCTTCGTGACACAGCCCTCTCCTGGTTCTCTTCTTACATCACCAATCATTCCTTCAGTGTCTCCTACAATGGAGTATCATCTTCTCCCCTACCTCTTTCTGTTGGAGTTCCTCAAGGCTCTGTCCTGGGACCATTACTATTTTCCCTCTATACTTCCTCCCTCTGCAAATTAATAAACTCGTATGGTTTCCACTACCACCTCTATGCTGACGATACTCAGATCTATCTCTCATCTCCTGATCTCAACCCAGAACTCCTAACATGTGTCTCCTCCTGCCTGTCCGCTATCTCTACCTGGATGTCGCAACGCTACCTTAAATTAAACATCTCTAAAACTGAAATGGTTCTTTCCTCCAACTAACACCAGTAACATCCCGGAAGTATCCATCATAGTTAACAATTCCACTATCACCCCCTCTCCCCAGGCCTGGTGCCTTGGGGTTATCCTAGATAGGGATGTCGCGGACTGTTCGCCCGCGAACTAATTCGCGCGAACATCGACCGTTCGCGTCCGCCGAATGTTCGCGAACGTCGCGCGACGTTCGCCAATTTGGGTTCGCCTTAGCTGGCGCTTATTTTTGCCCTCTCACCCCAGAGCAGCAGATACATGGCAGCCAATCAGGAAGCTCTCCCTCCTGGACCACCCCCACACCCCCTGGACCACTCCCCTTCCATATATAAACTGAAGCCCTGCAGCGTTTTTTCATTCTGCCTGTGTGTGCTTGGAAGAGCTAGTGTAGGGAAAGAGCTGTTTAGTGATTTGAGGGACAGTTGATAGTAACTTTGCTGACTAGTAATCTACTTGATACTGCTCTGTATTGTAGGGACAGAACTCTGCAGGGATTTGAGGGACATTTTAGGTTAGGTAGCTTTGCTGGCTAGTAATCTACCTTCTACTGCAGTGCTCTGTATGTAGCTGCTGTGGGCAGCTGTCCTGCTGCTGATCTCTCATCTGCTGACTGCTGCCTGTAACCCAATAGTCCTTGTAAGGACTGCTTTTATTTTCTTTTTTGTTTTTTTTACTTTGCTACTGTAAGAGCCCAGTGCTATTAGTCTAGCTGTGTTGGGGAGTGGGACTGGTGTGCTGCTCCTCCTAGTAGTTCACCACTACCAGCACCAACCAGAGTCAAAATTGTTACAAAGTATCTTATTTGCACCTGTTAGCTGTTCTGAGCTCTCTGCCAAAAGCTAATTAAGTTAGAAACTGTTTTTTTTCTGGCTGTTCAGTTCAGAGAAAAGAGGGACTTTCCAGTACAAAAGAGGGACAGGGGGTTGAGTGGTCAAAAGAGGGACAGTTGGGAGGTATGCAAGTGCCACCTAGCTGTGTGAGCTTTTTCAAATTCTGTTTAAATAACAATAATAATTCCGTGTCCGTAAACATCACCTGAGTGATGTTTTTACAGCAGCAATAATATATTCCGTACCCACTACTGTATACGTTGCCCTTGCAGGCATTGTTTGCCCAGTCTTTAACCAAGTGCCACCTAGCTGTGTGAGCTTTTTCACATTCCGTGTCCAGAAACATCACCTGAGTGACGTAGTGTGATTTCTGCCCTTTACAGCACAAAACGCAGCGCTGTGTCAACAATGTATTTTCCAGATACATTTTTGCCCTTGATCCCCCTCTGGCATGCCACTGTCCAGGTCGTTGCACCCTTTAAACAACTTTAAAATCATTTTTCTGGCCAGAAATGTCTTTTCTAGCTTTTAAAATTCGCCTTCCCATTGAAGTCTATGGGGTTCGCGACATTCGCGAACCGTTCGCATTTTTGACGCAAGTTCGCGAATATGTTCGCGAACATTTTTTCCGCCGTTCGCTACATCCCTAATCCTAGATTCTGCCCTGTCATTCACTCCTCATATCCAGTCACTTATTAAAGCATGTCACTTCCACCTAAGGAACATATCCAAAATACGATCATTTATCACCTAAGATGCTGCCAAAATTCTTATTCACTCTCTCCTCATATCGCGTCTAGACTACTGTAACTCTCTTTTAATTGGCCTCCCCCTCCAGAGACTGTCACTTCTCCAGTCCATAATGAACACTGCTGCGAGGCTCATATACCTCAGCAACCGCTCCTCCTCTGCCTCGCCATTCTGTCAATCCCTGCACTGGCTTCCGTTACCTTTCAGAATCAAATTCAAATTAATGACACTGACTTTCAAAGCACTTCATAACTCTGCCCCACCCTACATCTCTGAACTTATCTCCATATACTCACCCACAGCTTACTACGCTCCTCTACTGACCTGCTACTCAACTCTTCTCTCATTACCTCCTCACATGCTCGCATTCAAGACTTTGCAAGGGCTGCACCCCTCCTCTGGAACTCTCTCCCACGGTCTGTCCAACTTTCTCCCAACCTTTCTGCTTTCAAGAAATCTCTGAAAACACACTTCTTTCGAGAAGCCTACCCTCACTCTGCTTAACTACCAAACGCAACACCACATACCATACCACATTTCTCACCCACTTAATTTGATCTTGCCCACTTCCACACCTTGTGTATTACTCCCTTCCCTTTAGACTGTATGCCTATGCATAGGGCCTTCCTCACCTTTTTGTACCTGTATTGATTGTGATGTCTGTTACTCCATATGTTCTATGCATGTAATTCATGTGATTTAGTTGTATAATCACATTTACTTTACAGTGTTACGCAATATGTTGGCGCTATATAAATACATGTTAATAATAATAAGAATAATAATAAAAGCTCCCCAAAGCTGCCCCCAGCCCGGCGAACCTTAGTAACGGCGACCTTCTGACACCATTAAATAATCTTCCTGGGTTGTTTCAGTCATGCTGGGCTGGGGTGGCACGATCCCTCCATAGGCTGGAGTCCTGTTTTCATTTGTAATTAGCCTATGGAGGAATCGCGCCGCCCCCAGCCCAGTGTGACTGAAACAACCCAGGAAGATGATTTAATGGTGTTGGAGGGTCGTCTTAACTAAGGTTCGCAGGGCTGTGGCAGCTTTGGGGGGCTTTTAGCTGCTTATATTTCACATGCAGCTTCTTTTCACTGATGCTATTTTTAGAGGAACTTGTCAGTATCACTTTAAGCAGAGCTGTTCAGCCTCATCCACCTGTATGCTATCATTATGGCTATAATACTCCAATGAAAGCTACTATTGGGACATGTTGTAGTACCACATCGTTTAATTCAGCCTGGACCCTGGAATAGGCTTCTGGTGTGATCCTATGATGCACATTTTAGTTTAAGTATAGAAAGTTTCTATAATCTGCAACTTTTCTGTCCATCTTCTAATATTTGTCAGGCCAAAATATTTTTTAATTCACAGGAGCAGGGACTGATGTGAATTATATATAATCTTTGTAAAAGTGTTGCATAAATGTGTAAGGGTTATATAAACCACAGAATATTAATGAGGGCTCTGTAACAGCCACCTCCAACCTGGAGATGTCAGCTAAGCTTTTCAAGGTAACAGTATCAATGAAATAACCCATTGGTTTGTAATGTAATATCATATAATACACAAAAGCCATGAATATCTTGTAAATTATATCCTTATAAACGGTGAGTTCTGATGTCATCAGATATAAACGGTGAGTTCTGATGTCATTTCTGTCACATGACTCACTGAAACTTGTGTAATATAATTAATAAAGTACCCCCAGTTGCAAAATATGAGGATATTAGAAGTTACCTCGGAGTTCCATGACCTGTATAAAAACACTTGGCCTTCGGCCTCGTGTTTTTATATGGTCATGAAACTCCTCGGTAACTTATAATATCCTTATATTTTACAAGAGGGGGTACTTTATTCACTATATATTTATTTGTGAAGGGCATTGCTCTACACCACTTCAGTTATATTACAGATCTTAGGGACCTAGTGAATTGTTTCATAAGGTTGATTCACAAGAACTTAAAAAGGTTGATTATGCTAATTAGCCTGTTGCCTGAACAGAGCTGGTGAAAGCCCCAGGTTCTGGTGCCTGTCAAAGGGATTGCCGTCATTGCTTATTAAAGGGACTGTTCACCTTGAGAGGGGGGGTTGTCGACTCTTTAACTGTTCTGAATTGATACATTAAGGGGCAGATTCATCAATGGTCAAAATTAATATTCAAAAGAAAAAAATTCGAATTTCAAGCAAATTTTTGTGTAGTTCGACTAGGAAATAGTCCAAAATCGATCCGAATTTGAAAAAATTTGAAAATTCGAATATCGAAATGTATCATATACTGTCTCTTTAAAAATTCCACCATCTAAAACCTGCTGAATTGCTGTTTTAGCCTATGGGGGGACCTCCTAGAACCTATTTGGATTCAATTGGTGGACTTTGAAAAACCAAAGGGTTTATTTGGAAAAACTTCGAATTGAATTTGATCAAATGCACTGTTACTTCGATTCGTACAATTCGAATTTGATCAAAAACTGACCTATTCACCCAAAAAAACCTTAGATTTTTTTTTTTTGTAATCTCTTTTATTTGTCAAAAATAGATACATTGACAGAGAATAACGTAAATATCTTTTCCAGTACAGAACATTGTAATTAGTTCACAACAGTACAACTCCAAGTAGTGAAACATACATTAAACGTATTGTTTTGCTCAAGGTTGTAGAAACATATTCCATGGGGCCCAAATTTGCATATGTCTCTCCACCTAATCTGCTAATAAAGCTGTTAAATATAACATATTCTGTGTTTGAATAATTTTTGCAGTGACAGCATGAATATCAATAGCGTGTTGTAGCCAGTGTTCCGCTAAATTGGTTCGTGCAGCAGCTAAGATTTGATTCATCAAGGTATTCTGGAGTTTCGTAAGGGCTTTGGATGGGCAGGCTAAAAGAGCCGTAGTGGCTTCAGGGACTATATGCTTTTGAAATACTCGCTCAAGTAAGCTATAAACCTCTGCCCAATATTGTTTTGCCACTGGACAAGTCCACCAGATATGTAGATAATCCCCAACTGCTGTACAACCCCTGAAGCAAGAATCGGGAGTGGAAGGATCAAAGCGATGTTTCCTAGCGGGTGTGAGGTGCCAACGCATCAGCACTTTATATGTAGATTCTCTAATGGCAGTGTTAGGGGATATCCTGGAGACAGTATTCCATATTAGTGACCATTCTTGTTGAGATATAGAACGCCCCAAATCTTTCTCCCAGTCCAGCACGTATTTAAGGGGCTTTTCCACATCTATAGAGACTAAATATCTATATAGTAAAGAAATGGTACCTTGCAGTTTCCCAGCTCGTTGAGAGCAGGTTTCCAACAGGGTTGGAGGTCTAGATTTAAAAGAGGGATCAACAGAACAAATAAAGTGTAGTAACTGTGAGTATCTATAAGTCTCGCTCTCTGGCATAGATTTTACAAATTGTAAATACTGAAATGATTTAATGCCCATAGTCAGTAACATATCTTGTATTCTATTGATGCCATTTGCTTTCCACCATTGAAACGCCGGAGTAGCATAGCCAGGGAGAAAGAGCGGGTTATTGTGTAATGGAGTGAGAATACTATGAGATCCGGCCGGTTGGAATTTCCCGCGGCTGTCGTGCCATGTCCCAATGGTGTGTTTCAGCACAGAGCTAAGCACGGGGACAGATTTAACCTGTGTTCTATCTGCCCATAAATAAAAAGACAGGTCAGTGGGGTGTGCTAAAAGTGTCTCTAAATGGACCCATCTATTCTCATGAGGCGGTAGATG
The DNA here is from genome assembly GCF_017654675.1 of Xenopus laevis. Classification (NCBI taxonomy): domain Eukaryota; kingdom Metazoa; phylum Chordata; class Amphibia; order Anura; family Pipidae; genus Xenopus; species Xenopus laevis. Next base: position 68,377,677 of record NC_054378.1, on the reverse strand, counting down.
CCATTGGGTGGTCTGGGAGATCCTCGCAGCTTTATAAACCTTAGATTTTTTAATTCCAATTTCGAATGTTAAGGGAGTTAAAAAAAAAACTCCCATTACTTCGAAATTCGACCGTTGATAAATCTGCCCCTTAGTTGATACATTTGTTATTTTTGTCCTTGCTTAGCAGAATCCCTGAGTTTCATTAAAGGCAGCTGTTAGAATTGATGCAGTAGTTGCTAATATTCCACAGATACTAGAGTGGGCCCTCATGCTGGTAAACATTTGTACTATTTCATGGTCATTCTCTATTTCTATGAGAATAAAGAGGCAACTAGATGGACTAATAGATTATAGTATATAAAGAAAAGAGACAAAGAGAATAGAGGTGAGTGAAGAGAGGAAGAAAAATAGTACTCAGAGTGGGCCCCTGGTCTAAGGTCTTTTGGGGGGGCCCTGGTGTCCCAGTCCGACACTGAATGGTTTAAATCTGTTATGCTGTTTGACTTTAAAACAAGATACTGTTTGTTGCTTAATCTCAAATGTTCTGCATCGTAAACAGTTTTATTTCCTCCAGATGCGAGTCATATGAATCCAATTAATATCTCTGTGAGGCTTCATTTTATATAAATTTTGTTCCATTTCTCCTTTTTATTCATCTGAAACATGACATTTGAAAGCAAACAATTATATTCTTTGCAGAAGTGAAGAATATGTTATGTGAGAGACCAGCTGATTTCAGTTAGAATGGGTCTCAATATGATGTCAAACTCAGCTATACAGACTCTTGTGTTAGCATTAAGTGCCTAGAAAAAAATGGAATAGTGTCCCGTGGCTCGGGTCAGCAATTTCTATAGCAACAATAAGCACTTTTGGCAAAACGTCTAAAAGCAATTATTTACATTCAGTTAATGGATGAGAGCGTCTCAAATACAGTACCCTGACTAAGTATAAGGGGAACATACATATCAACTCATTTAACACTAAATTTATTTTACATGTCACACAATGAAGTAACCCTACTAGAACAGGCCTGCCCAGCTACTGTAGTTAAGTTAGGGTCACATTGGACTCTCACACGGGATGGACTTTCACTAAGTAGAAAGCTAGTCCTTTAACTGACTTTACCTTATTCATGGGGTCCCTGTTCCTCAACTTTCACTAGAATGGTTGTTCCTCTAGCACAGAACTGGATCTTGTTAATCCCAGGCTCCCCAGACACATCCACCTGGGTCAACAGATGGAGGCCAAAGAGGAAGTGCAACCCCTTTCCAATCAATATATTATGTTGTGAATGTTATAAATTAGAAATAATAGATACATGGACTTTTGTCTAGTAACTAAGGATTTAAAAGTGTAGGGATTTAAAGCCATAAGGACTGTTAAGCTTATGGGTCCCTATAATGGTAAAAAGAAAAAAGGCTGTACTTTTCCTTTCAGTAAGAGATTACCAAATTGTTTGGTATTGTTAAACTAGTAGTAACCCCAACCACATATTTAATTTTCACTTTTCTCACATCATATTTGCCTATGGATTATAATTGAGAGATTTCTCAATAAAAAATACAATTCAATAGTTTTGCTGGTTCGGCTGGATGGTCCTGAATAGCAAACCCCAAAAGGTATGGCTATAGTACTGTATGCTGTGATGTTTAGTCATGGGCGAATTTGTCCTGTTTCACTTCGCCGAAAAACTCTAAGAATCAGCGAAACACATTGAAGTCAAAGGGCATTCAATTTATTATGAAACGCGTCAATCTCCACGCCCGTGACAATTTTTATACCCACGTAGTGGGCGTCCTAATAATTTTGCCGCACCCAATTTTTTTTTGGACGCAGTGGATTTTTCGTCAGCGAATTTTCTCCACAGTTTTACTCATTTATTTGCCAGTGGCAAAATGTGGAAATTCACCGCAAATTCGCACCTGGCAAATTTATTTGCCCATCACTAGTGATGTTCATTTTCCCTTTATCTTTTCCAGAAGTAGCATATATAAATCCTTAGGAAAGGAAGACACCATCTGAACAGTTTTTTGGATGTATGAAAAGGAAACACAATAGGCAATTTAATTTGCCCAAATATATATATTCTCTTAAATAATGACAGAATAATTGCAAAAACAGAGGTCAACAGTTTCTTTAACCTCATTTGTTTTCTTTTGGGCAAACATTATAAGTCAGTAAGCCATGAAGAGTAGTTTACTTGGGTTTATTGCTTGTAGGTTAAAACTGAATTATCCCCTCAAGACTGAGCAAAACTTGAATTTTCCTGCTGACCCATTTTGCAGTCTTCTTAGCTTGTTTATGAATGGTGATTGCAAAATTGTAATGTCAGCGCCAAGGCTAAATTTTCAACTGGATCTCATGAATTTTACAGAATAAAAATGAAGCAATGATACTTTAAATGTTGCAGTGTTGTATGGATAAAACATTTTGGAAAGGAGCATGGGCAGAGTGTTCTCTGTAAATTGTAAACGTTTTCAGAGAAGCACCCTGAGTAAGTTTACATCAATTCTTTTGTTTGGTTTTCTTTTCCTTGATAAAGATCACGGTTATAAATAAAACTCACTTCAGTGTTATAGATTGTCACTCGAAAGCCTCAGGGTCCATCCACAGTAAAAATTAGGGTGACTTGGGGGCTACATCTGCCACAGTGAGTGGCATATTTGACCAAACTGATCATCTGCCACATAGATCCATAATGTACTGTATATGGACAAGCTAACTGAGGCGAATCACAACTTAAAGAGAAAATATCTCAAAAATGAAATTTCAATACAAGCTTCATCATAACAATAGAAGACAATTTTAACTGTTTCTGAAATAATCAATTTACTCTACTCTTTCGTCCTCTCAACATCAGTTTCTCTTCATTCTGTGTCCATGCAGGAGTTGGGACACTGATTCTGAATGAGAATTAAGTTTAATGCTGCCTTTGAGGGGCTCATTTTGCCTTGAAGATGTCTTAGAGCTCAGTCTTTTAAGATCACCAGAAATTGTATCTCCCTACATGCAGGGTTTGTGCCAAAGTTAGTTATTTGATTACATTTTGTTTGTGCTGGAGTCAGTTATTTAACGGCCTATTTTAAGCAACTTTTCAATTTTCTTCATTATTTCTTTTTTAATAGTTTTTGAATTATTTGCAGTTTTCTTCTAACTCTTTCCAACTTACAAATGGGAGTAAGGCTACAAATTTATTGTTATGGCTACTTTTTATTACTCATCTTTCTATTCAGAACTCTCCTATTCATATGCCAGTCTTTTATTAAAATCAGTGCATGGTTGCTAGGGGAATGTGGACCCTAGCAACCAGATGGCTGAAATTGCAAATTGGAGAGCTGCTCAATAAAAAGCTTAATAACTCAAAAAACACAAATAAAAAAAAATGAAAACCAATTGCAAATTGTCTCAGAATATCACTCTCTACATCATAGTAACAGTTAATTTAAAGTTGAACAACCCCTTTAAGGCCAAAGTTCATGTTGATAGTATACCTCTGAAAACAAATATGTCATATTTACACATATACCAATAAAATGAGAATAAAAATGTTCTTATTTAATTTTCCATCTCTCTTTGATGTTATGTATGCCTAATAATAGCAACTCATTCAGATTTGAAATGAGTCTAGGGACATATTTATTAAAGGTAGAATTTCGAATTTGAAAAACTTAAAAATTCAAATTAAAAAAGACCAAAAATAAATAAAGTCAAAGTTTTTTTGTTGGCCGAATAGATCTGTTTTCCCCAAAAAAAATTTGATTTTTCAAAGTCCACCAATTGACTCCAAATAGGTTCTAGGAGGTCCCCCATAGGCTAAAACAGCAATTCCGTTAATATTCGCATATTCGAATTTTCAATTTTTTTTTTAAAATTCTAATCGAATTTGGACTATTCCCTAGTTGAAGTACACAAAAAATAGCTCAAAATTCGATTTTTTTTAATTCGAAAATTCACCTCAACCTTTGATAAAACTGCCCACTACAGTAAACCAAAAGGGAAATTGTTCCTTCAAGCTTTATGCATTAACATAGTTTGAGTAATTGAAGAAAATAGGAAATTTAAGATTGCACCATCAAAATATTGAAGCAGGAGAGTTTGCCCCATAATTTTAAAGGTTGGATGTAAATATATAGCTTCCAGACATAAGCACAAATTGTACTCAGAATAGTAAAAAACAAGGTCTGTTTTGAAACGAAATACATATGCTGTACCTTGTGAACGTGAAAAGTAGCTGGAAGCCAAAGGCACAATAAATGTGCAGATGAAATTAGCAGATATAATTAGTGTATGCTGGCTTTGGCAGTAGCTCTGTAAATATGGAAATAGGGCAATGGAGGTTGGAATGGCATCAAAGCTAGTGACTCTTGCTAATTTAAAATGAAGAGCTAACATAAAGGAGAATACAAAAGTATATTCTAGAATAAAGTGTAAAAGACATGAGTATTGCATAGTAACATATATATATATACATATATATATATATATATATATATATATATATATATATATATATATATATATATACACATATATATATATACACATATATATACATATACATACATACATATACACATATATACACACACATATACACATATATACACATATATACATACATATATACACATCTATATATACATATATATATACATATATATATATACAGTGCTTGAATTGGGTTTAAAAAAGTGGAGGGATGGGTATGTGCTGCGCGGCGCAAATTTTTTTAGGTCACGCCCACATGCATTGGCCACACCCCCTTTTAAATAAGCCTCGCCCACCAACATTTCCATGTTTATTAAAAATATTTTTTTTAATATTGCAAGAAATATATAGAATCCACTATTCTGTTTTATGCCTAACCATAAGTATGCCCCTTTAGCTACAGTCTGCAAGGATGTAATGTATAAAGGCCAGAGTGATTCAATGTCTAATAGCCAGAACACTACTTCCTGCTTTTCAGCTCTTTGTTTCCACCGATTGGTTACCAGGCAGTAACCAATCAGTAACTTGAGGTGGGGCCACATGGGTCATATCTGTTGCTTTTGAATCTGAGCTGAATGCGGAGGATCAATTGCAAACTCACTGAACAGTTATGTCCCATGTGGCCCCCCCTTATAGTCACTGACTAACTCAGAGTTAGAGAGCTGAAAAGCAGGAAGTAGTGTTCTGGCTATTATGTTACACATCCAGTCACTCCAGCCTTTATACATTACATTTTTGGCTAACTAACAAAATATTTCATATTTCATATAATGTCATTTTTTACAGCATTTTCAGATTCTGCATAGTATTCAAGATTGACCACTTGACTTACCTGAAGTCCTAAATGCTTTTTGAAATCCACAGGCCTAGGCAACTAGTGACGATTTTAGTCCACATCAGAGAGTGCAGGGGGTGTAGCTTGTCCAGATGTCTAGTCCACTTGCTGAAAAGTCAAAACAGTTGCATCTTCACAGGTAGCCGCAAGATTGAAGACTTTCAAAAACAGATGACACTGTGGAGAAAGAAACAAGTTATATTGGGAAAATAGCAATCTTTTTCAGTGGAGTCTGCCTTTTGGGTAAAGTGCTTTTGAGTGGTTAAACCTTTGGCAAGATACAGCATTCTAAGCGTTAACTACCTAAAGTGTCTCTTCCCATGTAACAGGATCCATTGATGTTCCAAGTTGCCAATGATACTGACCACTTACCTGAACTTAAGTTCTCTTTACAATCCACTGGATGAGGCAACTAGACAAGTTCAGATAACAAAAGCAATTGGAAAGAAGGAGGTGTAGCTGGGTCTGAATTTGTATGCAGCCAATTGAGAAAACTAGAGCCAAATTGACTAATTAATCAATTAACCAGTGATCAAAGGCCAGAGTGTTACAAACACCAGAACCAAGTGTCGTGGCTATAAAAAAATATATCTTGCTCACTGAGGAGTGAACACATGCGAGTTTGAGATATTTATCAAAAGCACTAAATCAGAGTAGGCCTAACAGACAAACTAAATTGGGTTAACAGATACAAGTAATGATATGAGCAGAATTACCAGATTTGAAGCAGTATACAGGAGTTGAAATAGAGTGGAATATACAGCAGTATACAAACCTAACAGACAAAGTAATTGTGGTAAACAGATGTAAGTAACGATATGAGGAGAATTAACAGAATTAAGCAGTATACAGGAGTTGCAAAAGAGAGGTGTATACATAGCAGTATACAAATGAGAAGAATTATCAGGATTTAATCTGTATACAACAGGAGTTGCAATAGAATGTTGTGTATAGAGAGATGAATAGTTGATAGAGGATAGATTGATAGATAAAGACAGACAGATATACAGAGGTGGGAGAGGGAGACAGAGAGAGATAGATAGATAGATAGATGATAGATACATAGATTGCAATCAACATTGGCTGTTAGTAAATGTGAGGAATTTATTGCTGCTGCCTCTCAATGCAAAGCTTGTGCTGCTGCTGTGTCGGGCTGGGTGATCAGTGAGGAAAGAGCTGGAACCTTACCTCACACAAATCCTCCTGCCTCTGGGGTGATGGAGAGGAGGGGGCAGATTCTCCTTTTTCTGCTGCTAATTGCCTGATCACACCAAGGGACAAAACTACCTGGCACCAAAAGTGGCTGAGATAACAGGAGCAGCAGTCTGAGCCATGGAGACAGCATCATCATCAACCCTTGCTTGTGGGGACAGCAGCCTGCACTCTTGGGATAAGTGCAAATCCATGTTTGTGGGGACAGGACCCTGTGCCCCTAGACAGTGTCCTCAGCTCTAGGGACTGCACAAGCCTGCGCTTCAGGGACATCAGTAGTGGCAACAAGCAGCGAGCACAGTGCACAGGAGCTGGTGGCAGCAGATGACACTCAGTACAGTGACACCATGCCAGAGGTGGGAGAGTTAAAGGGGATCTAAAATAAATTTCTAAAATGCATAAATACGTTCGTAGCACTAAATAAAACACTTTTGTAATGTATGTCTGTCTGTTAAAATCTACTTCAAAGTTCAGCAGCCGCTGGCCGTCCTGCTCACTAGTGATTGATGGGCTGCCCCTTCGATGCTTAAAAGATAGATAAGGATCAAGGGTGGTTTAACCCTTATATTTACATGCTTGTTGAGAAATGACAGCAATCTTGGAGCGTCAGCGTGTTTCTGCGGCTTTCTCTTCTCTTTCTTGATTGCGATCTAATTCAAAGTTCAGCAGGCCGCCTTACTCCCTCACGCTCTGAGATTAGTCATTTCTCAACAAGCATGTATATATGTAAGGGATAAACCACCTTATCTAGCTTTTAAGCATCAGAGGGGCAGCCCATCAATCACTATTCACTAGTGAGCAGGAGGGCCAGCGGCCGCTGAACTTTGAAAGAGATCGCAAGCAAGAAAGAGAAGAGAAAGCCGCAGACACAATTACATGCATCTCAAAGCAGGTACAAAATCATATACATTACAGACATCATATACATTACAAAAGTGTTTTATTTAGTGCTAGGAACCTATTTATGCATTTTAAAAAATTACTTTAGATACCCTTTAAAAGTTGCAGGCAGTTAGCATAGCTGTAGCTCACCCAGTAGTGATAAAGCATGAGGACGAGTTGTTGCACATTGTGCTTCCTAAGCCGGGACAATTGGGATATGGAAGTGTCCCTAGGTAAGGGCATTGCATTGGCACACGCTGAGCTAGTTGCTGGACTTTTTGCTTGGGGCTGCTCTGCTGGATGTGTTTGGCGAGTAGGGAGACAGCTGCCCAAGTGGACTCCTGCTTTCGCAATAAGAACAGTTTGATCTCACCGGCCAGGCCCTATCGGATTGAGAGTGCTGCGCACACAGCATCATTACTGCTCCACTTCTTCCAGTCATTTTTGTGGCCTACGGAGCTTTGAAAGCTCCAAAGAAGTGGTGGTGGTGGTGGTTTGGGACAATGGTGACCCGGCTGCCTTTTACTAAAAATGCGTGAACACAGCAGCGTTGCAGACACAA